>NC_135365.1:4148125-4467500 GCF_051622035.1 Arctopsyche grandis
AGTGAAAGACGCAGGTACAAAGATAGAGATGTTTATTGTTCTTGATCCGTCGACCCGCCAGCTCCAAATGAACTACGGACCAAAATTGTATAGCCAGCGGGTACTCTCAACACAGAGATTTCATTGGTCAATGGGTCGCGAGACCTTATTGGTTGTTGTATACAGCTTGTTTATACGTCGAGACCCTTTTGGCGCGAACGCGATATCAGGTGATCTGCGATAGTAAGCCAGTGGTCGTCGAGCACCAATCACTTCAATTCTACGTTACATTATCATAGATAAAACATATTTGGAGGCATTGAAATATTACTACTACATAGTTTTTTTTTTTAAATTTAATTTGACAAATGATTTTCTTTCAATGAAATACCATTGTAAGCAAATTTCAAAACTACTATGATACAAACATACACGGTATGACCTCAATTGTCCTCCTTCAAAGATACTTCACAGAGTGGTACAAATTTTTTGACCCATTGTGTAATGTGATACTTTTGTCTAAAATTAATCTGATTTGTTATTTCAATGGAAGGTTTTATATATTTTTCAGCCCCTCAATTAATTCGTTGCATCAATTTTTCATCCCCATTTTATTATTTTTCCTCCCTCATCTTTATTTAAAAAAAAGCATATTTTTTAAGCGCCTACAACAAAGATAATTTTCAGAATTCGTTAATATTTACATACATATAATGTTTTAATATTCTATAATAAATTAATTAATAACATTGCACTTTAAAAAAAAATGATATAGATTTTACATACAATTGAAAATACGATCAGGATTATATGTACATATGTATGTGGTGTTTGAAGATCGTCTTTAGATGACTACGATGACTTTTTTGATTGTGTTTGCATTCGGAATTGCTTTATATAGGACGCCTTTATTAATTACAGATAATGCTTTGTATACATGACCTCAACGATATCACATTCACCGCGTTTGCGGTTGACGTAAAGATTAATTTAGACGATGAATACGTTCTTAGATAGAATAATAATCTATTATATGTATGTATGATGATTATGACACATACATTGAGTGCTTATTTGTTCATATATATGTACATATGTACAAACAATATACACACATAAATTGCTTGTAGAAAAAAACCAAATTTGGAATGTTACTATCAAAGTATACTTTTTGCATCTTATTAATTTGAGAATATTTTTATAATGACTCTACATTTTAACATACATACATATAGTCTTAGAAAATTTATATACATACATATGTATAATCTAAATTTGACCCACTAAATTCGAATATGACATTGATTTTTGTTGGATTCCTCTCATTTATGAGTTATATGCGCATAAACAATGAGAAATTTCATACAGATTTTTAGCTTTTGAAGTTTTTTACTCAAAATTTAATATTGCTGTGCCGAAAGTGAGTATTTTAATTCATAGTCAGATGTTTTTTCTGTTGATAGTGATTTTTTATTGCTTTAAAATTCTTATAATTTATTATCTAGTGGATGTTTAAAAGTTAAGAATATACTTTTTTCATACCCATTTTTTTAAGCGCTTATATTTTATTTTTATTTTAAATATACCAAGAAGAACTAACATGTAGACCCCAATGCGTATTCTAAGACAATTAATTACAAATATTACAGCATTTTTTATTACATAAATCGCTGTATTTTGGGAGGCTGACTAACACGAAATTAACAAATTAATTAATTAATGAATTAATCCTTTATGGATTTAGACTTGTACATAATTTTTACATTTTGTACATAAATCAAATTCAGATATTTGTGATAACGGGTTGGATGATTTTGGCCAATTTGATCGAGGAACCGTTTCAACAATGAAATCAGATAAATTGGCAAACTCTAATAAGAAACGATTGACTTGGTATCACAAATATTCAAGTCTGACCAGCAGTATTAAAAATTAAAACGGGATCGAACCCGGTAACCTCTCGGTGCTTATCATAAACGCAACTACCGAGCCATACTGCTGGCTCGGTGGAATACATATCTCATAAACAAGAAAAATCAAACAAAAATTCAATTCAAATTAAGTGAGTCAAATTTAGTAAGGATTGATTAGTCTCCGCTATTGTAAGAAAAAACATTTTTTGGCGAGTGTTATCAAAGAAAAAATGTTTCAAATTACACATTTTGGTTTTGATTATATCGTAGAGATTTTTGGAATACAGTTTTTGAAAATTTGAGGATCTCTTTTGAGGTATGTGAGATTCTCTCGTAACCCACGTAATCGTTCCCAAGCTTCCTTCGAGACCCATAGGATCATTTGAAGTAATCCGGCAAAGCCATTTCGTAAAGTAGAGCTATTTTGCCAATGTTAAAGTAAGGCAAATTGATAGGACTTTTACATATTTATGAATTTATATGATCACCCTTCGATCCCGGATGTTTTGTTGATAACTTCAAAATTGATACGACACTTTTTCTATTGAACTAAATGACTTGATGCCTGTAGACTGCTATTTGGTTATTATTTTACACCAAATAATACAATTGACGTAGGTTTCATGTACATATGTATATTTATGTTGTATAATTGATCAAAATTTGTACACCGGATCGTGAAAAGTTTTTGAAATGCCTAACTTTTGAAATTTTACATTTTAATATTAATTTAAGAAGATAAGCAAATTTCAATATTCTAAAAAAATATTGTGGTAGGAATTAAAATAATCAAGGAATTAATAATCAGTTATATTATATTTGGGTTTTAATGTCATAAGAACGATTTATTTGAATAAATATGTATAACAACTGGAAGGTTTCATGGTTGATTTTATGTTTGAATATTCATATTAAATACGGCTTAATAAAAGTCAGCTCTCTGAATGATCAAAAAGAAACGAACTGACATAAATTTAATATGCCCATATATGTATGTACATAAGTGCTTGTATTAAATTATATAAATACACATATGTATGTATGTACATATTTTCAAGGGATTTAGCGTAAATCTCGCACACCGAAGATTACCCTGAAGATTCCCCCTCCGGATGAAAATCACAAACAAACTCATTTTCGAAGCGTCAAATTGGCACGATAAAAAATTGAAATGTCGTAAAACTTTTTCCATAATTTGGTTCGCAATGCTTCTCGTTAGAGACGAGACGGGCCCGTTAAAACCCCTGAAGTAATTACATAGTTGATCTCCTTGCTTATTTATTCCATTATATCCCAGGACTCGCACATTTGGGTTGAGAAGCTGTGAAATTTTCCCAGTCGGGGGGAGGAGGGTGGGTCGGTCAATTTTCTCGAAGCTCGAAACCTCGTGATGAACTCGCGAAATGATGAATTCGTAAAACCTACCCCCGAACCCCCGGCTCTCGTAATCCACTGAATCATTAATGAGAGCCAGAAGCCCCAGATCATAGGTAAAGGTATTATAACCGGTCAAAACTTGAGCTGGTTTTCAATTTTTATTTAACTGGTTAGGTCTTACTTTCAATGTATTTTAAATTCCTTCATTAATATGTAGAGCTCTTGAAAATTTGGATACTAATTTTTGATGGATTACTATATATCGGCCCGGCAAAATAGCCCTATTTCCAAACAAATTAGGTATTTATCACGACATAATATGCAAATGACCATCTCTAAAACATTTCGCCCTGCAAAAAAAAAGAGTGCCCTCTCTAAAATAGGTCGCAACACCCAATCGTGGTTCGCCCGGCAAATCAAAGGTCAAATGGGTTGCCAGTGACAAAAATAAATACCGACCCTAACAACCTAATCTTAAATGAATAAAACCAACCCTAACTTAACCTAACCTTAAATAAATAAGTGTTAGCTGCTAAGATATTACAATGTATTTGGATGGATATTACGATGTGTGGACCATGAGGAGAGTGGGAATCGACAAGAGTGGGGCGACGCGCTATCATCCAACTGTCAAAAATTATAATTTCACTGATAGGGGCCAGTGAATATGTAATTGTATATGATTTCATTGAACTATACGGAGTGAAATGTAACTGGTTATGATTTCGCTGAAACATTAAATTTTATTTTTGTTACTGGCAACCCATTTGACGTTTGATTTACCGGGTGAATCCCGATTGGGTCGTGCGAGCTATTTTAGATATGTTAATTTGACATTAAATGTCGTTTTGACATATGTCGTGTAATTTATTTTACAGCCGTGCCAAAGATATTATCCCTTTTTGATGTAGCTTTAACCTATAATTTCTTGGGATGAGTGTTTCTTAATGTGCTATCGATTATGCAAATAAACCGAAGAAGTAAGTAAAAGTGGCCATTCGTGTCCCTCTTTAGAACTTTTTTGCGGCTACTTAAATACCAGAAACTTTCTATTTACTACTTATAGATAAAGAAAAAGGTTGATTAACAACTGCACGTAAACAGTAGTATGAAAAATATTCTTTAGTACATTGTATATGGACACATTCATATGTTCTGTAATATGTATGTACGTGGAGTATCACGATCTATTCATATTATACAGCAGTATAGTATAAACTGATTTTCTTCGACGCATGGCGTGACGTCATAGTAGCGAGTGTGCCCGCACTAACGAAAGTGCGCATGCGCATATGAATGTTTTCGGAAATGTTATATTGTGACAATATTAACTCAACGATACGACGCAATATTTCACCGTATTGTTGCGCTCTGTGATGTACATATGTATATGTAAGCCTACTTTGCCTTCAATTCGCCCAAAACTGTGAATGTACCGAAAACGGGCGTTACTGTATAGTGTGAATACAAGTATTTGTCGTGCAATGCTGTGCTGAGCTGTTGACGTGCAGTGATGGATAGTATAAATATACCTTAAATCGACAATTAAGTCTGTACCGTGCCGCACTTTTGGGTGTGCTCTTGCCAATAATTATAGAAAGATATAATAAGGGTATATAATTTTTTTAAATAATTCAAACCGTAATGAATTTTAATCCAATGTCTAGAATTGTATGTAACACGCCTTCAAGTTTCTGTTGCTCCAAATTTATTCCAAGTTGGCAAAATTTAAATATTTTCCTCCACCAATCCTAAGCTTAAAGCTTGCCTGTATGGTAATGTTGACAAACATTATTTTTCAACGGTGCGAAAGCGATAAAAAGCCCAAAAATCAACATATTAGCACAAAGTAATGTAGATATTGGCAGTTTATCCAGTAAACCCTTGTGTACATTCTCCGGTGTAGCGTGATGTGAAATATGTAAACTACCGAAAACGTTATTAACACGCTAAATGCATATAAAATTATATACAAAAATAAAAATACATGATAACACACACTAGTCGTACGAGAATTAATTTTAACAACAAGCGAATGTAAGTTTCGGTCCTGTTTTAATAAAATTTTATTTTTGAATGAATGATAAAAATAGAACATTCATACGAGAACTTAGACATATTGTATACATACATATGATGATATGAAAATAAAATAACGAATCAATATTGTTTTTTATTTATTTATTTTTGATATGAAACGTTGAACATTTTTTTTATTTTTTTATGAATTGTACTGAACATACATATGTATGTACATACATATCGTTCGTATTGAGAGTGATACTTTTATATGAATTCAAATTTGGATTTCGCGAATTTTATTGTTTCATATATGCAATCAAATTTTCGCGCATGACCCAATCAAAATATTGCAAAACACATGTCGAAATTTTTTTATTAACATTATGTATCAAAATCTTTTTCTATTTTATTTTCTGGGAACGAATCGAAAATTATTTAGTTTTTATGTATTTATTCAGTATTAATTCATTATTTTTATTTTAGTAATATTACAATCTTTATAATTTTTTTAATTTCCGAGAAATCACATTCTTTGTATTTATATTTTAACGAGTGAGAAATATTTCGAAGCACTTCAAGCGAATAATAATATTAATATTAATTAACAAAGAAAATGTATAAACGTTAATTAGGAAAATATAAATAAAATTGAAAATCCAAAATTAAATTTAAAAAACAAAATGTTTTCATTCAAATGGGGCTTAATTAATAATTGGTTCCTGTCTGGAGAGCAAAATTAGAGGTGAAAATATGTTTTTAATATACATTATTGTATTTTTTTTTTCAAATTTAATCAGAATTAAACTTGTTAATTCGCGGACGGATTAAATGCTTTTGGTTGGAAATAGTCAGTATGTGAATTTAAAATCTTGAAACCTTATATTTTTTTGGTAAATTCTAGCATTTACTACATTGTGCTAGATTACATTATGAGGCGATAAAAAAGTGAAAGTTCAAAAATTCTCTAATGGAAACAATAGAAAATTAGCTTTAAGGGTTACATACATATGCTATTCATTGATGAAATCAATGTTGATACTATTATATATGAATTAGTAATAAACAAATTCTGTTGTGGATGTTTTTTACAAGGTTTTTATTAGTTTCACTTCATCAATTGGTCTGAAAAACTTCCTACACTCTTCTGATCGCTTTGAAACATGGCCATTTTGCGAGGTTTGGCCGCTGATAGTGATTTAAATTTGGTTAGCTTAGTCGATGGTGAAATATAATCGTAAGAAACACGTTTAAAATTTTTGGAGAAGGTGACAGCAAACCCTTTGCCACTAGCCTGTAGCAGTATATATTTGACTTTTCACCCCCCCGCTCGTTCTGTTAGATTTTAATTTAAACTATAACTTTTTCACACTATATCTTATAACATTTTCATTTTAGGCTCTCATTATCTCTCATATATATTTTACTTCACTAATAGGTTATATAATAAATGTTAAAATTATTATATTATAATGTTGATAATTCGATATGCGTACTATGGCCAAATAAAATGGCCAAATTGGCGTATCTCTGTTCTAACCAGTCGATCTTTGTTTTCAACTATCTAATTTTTTGGCTAGATTTTGAACCGAGAGGTGAGATCGTCTATTCGGAACTGCGATATTTTACAAACTTTATATTATACTATTTTTAAAAGCCATTTGCAGGTTATTTTCAATGATAATCAACTATTGTGAGAAAGGAAACGTTCCTATTATAGCTAAATACATATGTAAAAAACATACTATGTACTTCTACATATCTTCATATTTTGTAAATCGATTTAGTTCAATATCACTGAAATATTAAAAACCGATACAAAATTGGTCATTTTTTCCAAAGCGCAAAATGTATAATGTATATTTTTATTATTTTTAAATGCTTTTTATTATTACTAAATTATGTTCACAATACATCTTATATCTATTTTAATAGCTACTGATCTACCGATCATTTTCTATTTTACAATTTTAATTTAATTTTGTTAGTAATCATAGTATTATCATATACATATATATAAAGACGGTAATCTGTGTGTGTGTGTGTCCTAACTCTCGCCGAACATAATGAATGAATCGATAAAAATCGATAAATTCATTTTTCGACGAGATGACTTTGTCGCGACTCGAACCGATCACCCCAAATAGCCTGAATATAGGTCTAAATTGAGCTAATGGTCACGACCATTACGCCAAATCCAATTCTTCATTTCGCCTTTTTTTTTAAACATTAATTGAAATATTCCTTCTCGCCATATAAAAATACGTAATTTTAATAATTTCATTAGCGAGGTTTTGAACAATTTTTTTTATTTATTTATTTTTAATTAAATTTAAATTTAAATTTAAATTATTTATATTTTGACGATATTCGAGAAAAAAATTGATTTCATTCACCGCGGGCGCCGGGAATCGAACCTCGGACCCTCCGATCCAACGCGATGTTCTCACGAGCCCGCGCCGCACGCCATATCCTCGCCCAAAATATGTGTTGTCAATATACATCATATGTATATGCACGTAATTTGTTATGTGTAATAATAATATTCAACGTTACGAGGTCAATGACCGTTTGTGTATAATTGGAAAATATTACATTTTGTTAACTTTGATTAACATTTTGTTAACTTTAATTAACATTTTGTTAACGTTAACTTTAAGAATTGAAAATTATTACAAATAATGAATTGAAAACTATCTATGAGAGTCTACGAAAATAACAGTTCCGGTTCCGGATTTTTTTTTTAGTTTTATACGAGTATATAATAAATTTATACCCATGCGATGATATTTCATCGGGCTATTCACTAGTATTATTATAATGTTAATGTACAGCATAATAGAAAATCTTTTTCCTTTTTTTCTTTTTTGAGCTCTTGCTCAAAAACCTATATACAATTCTTAATATATTATATATGTATATAAATTCGAGCCACTGTACCTGTGATATATAAAATTCGATACTTTAAAAGAACTTACATGCATATATAATAGATAAGTAGAGGCATCGAACGATTCCATTCCCCGAAAGCGATTATATACATATATCTACAATTTTTTGCGGAAATTTCGCCAAAACGTCGTAAACCTGACGTACATTTGCGACGAGCCGAATTTCGCAAACAACCCATCAATTTCTCATTAGACTACACATGGCTTATCATTATATTTCAATTCTGACTCTCGTTAGGCTCTGCCGCCTTGATTTATCTACCATCTTACCCTCCTAGAAGGAAACCTCCATGACGGAGGTAAGCCCAAATTTGAAATTACATTATTGCGAAATCGCGAAAAACGGATGGGGGAGGGGCAGGAATCAAACCACCTCTTCCTCTCATACCATCCCTTCAACCCTCCATAGGCTGCTGTACACGTGAGAGTGTCATTAGAGTCGTGATAATTGGAAACGTGAACATTATTACGTTTCGCGCGAAATTCGTCTCGCGAAATGCTCCTAAGTGATATTTTAACGCCGATGTTGGGGTATTAATATTCCTCACTCGGCCCTCTCTACCATTAATGTTGAGTTTCCAGAGAAAAAAATAAGTTTGGAAGAACCTGAAAATATTTTAAACATATATAACTATATGTATTTAATAAAGGGTGTTTCAGTGGGAAGTTTCAGATTTGAATTTTGAAACTGTTTGTATGAACGGTAAAGCAAATTGGTTTCACATTTACGGCTGAAAAATAAAACTGACTGAAACATTGCGCTGAACTAAAGCCTCCCTCCTTTGAGAATTATTTCACAAACCTAATTTTTTTATTGTGTGTAAAACAGTCTAGGTTTGTGAAGTAATTCCGAGATATATGTATTTTGTGTAAGGAAGTTTTACTTCTATGTATAAATGCTAAAAGGAGCCACCGTTATAATTAGTTTTGGAGGTTTATCTCCAGTCTTAGGTGCTGTCGGCTAACAATGGAGACCCCCGAATGGACTTAGTGGTCGGTAACGGCAACCAGCCACTTGGAGTTCTCAGAACTGACAGCGCGAAAGCGTGGACCTGCATGCCGAGACCGTGGGATTGCATATCTAGTACGTGTCTATAACAATAGATAAACAAACGCGTGGAGGAAGATGCAGTGAGCGACCTGCCCTTTATAAGCAGGTACTTAGGCCATATCAAGGCATTCTGGACGGAGCATTGGCAGTACGTGGATCTCCTTAATCACCCAATAAATGCTGTGAAGCGACTTTGGTCTTTTATTCGGATTCTCAACCCACCCTACGCAACATTATGTATACTTCTATAGTTGACAACTGTAAAAAAACACTTTAAGAAACAATTTACTGTAATTTTCATACTATTGTATGAAAATTACAGTAAATTGTTAGTTAAAGTGTTTTTTTTTCTTTACAGTTGTCAACTATTGAAGTTTTTTTCTACATTTTCACACCTGCCTTTTACTAAAATATTTTAAACCATTGGTCCTTTGACCACCTACGCTACAATTTCATTTAATTATTTTTTACACAAAAATCATGCGAAAACCAGACCGTTGCGCGGTTACTAAAATTGCGCTCGATAAATTAAAATTGATTCAGGTTTGTTTGATTTTTGATAATGTTTCAAGTGATGATGTTCATACATATTGTAGTTCTGGCATCGTCGATCGCGTGCGATTTAATGCAAGTGCGCAATGGTAATAAAACCATAAAAATCATGTGATTTGACGCCTTAGACTTTTTGGTCTAAGACAGTAATCCACATTTAATTCATGTTTTCAACGTCAATTCAAAAGTAGCTAATGCTGAAACAAGGCCACATGTTTTCGAAAGTGATTTAAAATGATGAAAAAATAGTGTTGGATTGAAAAGCTATGTCTAAATAGGACACACAGGGACAAATCCGTACGCATGGAGACACAGAGACACAAATGCGCACTTTATGTATGTATCTCTGTTAGTGCCTTGTTTCTACATGTTCCTCGGGCTATGTAAAATTTGTGTCTCCGTTTTCCTGTTTGGTAGTCAGAACATGCGTGCTTTTTTCTTAATGTTTCTCCGTAAACGCCTTGTGTCTCCATGTTCTGCAGGCTATGTAACATTTGTGTCTCCGTTTGTCTGTTTGCTAGTCAGGGCATGCGTGCTTTAATATTAATGTGTCTCCGTGAGCCCCTCGTGTCTCTATGTTCTGCAGATTAAGTAACGTTTGTGTCTCCGTTTGTCTGTTTGTGTCAGGACATGCGTGCTTTGATCTTAGTGTATCTCCTTAAATGCCTTGTATCTCCATGTTCTGCAGGTTATGTAAAGTTCGTGTCTCCGTGTGTCTGTTTGCGTCAGGACATGCTTGCTTTGATCTTAGTGTGTCTCCGTAAATGCCTTGAGTCTCCATGTTTTGTAGGTTATATAACCTTTGTGTCTCAGTTTGTCCGTTTGTGTCAGGACATGTGTGCTTTGATCTTAATTTGTCTCCGTAAATGCCTTGTGTCTCCATTTTATGCAGGTTATGTAACATTTTTGTCTTCGTTTGTCTGTTTGCTAGTCAGGACATGCGTGCTTTAATATTAATGTGTCTCCGTGCATGCCTCGTATTTCCGTGTGTCCTAATTTGGACTGGCCGTAAAAAACTGAGGCGACAGTTTGCATGTTGTTACTTTATACAAGACTAAATATTATATATAATTTTAAAATAATGATTATAGTAGTTTTGTGTAATTTTATTAAAAATTCAGATCTTAGTGAAACATCCTATACATTAAACGCAAGCAATCGCAGAGCGGGGAAAAATTTGAAGAAATCTCGGTAAATGGAAACAAGTGAATTTCAGCAAATGGACAAAACAAGCCCCGTGAATACAATTTTCATATAAAAACTTCTCCAATTTACCTGGAGGCACTGGGCACTCTAACAAAAAGGAAAGAGAGAAAGCCTAATGAATTATTGCCTACGCAATTTATGATGTATACATGCCACATCCGCTTCTGTATCCTCGTTATATTACCGTATAATATATGTATGTATATCTACAATGTATCTCAACGTGCATGTACTTATGTTGAACATACGTCATAATTTCCTTGAACATGGTTTCAAAGGTCCTGAAAATAATTTTTAAGCTCCTTAAACATCGACGCTACGAGCTTTGACAGGCGAGAAAAGCTCCTTTCAACGATGGAAACATTGCGTGGTTTAATCTTAAAAAAACGTACGGCTACTTTCAGCATTTTTCATGTGTATTCAAGAAAATATTTAAAATTCGTTCAAATACACTCATTACGACATATGTACGTACATATGTAGAGTACCGCAAAAATAGGTTTCTGAGATTTTTATTTTGCAATTTCTTCAAAAATTTGTATTGGTGAATAAAATACTAATTAATCGAGAAGTCGTCAAATATTTTCAAATTTTTATATCGACCGGAAGTGGTACTTCCCCTTTCAAGTCTTTATTTTCAATTACATACATCGATTATACTTATACACCAGGTCGGACTAACTTTTGGATTTTCATCGATCGACCTAGTGTAAAACTTTCGTCGTATCAAGGGAACATTAAATAATAATAAAAAAATCATTGATTTAGACAATGTCCTGTGTCTCTAGCCAATCGATTCTCTAGCTCTGGCCAATCAACAAAAATCTCTTTTTCGATTTTTTACAACTTGAAAAAAATAAATATCAATATTCACCTGTTTAACTTTATTTGGGTCGATCATGATGAGTTTTTTACTTATAAACGAGATTTCAAATTCACCGTTTTGCTCGAAAGTCCACATACGTATGGGGAAAGGCCCCATAGATGGTTGTATGGGGAGAAGCGTTATTCTCAGAAAATCGTCATTTTTTAATATTCTCGTGATTATTTTGAAAATGAAAGTCGTTGAGAGCTTCTTCAAGCATATACCTTTAATATGAATAAAAAAAAACCAAAAAATTTACGAATTTTATGTATTTTGATGAAAATGTCAAGATTTATGACACAACAGGTCATTTTGGCCTCCTTAAATTTCATACATTTTATACAATTCTTAAATTTTTTATACGCAAATTAAAGGAAGCTCTCTTATACTCAAGGAAGCTCTCAGTGATTATTTTCAAAATAATAACGAAAACATGAAAAAAATTACATTTTTCTGAAAATAGTACATAACCCCAAACAAACAAACGAGCGCGGCGTGCTTTGTAATGGTGACTTTGAAAAGGTGACTGATTTCTCTTTAATCAGTTAAAACTTACCATAATCAATACAAATAAACTTTATTATATGAATATTATGTGTGAATTATTTTTAAAAACAGTAAAAAAAAGTCAAAATTGTCCCCAAAAAAAGAAATATATGAAAAAAACCTACTTTTTTAAGTTTTTGTCGAGATGAATCGATTGATTGGAGGCACAGGACAAATCATTGAAATTTTTTATTTACCATTCTCTTGATACAACAAGGCTTTTCCACTAGGTATATCGATGATAATCCCAAATTCGCGTTTTTCGCTCCGTAATTGAAAATACATCCCTGTAAATGTAAAAAGCCTTTTGTATATCAACCCGCTTATATTTACATACAAACCTAAACCTTCTGTATATCAACCCGCATATTAATGAAAAATCTGAATATCATCCTTCGTATAATGCTTACATTTTACTGCTTACTTTATTTACGATATATTAACATTATATTGTAGTATTTAAATTAATTATTGCAATTAGAAAAAAAGTGTTTTAATAATATACATATGTAGAACAAAACTATTTCATACAATATTTTAATATAAAAGAATCACTAACAAGTTCTTAGTAAAAACCATACTAAAATCGAAACTTGTGAAGAATTTCGATGATTACAAGATGTTTATAACTCTTCAGGTATAAACACAAATGACCAAAAAAATATTTACTTTAGATCGTCGACTTTAAATAATCATATAATACATCAATCAAATGTATTTTGTTTCATATGTATATTTTTCAAAGGATTTTTGTACATTTTGTACTTTTTTAGGTCATAATTGATACTAAAACCGTGGGATTTTACGAGTCTGGATTTAGCTTTTAGAGTTCATTGAGTTTGGTGGTCTTCGTTCCGAAGTGAAACTAAGCGAAATCGTAGACGCAACACTATTCAAACTGTTGAGACTGGTTTTTGAGCATCTACATCAAATTCAGCACAAATAAAAAAGAGCAATAACTCTTGGCTATCGCTCGTAAAACACTCTTTCTTTGTAGAAACAAAAGGGGATGTACATATTATAGATACAGCCGTGTCTATTTGCTCGCAGGTTGGCGAAATGATAAGTTGTGGCAAAAACAAACGCTCGAACGCGCGCATACACTTCCACAATGGTATTTCAGGGGTTCTCAAAATTTTGTTAGAGAGCTTATTTTTCAATTTAAACACCGAAATGCAAGGCGATGCGAGGTATATCCTCAGTATACCCAATATTTAATCGCCATAGTTCTTTATCAACTCAAAATGAAATAAAATCATATCGCGCGTTCATATTACCATTATTAACCTATGCTTCATCTGTATGGAATAACGCCTCAAATACTAACCTTTTCAAGCTCCAAATAATACAAAATAAATCCCTAAAAATAATTTATAATACACCCATATATACTAACTTGACAAAACTGCATGCCATAAATAATATTCCGTTTGTTGCAGACATTACTAACAAACTAACCAGTAGATTCTATGACAGAATCACTAATAACCATACTAACACACTTGAGAAGAGTCTCGGTGATTACAATAAAATGTCTATACCCTTCAGGTATAAACACTGATTACCTAAGCACAATCTGTTTTAGGTCATCGACTTTAGAGAGTCTTTAATTAATATTATGTATTAGATGTATTATGAGCATTTATAAGAATTGTAACTAGGTTTTTGAGCTCTTTTTCCTATTAGGCTGGTATACAATCACCAATCACCTGATCATATTCGCGCCAAAAATATACAATAAGGTCTCGCGATCCATCGACCAATGATCTCTCTGTGTTGAGTGCTCACATTGGGGTATAAATATTAAACGGTATTATGTAGTCCGTGCTTCATTCGGAATTGGCAGGCCGACGGATCAAGAACAATAAACTACCTTCATCACACTGCTGCGTCTTTCACTACGATCTTGGAACAAGTCCACTCTACAGTATCTTTATTATATCCCGTCCTCAATGAATATGACAGAAATATATAAAAGTAATGACAATTTTGCAATCCTTGAAAAACAGTGGTGAATAGAATTCTACTCTTTGTGAATATTTCGCAATCAGTTTTTATATTTAAAATATTCATTGAAATAGTATGCATTTAAAATAAAATGTGGAATATTGACAAAGTCTACTCCAGACAATCTGCCGACAGATCGATACGTCTTTTGTTGGATTTATTTATGTTTATGTATCGTTCTCAGACCCTCATTATATGAATATTTAGAAATAATCTACTCGGCTTAAGCATGCAAACGTTTATTCTAATACATTTTTAGAGACTCACTACTACAGCAAGGACAATAATCTTTTCTGCAATATATGTTTACATGAAATCTGCAAATAAAACAAAACTTATATTGTCAACCAAAAAAAAACATTATTATTTTTTATTTATTCAATCAATCATACACACTCGTCAGATTGCTCCTACGCGATGAATGTGCAGGAAATTTAACAGATATAAACCCATTTATTAAACATGACATCTAGGGTCAAACGATTAACGACTAAAATGACATCTATGGATACATTTTTGCAATATTTTTTAATCGGCAAAATCGAGATGCTGAATAACTTGAATTTTCACGAAAAGGATGGGACAGAGTTGCCAATTTGTTAGAACTTTTTCAATAATATTAGATAAATTGGCACACTATGAAAGGAAACTGTCGACCTCGAAGTCTCATATTCAAGGTAATTGATATATGCAGCTGGTTAATTAATAAATAATTTATGTTGATCTAACAAAATGAAGGGATAAGATTTGAAAAGTTCTATTATATGTATAAAATATATAAATACCTTAGATCTTGAGAAGACTGCAACTGTGAACAAGAAATAAAATGTCTATTAATAAAGATGAAAGAACTTTTTATAAACCAAAAGTAAAGATTGCATATTATAACCTATTTCTTTGTATTACAGTGTGGAATTAAAAATTCTAAGTTTTATTTAAGATATTGGAGGCTCTGGAGATGATAATCTATTGGTATAGATAAATACATAAATGAGAAGACCAAACTTGTGAAGACGATTCAAATTTACAAAGA
Organism: Arctopsyche grandis; assembly: GCF_051622035.1. Lineage (NCBI taxonomy): Eukaryota > Metazoa > Arthropoda > Insecta > Trichoptera > Hydropsychidae > Arctopsyche > Arctopsyche grandis. The sequence goes on from NC_135365.1 coordinate 4,163,625, forward strand.
CTTGTTCTATGTAACTGTTTTTAAGATTAAAGTCGTCATGATGATTCGATGAATGAATCAATATTCCTGGCGAGCGTGTAGATGCCCATTTCAAGTCACAAGCTTGGAGCACGACGCATCTACACATCAGCGAAGATTTATTTAAGTTTGGCATTACAGGAATCCTTAGCTCGCTGTAATTTTCGAAAATATAACAGAGAGAAGAGTAAAATATGTATATACAGACAAAAATACATTTATACATAATCATAAACAATAGCATTATAATAATAACAAGTAAACATATCGAATAACAGAATACATAGCAGGAAATGTCTTGCATCTACAACCAGCACAAATATATAAGAACCAGCTGTAAATACAAAACATACCTACGAGACCCTATTGGAAGAGAGAAGATCAAAATCACTCATATATCATATCAACATCGTCTACAGCCATTCACCATCCACTGATGGATGAAGGCCTCTCCAACACGCTTCCACTCATCTCTGTTTTGCTCAACTCTCATCCATCTCACCCTACTTATTTTTCTAATTTCATCTACCCATCTTCCCTGCGGTCTTCCTTTTACTCTTTTTTTCTTGCCATGTGGCCTACCCATTGCCATTTCAATCTCTTCACTCTATCCACTATATCTACTACCCTTGGCATACTTCCCACCCACGTATCCCGCCTCCTGGCTTTCCTCGTTATGCCGAGCATACAGGGTTCCATTATTCTTTGAGTGTATTGGACGTTGTGTAGCATCTTGGCGTTCAGTGTCCAAGTTTCACATATATACGTCATCACTGGTAAAACACATTGATCGAAGATCTTTTTCTTCAGGCAGAGTAGTATTTTTGATTTAAAAACGATATTCATTCATCCAAATGCACTCCATCTAATTTTATACGTCTTTTTATGAAAATAATGATGCGTGCAGGCTATCAGACAAATAGGTTAAAATAATCTCCGATAAACTACACTTACTGAGGTGGAAAATATCACATTCGGGCACTGCAGTAACGATTTCATTGAGAAGTCGGATGGCTCTTGGAATATGAGCCATCTGATAAAGTTATGTGCGCATAGGTGGTACAACCATCGAAGATGATGTCTACCACGCACATAATTATTAGGGATATAAAGATCCAACTGTTTCAGAAACGACGGGCATGAGGTTTTTCCACGTAGAAGTTGCAGAACAAAACGAAATTATGTCAAACGTATTCGTCTACACACTCGGGTTCAAGTAATTTGCCGCAAGTGGAGATGTGGCGTTTTTGGCGAAGCACAAGAAGTGGTGCAGCCAAAAGGATTGGAGACTCCTGCCATATATGAGAAAGCTCTTCTTACTCCCTGACGGTGTGAAATAACCATTTCGAGAAACTATTCGTCATACCCCGAAGACTCACTGGCAGATAAAGGAGTTCCTAAAGGAGCAAATTACACGAGTGTCGGCGGTGAGTTCATAATTTACAACCGCGCGCAACTTTTTCCCTTTATATTCGCGCGACTCGCGTACCCATTGCGAAAAATGTATATACTTCATTTTTATTTTCTTCCTTGTAACGTGATTGTAAAAAGGAATGAGAGGAATGAGAGTAAAAAAAAGAGGCAGCCCAGAAAAGATTCCTGTAATATATAATTTGAGACAGGGCCACACTCGTCTAGCACGTGCCGATTGTTACCTTCAAGGTAACACAAAAATTCTTCCCCTGGTTATTATAATACATTTTAAAATGAAATAATGTAATAAATTTCGGCCGTATGCTATAAATTGAATCTTGGAAACACACATAGATACATTCGGTTATAATACACACCATTGTATAATGCATACATACTTCAATTACAATATTGATTTAGGATAAAGGATAACATAGTGATATAAAACTGAGACCGAGCAAGGGGTTGTGCTTGTGATTGTTTGAGGGTAGTAGAATATTCATTCGAGGGACGAATAATGTTGATAATAGTGAACTTCTAGAATAGAAAGGGGTGTTTAAGACTTTTGAATAGAATTTGTAATAAGCTTAAAGCATAATATTGCGACATTAATGTACCTACATTGTATTATGTATATATAATGCAACATGTTAAATGAACTCGTTCGGATTTTATGGCAATGTTCAAGGGAATTATTTACCTTGTGCTCTCATAAGCTGGTAAGTGTTATTTAAAAGTAAGTGTGTTTGAAAAATGCGGTTTTTATTCGGCTAAACGAAGCGAACAAAATATGTAAGCTCTTGGGAATATGAGCTTTAACTGGTGACTGTGAAAGTAATTTTAATTGGGTTCGTAAACGTAAATGTGCGCATTTTAAATAAGTGAAATTTCGAGGGTTTTATATAATAATATGCTTAAATTGTAAAGGTTGTCGGTTCAATTTTGACTGAGATTTAACTGGTTTTAGGTTATTATGAGTCCATCGTTTTTGATTAAACTCTAGCAATGATGTTTGATGATTTATCTGACTTAATGTTGAGATGATTGTGTACCAAAAATTCTCACCTTTCTACAAAATCAATGATCCTTCCCATTTTGATAGCTTTTTATTATCTTCACCTGTTAGTTCAGTGACATTTCTGTCAGTCAAAAATTTTTAATCTGATTTTCAACCACTTCCATTCTTTAGATCACTTTGATATTTTACCGACATATGGGAGCTAACATTAAAATAAGCTAACGACTCCGACATAAAGCTAGAGGAGTTTTATAATTAACTAACTCATTAAAATTTATATCGTAATTTTAAGTCAGATCGAAGCGATGACAGCTAGCTGTCTAAACTTGGATTTCTAGCAACCCTTCACTACTCACTTAAGCAGTGGGAAAAGTTACTTTTTTCGCTCTCATTTTTCATTTTATCCTTTCCAAATTTTTTTAAACATTATAAGTCGGTCACGCTCGAAATTAAATATGCAATTAAGAAAATATCCATTAAGCAAAAAGAGCCCAAACTGAACAAAAATAGTCATCTGGCATTTTCATACATTGGGACATCTCAGGGAAGTAATGGAATTGAATAAATAATGTAATCTACGAGTTAGTTAGCGTTTTACATTATGATAATTGAATTCAGTTGACCTAGGTAAGACCTCAGAATAACTAAAAAAGGAATTAGGAAATAATAAGAAATAAAGGAATGGAACGAAGTCAAGCAGTTCAATCGGTGAAAAGCTCTATTTGGAAACAAGTCCTAGTAGCAACTAAAGACAAGTTTTTCTATAAGAATCTGTTGGAATTTAAAGTATAAAAACCAACAACAAAGCTCTGTGGTTAGCGTGTAATATTATCAACTGAGCGTATAATGATATATGTATGTCAATCATTTCCCATTTATTTATCAATTGATCTGATTTAATTATTGAAACGGCTCCAAACTAATTATAAACGCACCATTTTTAATAAAAATGCAATAAATTTATACAAAGTACACACATATGTATGTAAAAATTTTGCCATATATGTTGCCTTGTATATTTTTTAAATCATCATCATCTACAGCTGGATTAAGGCCTTTCCAACAGGCTTCCACTCGGCTCTATGTTGCACAACTCTCATCCATCTCACCCCACACATTTTCCTAATTTCATCTATCCATCTTCCCCGCAATCTTCCTTTTACCCCTTTGCATCCTCTCGGGTACCATTCTAGTACTTCTTTTGTCCACCTTTCGTCCATTCTTCTAGCCACGTGGCCGGCCTATTGCCATATCAATCTCTTCACTCTATCCACTATATCCACTATTATTGTCATACTTCTTACCCATGTGTTCCACTTCATGTCTTTTCTCATTTTGCCCAACATACAGCGTTTTATACTTCTTTGAGTGGATTGGACTTAGTTTAGCAACTTGACGTTCAATGTTCATGTTTCACATCCACACGCCATCACTGGCAAAACATGTTGATCGAAGGTCATTTTCTTTAGGAAAATTTTATTAATAACTATGAGTAAGTACATACATATGTATGTATATATATAAAATACATTTTTGAAATAATTTTAAAATATTTAAATATTTCACGTGTACCAATTTATGTAATAGTCAAAATCATCGCCCATAAACTTGTATATAAATTATGCAATAAGTATTAGCAGTGTTAAAGTGGAACAATGCTTTTAAAGAAATTTGAAATTTACAAGCCAAATCTTCAAAATAATCAGATTTGAAAATATACGTGGCAGAAGTGAGACTTTCAAATGGTTTTTCAATAAGTGGAGGGAATACGCTGCTTAGACTATTTCCATAAAGCTTATAAGTTTACACATCAAAAAGTTTAATGCGCTAGCGTCCACCATTTATTTTCGCTGTTAAAATGTTTTGATAGGTTTTATAATAATTCAACTCACCTGCTTTTCGACAAGCTTTAAGAAACAGGACTACCCACCATATCACAGGTAAAAAGTCTCGAAAGTCTGCCTCCGATATGCCGAGATCCGTTCAAATTCACAATTTTAAATTGAAAAGTAAACAAGTCGCCTTCACAAAAGTAACACCGACCAGAAAACGTAAATTTAACATTTCACTTTAACAAAGTTCTGAAACGTCACAAACGGACGCACTTCGTATTCCCTTTCCCCCTTTATTATATTGCGTCAACTTCAAAGGGCCAAGGAATGTGTGCATGCATTGTAAAGCACGAATCGCACTTTAAATGGAGAGGGCCACATTTCAACCCCCACGCGACCGAGTGAATTTGTAGAAATTAGGGTTACCATATTCTAATTCTTAAATAAAGAAGAGTGAAAAAAGAGCAACTTTACCAGTGAGTTGCAAAGGGGTGGTAGAAAATCAAATCTGGATAGTTATCTGTCATCGCTTCGATCTAATATAAGTTTTTACAAGGTTTATATTAGGTTCACTTCGTCAATCAGTCTGGAAATATTCTTACATTCTTCCGACCTGTTGAATCTTTGCCATTTTGTGAGGTTTGGCCGCCAATAGAGATTTAAATTGCTTCCGCTATTTCGATGGGGAAATATAATTGTAATAAACACGTTTAAGAATCCAAAAATTACCTTATATGTTTTACTTTAATTACCTTATATGTGGCCTTATATGTTTGACTTTCCACCCTCCACTCGTTTTGTCGGACTTTAATTGCTTAAAAGCCTATAACTATAACTTTTTCACACTACATCTTATAAAATTTGCCTTTTAGGCTCTCATTATCTCTCATATATATATATATATATATATATATATATATATATATATATATATATATATATATATATATATATATATATATATATATATATATATATATATATACATATATATATATTTTTACTTCAATAATACGTTATATTATATAATGAATGACACAAATATGTTTTCCCAAAATTGATATGGCCGATTGGTTCTTTGGCGAAGACTGATCGAAGACCGAAGATTGTGGATTGACGTTTCTCTTTCCGATCTTACATATATTGTATGGGTCGCCTTTATATCATATCATATCTTAACAAAATTAATTCTTTAGATTCATCTACATATAGCACCAAAGGCACGCAAAGCAATTTTGGACAAAGCGAGACGTATCGATTTCGTTTGACAGTATTCGGCGAACATAACCTCAAATTTGTAAATCAACCTATTTCTACAATTTCAATTTTCTCCAGCATATTTATATGCTGCGTTGGACCTGAAATTAGTTTTAGTGTTAAAGTAATTCTAGTGTTAAGTTAAAACTGTAGTAAAAATAATTTTTTAACCACTTAAACCCCACGCGTTTGTAGAAACCGATTCGATTATTTTATTATATGTGTTTAGTGCCAACCCTTGACACTACCTCTTGAATATATCACAAACTAACGAAAAATATTGACTTTTTTCAATTTCATAAGTATCACAGGATATTTTAAGATGTCATTGTGAAGAAACCAAAATTAATTTAGAGTCATAGCCTTAAATACGAAGGAGCGCGCACCGGTGCACTTATGGCGATGATGCGGTTAAAAACAAGGTTTATTAATGATTTAACTTATCTAGCTTCATATCAGAGATATTGACTTATGTATGTTAGGTAGCCTCCGTATGTTGGTAAGATATCAAAGTGATCTAAAGAGTGGAAGTGGATCAAAACCAGATCACAAATTTTTGACGGACATGAATGTCACTGAACTAACAAAGTAAAGCAATTAAAAAGGTTGTAAAGAAGTCGACACTTTAAATAAAAGTTTACGACTTCTAGCATGAATTAAATCATGAATCCAAATAAAATGAACGGTCTAATCAGACTTGTTCTGAGAAAAGAGAACGTGTGGCGGTTCCATCGCGTTGCAACTTTTTAGCTTTTAGGTCATACCCACATGTTTCTCGCAATTCTTCATGATCGTAACGAAACGAGCTGGATTCTGGCAGTTTGTAGCTGAATTTTCATTTGAATAGATTTAATTTGGCGTCACGAGGCTTTCAGGCTTTTTATCCGGCATGGTGTGCTACCCGACGACACAGTGGCCGAGTTCTATCAAACCCCCCACGACTGGGTTTTGCATTTCGCGTATACCCAGAAGCAGTAGCTGCAGTCCTAATTACTTGTTTTCAAAGAGTCTTTTTTGAAATGCATCTCGAGCTGAATTTGCGAAAGCTTTTTTGCCCGGAGTTTGGAGCAAGTTGGCGCAAACCGGTCTCGCCTTTCCTCTCACTCTCCCGCTCCCGTTCACGGTAAATTACGTGGAGAAAATTAATATTTCTTACGGCCACAGAAGTTAGTCGTAAATTTCGCCCCGATCCGTACAAATGCCAGACGGAATTTATGGCCGCGATTATTAGGGAGTATTTTTCCCGGTGAGGCTTACAAAAGTGGAAAATCTTTACCCAATTCATTAACATATACCTAGTGAACAGCGTCAGCCTGATTTATACATATCGTACATATGTACAATGTGCTGGGTAAAGGTCAGGGTGATGTTTATTATGTCTAGTGTGGTGTTGCGTTACTAATGAATTATTAGAACCATACATAAGTAAATGTGTTGAATAGATTATTTGTTGTATTACTATCAGCCACTGGGTAATCGTATAAGACGACGCTAAATATAGACCTAATGTCAATTTATCGAAAAAACACATAATTAACTAAAATCATTAGTACAAAAGTCACAACTTGGCTCACTATTTAACCTTTGTAGGACGAGTGTCCCTAACCGGGGTCGAGTAAGACCCCAGTTTTTTTTTAATCAAAATACAACTTTTCAAAATCTTATTAATCATTTTATACATCAATATAAAAAAGTTTAGGTCCTAAAGCATGTTTTTGACTATTTTTGTATAAAAAAAATAACGACAAGCATCAACACGCAAACGCACATAGGTAAGGCCAACAGGTGACTGCATGACTCAATAGCCACGCGCCAAATGCGACGAAAACAATAGCTTACGAAAATATAGCTGTCTCTTTCTCTCGCATTGATTCATCGATCAACAAGAATATGCAAGCGAACAGTCAAAAACATGACTTATCGCTACCGCCTTTAAATCATACTTTGGACCGTAGAAATGTATAAATGTATTTTTTTACGATGTACCCCCCCTTTTCTATATCGTACAAAATCTATTAAAATAAATTTCTTGTAGTTCATTCTAGGAATACAAGAAATATAGGGTGTAAAGCTTTTAAAACCACATCGATCGTCTCCTGTTCGAGTTTGTCAATTTATTATGCTTAATTGTTGTGATGGTTCCAATAAAATTAACATCTCCTTCCTCTTCCGTAAATTCAGCATTCAATCAACAAATCAACAAGCAACAAAAGTATAATGCAAGTCTTGTCGAAATGCCGCCCCCAAAATGTTTTTTCTTACCTTCAATTGTGATTTTGAAATTGTGAAACTTTACAAATTGTACGAATACTATTTTTATTCCGAAAATATAAAGTACTTTAAAATAATTATATCAAGGATGATAATCTACTATAGTTTTACCCTTCAAACTTTAACTATGGCAGCATTATATCTGATTAATTTTCGACTGAAAGTATTGCCTGCAGACTGGTAAAATAATTTTCTAGCGTTTTTCCATCTAAATGTTCGAGTTTTAAAATGTCATATAACTGAAAAAAAAATTGCTTTGGGTTTCCAGAAGCGTGAATCGTTCATTCAGCGAATTAAGTGTAATGTCCAGAATATAATTGAAATTTATTCTCCTCTGTTAAGGGTTCATCGACAGCTTCTTCATAGGCAAATTGTATTTTGATTTCGCTGCTTATGCCGCCCCTCTTAAGGTGCCGCCTGATGCGACTGCATCACTGTATCAAAGTACGGCACGACCCTGGTTGCCGTACATTTAATAATTTCTCAAAAAAGCAATAAGAAACTAACGGAGGAAAGTTTATTGACTTGAAACTGATACGAAGTTAGTTTCGATTATATGATATGATTTTGATCACACTTACAAATTACTTATCCTTTTCGTCCTCCTTATATTATACCTATCTAAAGACCTTCTAATTATATGGGTCATAAATAAATTTAAATATTGTAATATTTAAAAATCCAACTTATTAGATAGAATGCGCTAGGAAAGGTCAAGGAGATGTTTATCAGTCTGGTATCGTTTCCGAAGAATCTAATTATAGTAGTAGAGTCCATTACTTTTTTTTTTAGTTGCTGTTTGTATGCACATTATCCTTTTGAGATCACACCATATGGGTCTCGTGAGAAATGATGATGTTTGAGCGTAAATATATTTGAAATGTGGAATGTTGACACACGATTTACACACATGTGTGTTGGCATTTGTGTTTATATCTAAGCCACATTGTTAACATTCACGATGAGCTTCCGTGCCATAAGAGTGATGCGAGTTGAAAAGCTAATTGTTTAGTCGTAAGCCATTACTGGATATGCTTCGTATATTGATATATTAAAAATGTAATAGTGTATATTTAATTTAGATTATAGGGATTTGTGTTATTGTTAATAATAGATTAATAATTTCTAGAGAGAAATTTCGTAGACAAAAAGTCAAAGTGATGTTTGCGTAGTACATAGCATCTGGTGTGTTAATTTATTATGGTAATTAATTTAAAATTAGTAATTGAATCGTTGGTAATGTGTACATATGTTTGGTAATAAATTTGCTTATTTTTTTATATAATAGTTAGTGAAGTTTTCAATTCAAAGTCGAGTGGAAAGTATGAAGCAATCGTTAGGTATTATTAAGTAAAAAGTATGTTAAAATATATATGTATATAGAGATAACATCTCCATCTCTGAAAATTTTGAAAAATTTCTATATGAATGCTTGTGTATTTGAAACTTTTTAATTCTCGCATTTAAATTTCGAATGAGCACATCTCATGCTGAAAGTTTGCGAATGAAATTTGCGTGTGAATACGAGAGGAAGATATAAATATTTATTATTCGCTTTTTCTTGTAGAGTATGTTTCTGCGTCTGCACCGTGTGATAATAATATATTATATCTGTGAGGAATAAAATATTTAATATTGTCTAGTTTTACCGAAAACAAAAATTTTAATTGAAATTGAAAAATTCAAGCGAAAACTCGGATATTTTGCATTCAAATTTTTTTAATTATTAACAATTTTTTAATACAAAATTGTTTGAAATTTTAGGTATAATAATACATTAAGAAATTCGAATGTGACTAACCGACAACTTTATATTTATATTAATACAAGCTATACAAGCGGTTGTCGGATTTTGTTCAAATCTTTTTCATTACTTACATTACTTACATAACCATAAATATTATAATAAATATAAAATATCCAGAAGATAGAAACAATATAAAAGGTCAAAATACAATAGGTAATAATGAAATATCGTTTAAAAAAAACATTTCTTAAATATTATTATAAATTTTTGACGTGTAATAGAAATTATAAATTTTATACACTAATATTTTTTAAATACTTCTACCTCAGCCAGAAGTGGTACTTTTACTCTAGAGAATTTTAATTTTTTATGTTTTTCTCAGGAACTTTTATTGTATTACACCGCTGAACATATCAAGCTGAAAATTTATATTTGTATTCTTTATGTGTTAACTTAGAGTTGATAAGGTTTCGGTTAGAATTCATAAACCGGAAGTTATAATTTTTTTGAAAACAATATTTCATTATCTTATTTTGACCTTTTAAATTATTTCTATTTTCTTGATATTTCATGTTTATAATTTTCGGCTCTGTTATATGGTCTCCCTATCAACTTCGTTACTCTCTAATGTTGGAACGAGTCCAAAGGAAATTCCTTAGATTTTTTTTATATCTGAAGACATTTGTATTTTATTCGGGTTTGGTGCATCCGCTTTAAAATCGCCAGATTAACAGAACGGTAGCTTTAAACGTAATTCTCGTTTTCTCGAATGATAGATTGCACATCAGATGACGAGTAACCTTTCGATGTGCACAGATGCAATTATTCAAATTGAGTTGGATCTTTCTGGCGAGCTTAATAAGGCAAGATTCGGAACTTATCGAATCTTGCCTTATTAAACTTTCCTGAAAGATCCAACTCCATTTTAATAATTACCATTTTATTAATTGCATCTGTGCACATCGAAAGGTTACCCGTCATCTGATGTGCAATCTATCATTCGAGAAGATGAGAATTGCATTTAAAGCAGCCGTCCGTTAATCTGTCGTTCAATTTGTCTGGCGGTTTTAGAGCGGATGTACCGCATACATTTTATTCATATCTGTTCCCTTGGGATCTTTGGGTTTCAACTCCCTGGCAAAGAGAAGAGATTTATTTCTTGGGAAACATTTCGTAAAATAACTTAGAAGAGAGATTCAAAATCCCGCTAACCTGGAGAAGCTAAAATTTTAGCCCCGGAAGATCATAGGGTTTTATGAAAGCATGATATCTTGTTGCCAATTAAGGCTAAAACAAACGTGCTCATGAACTCCCCCCTCTCAAGAGCTGTTCGACTCCTTGACTTACTGACACATTCGTCGGACCTCTTCAATGCCAATTATGTTGCATATTGATATAAAGTAACAAAAAATTTTTCGACAGCCGGAAGTAGAACTTTTGTCTTGTGTGAGTTTGCCTACATTTCTGCTAAATTTGTATCGAAAATGCTCTCATAGCCGATGAATGTGTATATACGTATGTTTCACTATCGAATTTGGTTTTTTGTACTTATTATATTCCTCAAATATATAGAATAAGTAGTGGTTTGGTCACATCCGAATTATTTTTATTTATTTTGAACAATTGTGTATGGGTAATTGGGCAAATCGAGATGCAAGTCGTCAGCCATGACGCTCATGACAGTATAAGTGACATGATGAACAGAAGTCGTAAAATCACAACAGTAATGTACTCCACAATAAGTGTCACTTCATTGGTTTAAATTGAACTTAACAATACAAATAGGACTGGGAGTAAAGATATACATATGTAGTACCAGTGACCGTACACTAAATTGTACGCGTGTTACATACGAACACTTTTTCGAATTTTTACAGTATGTTGTAGAAGGATTGTTTGCGTTCACTTTATATGAAGTTTCTTTTAATATCCCAATTTTCGCCGGCATCTGTGCTCGAATCACCCGCAAAAAAAGAAAAAGTATACCGTCTATATATTACAGCTATGTATGTATATACATACATACGTCTCGGGTAATATCAACCAAAAGGAGTGTTCCCTTTGGAAGAGAGGAAAGTCGGAAATGTGGGGCTGACTTTTTTCCTTACTTTCGATATTTAAACTGTGAAAGTTTGAATTAAATCCTGTCTCGGAGACGACGAGGAGTGACGTCACGGGCTTACCGGATTTTCGCTCTCTCGGCGTGCTGATTCCTCTCGCCAGGTCGCAAAAGTCACGAGAATTCATTTAATAAGTAGAATTTATTGCCGCGAATTTGTCGTCCCTCTTCCCGTAAAATGCTGCCGAAATTCTTAAGAAACTTTCACAAATTCAGTCAGTGTTTATTGGATTCCGGTACATTTTTTGTATGTACCATCCCCCCTCCCCCCCAAGTCCTCCCGATCTCACCCTTCTCTCGTGCGACGAGGGAGGACGTGCCTCAAATGGCAGCCACATTATTGGAAATGCTTTTTGCGACCTTCGATCATCGTATTTAATCATTCCCTTCCCATTATTATATCGCCGCAAACCTCCGATATGAATCCAGATGAAATAATGTGAAAATTTATTATTCATCATACGTTTCAATTCATATCTAAGACATTTACCTACATATATTGTTCATATAATATATAATATGTATGTGTTGGATACAAAAAGGTATGTGTTTGTACTCGCTTTGAAAGACTTTCTTACCCTTCTGAAAGGAAAGTGAAGAAACAATTGTCATTGGATTTGGAATTGATTTCATCTTTACAGAACTATGTATAGTATTTATATTATTATTATAATATTTAATATAATATTATCGTATATTATTTTAACCTATCTGTGGAATTTTGATCTTTTTCTCTTCCATTGGGGCTTCGCGGGGATGTTTTGTATTTGCAGCTGATTCTTATTTATTGGTACTGGCTGTAGATGCACGACATTCCCTACTTTGTATTTTATTTTTTATTTTATCAGCTACTTATATAATGCTTTAGTTTTTTTATGATTGTGCATAAATGTATTTTTGTTTGTGTATGTGTATATATTTTTGGGGTTTGGTGCATCCGCTCTAAAATCGCCAGAAAAACGAACGGCAGCTTTAAACGTAATTCTCGTTTTCTCGAATGATAAATTGCACATCAGATGACGAGTAACCTTTCGATGTGCACAGATGCAATTATTAAAATTGAGTTGGATCTTTCTGGCGAGTTTAATAAGGCAAGATTCGGAACTTATCGAATCTTGCCTTATTGAACTCGCCTGAAAGACACAACTCAATTTTAATATTTACCATTTTAATAATTGCATCTGTGCACATCGAAAGGTTACCCGTCATCTGATGTGCAATTTATCATTCGATAAGACGAGAATTGCATTTAAAGCAGCCGTCCGTTAATCTGTCGTTCAATTTGTCTGGCGATTTTAGAGCGGATGCACCGCATCCATATTTTTGTTTTTCTCATCTCTCTGTATTTTTTTTGACCATTGCGGTGCATTTGGAAATCTTGTAATGCCACAATGGTCCAAACTTATAATAAATAAATAATAAAAACTGATATAATTTTGATTCATAGGCATATGAAAACTGGAACAAGCAAAACATTATTGTTATGATGGCTTTAGTGCGTTTTTATTTTTATTTTTGAGAACTTCTACTTTATCATATACATTGTTAATTGTCTTGGAAATAGTCCGTAAGTTTGTTTTCTACTTTTAAAAGAAAATTAAGAAAATAAATTGCTTGGTTAAAAAAATGTATACATTTTTTTATTATAAGAAATTCTATTCTATTACAATTGCATCCAGAATGTTTTAAAGGCAAGCTAGTCTTGTTTTATATTGGTGGTGGAACATTAACCGGTTAACTCGTGAAATATTTGATCTTTTCCTGTACGCCAGAAATTTTCAAATTAGTTGAACATACGAAAAAATGATTTGACTAACATAATTCAAAGCTCCCAGAGGTTTGCTGTGATCTTGTATGCATATGCGTGCCCCTTGTAATTATTTATCGGTATAATTGATAAGTGGCAGCCCTGATAGGATTTATTACATTTATGTTAAAACAATCCTGACAAACACGAATCATAATTATTTTTACCATAGATGGAGATTTTAAACGTTAAATATTTCTGAAAAAATACATGTGACTCGTCCGTGAGTCGTTGGCGTTATAGGGCGTATACATATTTAAGATTTGAATTTCAGAAACATAGATTACAGAATAGAAACATTTCAGAATCTCACTTAAAAAACGATTTGAATATGTATATGGGGGGAGGGATATAAAAAGTAGGCATATTTTATAGATTTACTTTAAATAATTCCAAATCAAAATATTTCTCGTTTTCAATAGATATGTTTAATGACAAACATTCTTCAAATGTGACATACATTTGAGATCATATTATTATAAGAAAATGAAAACAATACAATCAAATGTGTTCAATCGCCTTATTCTTATTTTAAACATAAACGAAATTATTGATTTTTAGATAAAGTTAATTTTATAAAAAAAATATTAAGAAAATCAATCATTTTTAAGAGGGGCTTTAGTCCTAAAGCTCTCTTGGCTTCGTCTGTGCTTTCAACTAGGTAATTACATATTTACATAGTTAGAAAAAAAAATAATTGTCAGAATAATTATCTATGATACTTGCTTAAAGTTTTTATAACAATTGAATAATTTTTCGACTTTTCATTATGGTTCGAATTCGAAATCTTCAAGTATGAATACAATTCTTCAGAATCATTATTGTGTATTGTATAATCAGAGAATTCATTATAATAATAAATCATTCCTCCAGTTCGATTGAATAATATAATAAACGAAATTGCCCATCCATCGGACTATTATCGTTTCGCAATTATTAATTGTATTCTCAAAATTAATTTCCTTTTGGTCGTGGTTGAAAAATTTGCATTTTGCGCAAACGATCGAATAGCCGATATAAATTGCGGAAAAATTTAATACCCATCTACATTTTCTTCCGCGTCGGAGTGTATGCAAATCAAGACGTTATCGATATATAAAATATAATATGATAATGAAATGAGAGGAAAAAAAGATTTCTAATTTTAAGAAGCGAAATGGCTTTAATGGTTTTTGCTCTCCATTTCGCACTTGGATGAAAATCCGCGCAAACTTTATCTCGTTCTGGTTAGCAATTAAGCGTCTACAAATTGTAAAAATTTTCTTAATAAAATAATGTGGATATTCTTAATACCCCAACCAAAATTATCATCAGCTTTACATAAAAGAAAATTTGGGAAAGTATTTATGCAGTATATAATATATTAAGTATACAGATTTATATAAATACTATGTACATGAAATTATTTAACATATTGAAAAATTCGTTCAGATTTCATTCAGACTTGAAGAATTATTTCCCAAAGCAACTTGAATTAAAATTTAATTGAAATAAAAGTTCAGTTTGTCTTATTTGTTACTGTAATTGTAACGGATGCTCCAACGATTATTTTGCATTTTGTTTTTAAATACATAAATTCAACCATCAAAAATCTTTATTATAACTGAAAGTTTGATTTATATAAATGAAGAACATATCCTTATACTTAGAACATAACTCCATATCTTTATACCTCGAACGTATCTTTATACCTAGTACATATTTTCATACCTAGAAGATATATTCATACCATGTTCATACCTAGAGCATATCTTTATACCATGTTCATACCTAAAACATATCTTCATACTAAGAACATATCTTCATGTGATCAACTTGGCGTAATTTACAAACGATTATACAAATTTCGAATTGAATTAAATGGATGTACATATGTAAACCATCTCTAGTTTCAACAAAAAGGCGCCACTTCTCATAAAAGTCATCAAACAATCGTTTCATCACGCATGAAACTCTAGTCATCATTATCTACTATATTTTGCACACTATGTTAGAATTTATAATAAAGCCAGCATAGCTGAGTGATCCGCGTGTAATGCTTTCCAATATATCTGATTTCATCGAAAATATTCCACCAAATTGGCAACCTTTCCCGCAATATTCGAGTTTATGGCATCTCGAATTTACTGATATATAAATATGCTGTAAAGTTTTTGTATTTCTTGAAGTATTGGTGCTGTCGAATTTGTCCATAGATGTTTCTATGATGCTCTATAAATTGTCTATCAATGTTTGTAATTGGACATAAAGGTACATTAATGGTTTACCTGTTAGACTGTTCTGGTTTATTCAGGTATGTATAAAATAAAATAATAGTATATTATTTCAGTATATATGTTACAGTTGAAGTATGTCTTCCAGTTGTAATATATATTGACTAATTGGAATTTATTCCATCTCACTTGGTACCAACTACCGTTATACATACATAATTGAAGTGTATTTTCAGTGGTAATATACATTGATTAGTTAGAATATATTCCGTCTAACTCACGTAAGTTGATTCATATGACGAATATCATTCCAACTGGTCAAAATATATTACAACTGAAAAAACAGTAAAACTATAAATCGGTACCAAATTAGATGTATAGGTTAGGTTTTTGTAAAAGCGTCGCTCGACTAGTAAATTGAGTTGGAAAATCACATTTTTTGTTTTGAACACATTTTTAGAACAATCGTAATACGGTATTCATTACCTTTATTCGTAATACCTAACAAATATTAACGCATTAATGAATTCTAAAGCATTCGTAAAAACATTCGAACTGTCAAAACTCAACTGTTATATTACATCTAGCACATTGTTGAAAGTATATTTGCGCTTGTAGAACTATTATTTACTAGTTCAATTGTATTCGAATATAAATTACCTAAAATAAAACGCCAATTGGAATATATTACAACTGAGTATACACTTCGACTGTAACATATACAAAACAATAGTTTTATAATAATACAATAAACATTTAATAATAATTCTTATAAAATGTGTGATTAACGAAACCGTTAGTTCATTCTACATATTTTTTCATTTTTAAATGGTTTGTATTATTAACAAATTTTATTCACAATACATCTTATATATATATTTTACATAGCTACTAATCTACTGATCATTTTATATTTTACAATTTTAATTTAATTTTGTTAGTAATCGTAGTATTATATTATTCTAATGTTAATATGTACAGCGTAATAGGAAAAAGAGCTCAAAAACCTATTTACAATTCATATAAATACTCATAATACATCTAATACATAATATTAATTAAAGACTCTCTGAAGTCGATGACATAAAGCAGATTGTGTTTATGTAATCTGTGTTTATACCTGAAGGGTATAGATATTTTTTTGTAATCATCGAGACTCTTCACAAGTGTGTTAGTATGGTTATTAGTGATTCTGTCATAGAATCTACTGGTTAGTTTGTTAGTAATGTCTGTAACAAACTTTGTAAGCTTTTGAATTTAATTTAAGACTCTCTAAAGTCGATGATCTAAAGCAGATTGTGCTTAGGTAATCTGTGTGTTCATTCTGTATATGAAATACTTTCACTGCATAGCTTATAGGGAAATATTTTAAGGTTTTTTTTGGGTTGAAAAGAGCTTCCAGATCAAAGTTCCAATTTTCCACACACCGATCAAACATCACTGAGATCGATTTACACGAATAAACTATTGACGCTCGAAACGGTCCACGTGCTCGGCGAATGCATTTTTTCCACGTTTCATTTGTCACGTGTTGAAATGAAACGTTTCTATTTATTTTTTCCCCTATCCCGACGGAATGAAAAGCGTTTTTGTTTCACGAAAAAAAGAAGGAAAAAAGTACCCGTAAAATAAATGTAGTCGTTTTGAATCACGTGTATTCGAGAGCTTTAGGCCGGGGGTATTCCCCGTTCAGTATTTTTACGATCGAATAAGCCGACGATAAAGGGCGGCAAACAAGTGACGCCAGCCCTTTTTCAGCTTTTTCATAATCTACGGTTAGGTTTATGGCCTTCATGGACACACTAGTCAAAGTGTTGATAGAACGAAGACATATAAAAGTTAAATTGCCGTGAAATGCCCGCGCTAAACGTATCATCGCCCACTTGCGAATATGACTTAGTGCCAGTTTAACGAGAAAAGTATACACATTAGGACGATCTCAAACGGGCAATTCATACGGATCGAGTTTCGCATTCGTATTTCGTAATATATATAATATATTTTTATCAATTTACTGCACGTAGAAACCGAAACGATCATAAAATTCAAATACGGATATATTATTAAATGTATCTATGTATATATTTTATATTTATTTTTTACATAGGAAGGCCTGACAGGTAGACCCCAAATGAGCCTTCCTAGACAATTAATTACAAGCAGCATTTTTATTATATAAATCAATGTATTTCGAGAGCTTAGAGAAAACGAAATTCACAAATAATTAATTAATTAATCCATTGAGACATCTGTGGATTTAGACATGTTCATATTTTTTTTACATATTGTACGTAAATCAAATTCAGATATTTGTGACAGCAGGTAGGATGATTTTGGCCAATTTGAGGAACCGTTTCAATGAAAATCACTTTGCTGTGCCGAAAGTGAGTATTGGAATTCATAATCAGATGGTTTTTCTGTTGATAGTGATTTTTTATTGCTTTAAAATACTTATAATTTATTATCTAGCTGATGTTTAAAAGTTAAGAATATATTTTTTTCTTACACATTTTTTTAAACGCTTATATTTTATTTTTATTTTACATAGATATATGTATACCAGGAAGGCCTAACAGGTAGACCCCAATGCGCATTCCTAGACAATTAATTACAAATATTACAGCATTTTTTTACTTACCTCTTCTTACCTTGCCTTACGATTACAATTCAATAAAAAATTTGGCTCTTATCCGATCGTTTTTTTTATTACATAAATTGCTGTATTTCGAAAGGCTGACTAACACAAAATTAACAATTAATTAATTAATGAATTAATCTAAAGAGACATCTATAGATTTAGACTTGCACATACATTTTTACATATTGTACATAAATCAAATTCAGATATTTGTGACAGAGGGTAGGATTATTTTGGCCAATTTGATAGAGGAATTGTTTCAACAATGAAATCAGATAAATTGGCAAACTCTGATAAAAAAAGATCTACTACAAAAGAGTCACATATATACAAGTCGAACCAGCAGTATTAAAGATTAGCACGGGATCGAACCCGAAACCTCTCGGTGCTAAACATAAACGCAACCACCGAGCTATACTGCTGGCTATAAGTCTAGATTGGATGTAAGACGAAACACTTAGGCATTAATAGATAAAGCTGGTCGTTGACATCAATGAATTCTAGCTGCGAAGTCACCATAGGGAGTCGACCGGGCCGACCGCGTCAGAGTGCGCTTGTATATGCAAATATGGGATTTGTATCTTACCGGTATCCATTACTGTCAACTATTTAATGTTTAAATAATGCTGTCCCTAATTTAAACTACTGTTAGCATAATAGTCACAAGATTATTTTGGTCTTTGAGGGTTTTATGCGTATTCAGTATTCGTATGTCGCTCGCTGGTGAAGACTGGTGTCGCTGGTGGTTCAGACGAAAACGGACAAATTATTTACATGTATTTTTATTTCAATGTTCACTCGCGTTTAAGATTGTAAAGAATATGTCATTTTACAGGAACTGTTTCAATGAAAATCAGAAAAATTGGCAAACTTTGAAAAATAACGATCGACCTGAAGTCACAAACCAAGGTCTGGCCAATACTAGTGGGAATTAAATCGTGACCGTGAAATAGCTCAATAGCTTATTTACAACAACAATAATATATTACAAAAATATTTCGATATATGCAGATGATTGGTAATCAAAATGAAAGGTTTCAAACGAAATTTCGTATGCAAATGTGCTTATAGCATTTTAATGGTTCTGAAGACAAAGAAAAATTTGACAACCCGACTAATAGTGTTTGTCATTCTAGTTATTGTATTTCATTTATATGTATAAATTGGATTGGTGGCTTGAACAGAGGTTTGTAACTAAATTGGGCCTGTAATAGTAATATACAAAATTTATTCGCCGAGCAAAATTACAGATCGTAATTTTAATATCTTAGTTCTAAGTGAAACGTTTATATTTAAAGCCAATTTCAAACTGTCATTAGATTCACCTGTACTCGGCAATACAAACTAGTCTTATTATATAGGTACAATTACTTCAGATACTGGACTTTATATCACTTTAGAATATTCGCAGCTTGCTATTTACATATATACAGTTGTTGTTCGCTCGACCTATTTTTGTAAGCTTTTTAATAATTTATGAGAAAAATTTTGGATTATTTACAAGCAAAATCGGATTGCAGTACATGTACATGTATTATACAATTGTATATGAGTTATGTTTTGCCTACATTTGTAAGGGGAAATTTACTTCTGTTGCGGCACGAAAAAGATTTACTGCTGTATATATTAGAAGTCTGGAGAAAAATGTATTTTTTTTGTGTTTAGTATTGTTTATGATTATAATGATTCAAATACTGTATGTATAGGTTTATAGAAATATTTAAATTCTCATTTGGGGAAAATTTTCACTAGACAAGTCTCTTTGAGGGTGTCTGGATATGAAATTCATCATGGCTAGTATAATGCTACAACATGTCAAGATACAAATCGTTTTTAAAATCTTTTATTTAGTTCGACATCCAAATTTGGCTCGTCGTGGTTTTGAGTTGGGTCATTTCCAATCATTAAAGCGATTTGAAATTTCGGCTAACTATGTATTTTCTGCCTAAGATTATTAATCCTGAAATTGTTTTTTATTTTTTCGAATATAATTTTCAGATAAGATATGTACATACTTATCTTTGAGAAAAATGGCTAAATATAAGAAAAAGACGAGTAGAATTGCTTAGTTAGTCATATTTTAAGTTTGATAAAATGCATTGTGCTATAAATACAACTCTCATCAACAAGTTACCCATCACTAAGAAATAGCTGCATCAAATTTCTAGAGACTATGTCTATGTATTTGTCTGCAGAGGTGAACAAATTATTCCCTGAATGAGGATTTCCCACAAAAATATGTATTGCCTGTGGTTTTACGTTAGTTTTATTTTCGTTTTCTGTGTGTGGGATCCTCGTGTGAGCAATACTTGTGTGAACAATGCTCGTGTGAGTAATCCTCTTGTGCGGAATAATCATAGAACCATCCACATACATATCTCAACTTTAATTTTCATCTAAAAATCACATATCCGATTGTATTATGATGCAAACAAAAACAATATTTACTGGCAGACAATTATCTTCTCAAGTATCAGATTGAGATAGTTCATATCAGTTTTAAGTATCTCCATGAATGATCAGATAGAGATTGTTGTAAGAAAAAGACAAATTGCTACTCGAAGACACACCTATACAACAAAGTTCTTGAGTCTTTTGATTTATCTCTAGACATATGTATGTATTTAAGGTGTATTTATACTATTCAGCAGCTCACGTAAACCACAGCTTCTATTCATACTATGCAGCAACGCACGTTTTGGCACTTTCAGTCAAGTTTTCGCCAAGTGCAAGGCAAAATCGGCTTACATATATTTACATTACAGAGAGCAACGATATGACGCAATATTGCTTGCGTCGTATCACCGAGTCAATATTGTCACAATATGACGTTTCCGAAAATACTCATATGCGCATGCGCACTTTTGTTAGTACGCGTTCACTCGCTACTATGACGTCAACGTTTTTACAGTGGTCAAATAAAACTGGTCGTTACGGTGACATGTACTGCTGTATAGTATGAATAGATTCGTCACCAGGTTATATATGAATGTGTCCATATAAAATGTACCAAAGAATACTTTTAGTACTGTTCTGTGTATGAATATGTATATCTCAATTCGTCAACAATTTTCATAGATAAATTGGTATTCAGCATATTTTCCTTATAATTTCACCTAAATATAATTGAGAAAATCAGCCAATACACTCAAATTGAATTGAATCATAGCTACCATATGGGAAAACCGCCTTATATACTTATCTCCGATGATGTATTAACACAAATACGGATTAAACATACACACAGACGCAAAGCACTTCGTTCTAAATGGGCAATCAATAAAAGCAATTTCACATATTACACACAAATGTATTTGATAAATATGTAGGTTTGTAATGATTTAGTAATATTGGCGAATGACCCGACTTCGACAATAATAATATACAAACGAGTGCTTGTTAATATACATATAAATTCGTAGAATTGCGTGGGAAATACGTATTTTAAATACAAGAGTTTGATTAAATATGTATAAGCGTTCGTCTGGAACTAGTACAGTCAATGTACACGTTCGTTTCGACTTAATGGATATAAGAAAAAACAGTACGAGAAAATCTTATGTTTGTTTGACTGGTTTTGTATAGGTATAATGCTTTCTTAAACAAAAAAATCCGACTGCAAAGCTTTGGTTTTTGCTTTATTGATTCGTTCTCTTTAGTATTGTGTGTTTATATTAAAGCTTGAATAATACTTAAGTGGGACACACGTAAAGACAGATGTGAGCGAGTTTTTTTTTATTATTTTACAGTTCTTAACAATTTAATAAGAAAAGTACACAGAGCATTAATTAGCTTTCACCATTTCTTCGACAAATATAATATTTCGCTGAGAAAACTTACTTCGACTTGCAGTCTTAAGTGAGTACTTTTGACAAGAACCAGCTTTTACGTTTATTCTTGCCGTGTAAATAATTTCAAAATTAAATAAGATGCGAGGGAAAACTGTCACTTCCGGTAATGAAAGTTTATTCAGTACTTATCAATTCGAAAAAGCTTTCATCGAAATTAAAAAAAATATATACACGAATTTTGGCTTCGGTCGTATCAGTACAAACATTTCAATAAGAGTTAGAGCGTGCTGTCGTTATCTATCTACATATGTAAATCAATATTTTATGAATAGAAATATAAAATAGTACCGATTAAATAGTTTACATATAATTATTACTCAATCTAAGCGCTAGATTTTCACTCAAGATTAATGGTTCGTTTTTGTATTTTTACAATTCGGGGCAAAAGTAAGTTTGTGTAAAATCTATTGCAAGCGCGTATCAAAGGAAGATTTTTAGAATTAGTATTTGAAAATTAACTGTCAATTAGTTGCGGTGTGACTCAGAATGTTGCTACTTTTCCTTTGAAGTTTACTGTTTAAAATAATGCAAAATTATTTGGCAATAGTAATTTTTTTTCGCTTTTTTAGATAAATTCTCAACTTGAAGCAATATTCAATAAACAACTGACAACTGACAACTGGTAGCACGCAATATGCTACAAAAGCAATTTTGATTCCTGATTTTTAATACTATCAGTACAGCAACTTTTAATAATGTGTTGGTCGAGTAATTGGCAACTATTTATTTATTTTTATTTATAATTGGGAGAGTGGCAAAGCCGATGGACTCTATTTTACATTTCCCCAATATGTAAAATATCGTTATCTGGTTGCTCCTGAGTGACATCTATGGTATTAATCTTGTACATTTATAAATTTATAGATTGTAAATTTTGAAATCATATTCAAACCAGCAACATAGACTAGTGGTTAGCATGTATGCTTTTAAATATAGTGATCACGGGTTTGAGTTCGACTGATTGCTGCTGGCCAGACTTTGCTTTGTGACACCAGGTCGATTGTTTCCTATTAGAGTTTGTCGATTTATCTGATTTTCATTGAAACGGTTCATGTAAAATTGGCATCTTATTTCCTATCTCTCTTGCTAATCTCAAGTTACTCAGCATCTTGAGGCTCGCCAGTTTGATTATAACATGCTACAAAAATTTCTCCATAGATGTCATTGCGGATGTTTGTATGAATTCGAAGTTTATAAAATTCTAATGTATAACAAATTGGCAACCTTTACCCATTTCTCTCAATTTTCGAGTTTTCAGCATCTCAAATTTCGCTGATTCGTTTAAAAATGCTGTGAATTTGTCCATTAATGTTTCGCAATTTTCTTAAGCATATCTAAATTAGACGATTTATGTAAAAAAAATTATTCATAAATGTCTTTATATATAATGCTTAGTTAAAATTATTCTAACAAAAAATGTACATCGATGTTTGTAATAGATCAGGAAGGCGGATTGGGGTTGACCTGTTAGGCCTTTCTAGTATATGTGTATATATGTTTTTAAGCATAAAAATAAAATAAAATAGTGTTGATTTTTAACGTCTTAACTATTAAATCAGATAAATTGGAAAACTCTTGCCAGCAGCATAGCTCGGTCGTTAAGCTTCTGCTTAGCATCGAGAGGCGCCGGGTTTGAAGCTATGAGCTGACCTCGATTGAAAAGTATTTTTCTGAGTACATCTGTAGTGCTGCTGGTCAGACTTGGATATTTGTGACTCCAGGTCGATCATTTCCTATCAGAGTTTGCCAATTTTCTCTGATTTCATTGTTGAAGCGGTTCCCGTTTAAAAATTGGCTGAAAATCCTTCCTACACACTATGTCACCACTATTTGATTAATGTACAATAAAATTTATGTACAATTCATTAGATGTCTCGTTAATTTGCGAATTTTTCAGTGTCTTGTAATTCAACGACTTGTAATAAAAATGCTGCATTGTAATTGTAATTTGTAATTGGCCAGGAAGGCGCATTGGGGTTTACCTGTAAAGCCTTCCTGGTATATATGTATGTAAAAAATAAATTAATAAATATATGTACATACATATGTATGTGCACCAAGTCATCGATATGCTTCGATGAATACGTTGATATATACTTTAAAATTTGACACCGATCCAAATATTTATTCAATTTATTGTACTTGGGTGGATTGTGTAGGTATCGAGTAATAAATGTAAGCGATGAATATTGAAATGAATGGGTTTCTGGCCATTGAGCACGTTGGTCATATATAGCAAATTGATCGCGAATTCCTGCGTGGTGGTGACACGTTTGCGGGCAGCTGTTGTCATCCCAATAAAATATGGCCGACCGGAGCACCTGCGACCCCTATATTGGAAATCCTTTACATCATTGATGCTGTGTGAGCCTGTGGGTAAAGAGGCTTCGCCCCCGAGAGCCTTAGCGGCTTTTATTTTCGAGCATAACTCAAATATTTCCGCAGATAGGCGCCTCGTAATTTATACTTATACAATATTTCACCGTCGCGTCGCCGCGTATAATCCCTTTGATACGCTTATGAGACTTTAAACCTGCTTTATGTTATTATTATTGTTGTGTATTTTATTACATACGCACACGTTTGTGAACAAATTCAATTCGTGAGAGGACACGTGGTAAGAGTAGCCGATGGGACTCGCGGTGTTATGCAGCGTACCAACATAAACAATTGTACGCTCGATCCAAGCGTGCCAACTCAATCATTTATATGTATGTACATACATGCAATCTTTTGTACTTGGAATCTTGATCTGACACACATACATATATAAATATTGCGTTTTTTGAGTACACAGGTGTTGATTTCACAATTTGAATTAATTTAAAATGTTAATTTCAAATAAGTTTGAGAAAGTAAAAAAATAAAATTACATACATACACTGAGCAACAACAACAAAAAAAATACTGGAACGGAAAAGATTCAATTCTGGAGTGGAAAATATTCAAGTTTTAACCACCAAATTTGAATATGACGTTGATTTTTGTTGGCTTCTTATCATTTATGAGATATAAACGTGAGCGAGTGAGATGGAGTGATGCACTCTCCATTCTTTATCTTGACATACGCATACAGTTTATTGTTAGACTCACTTTAAAATCATTTACCGCTATAATTAGTGCGTTTAGATAAGTAAAAAAAATGATATAAAAAACCAATTCGTGGTTAAGTAACAAATTAGCGAAATAAGCCCATAATATTACGGAAAACA
Source organism: Arctopsyche grandis (assembly GCF_051622035.1). Lineage (NCBI taxonomy): Eukaryota > Metazoa > Arthropoda > Insecta > Trichoptera > Hydropsychidae > Arctopsyche > Arctopsyche grandis. The sequence continues at coordinate 4,189,021 of NC_135365.1, forward strand.
AATTGTGAGAAAAAAGTATATTCTTGACTTTTAAAATTCGCTAAATAATTAATTATTTTAAAGCACTAAAAAATTACAATCGATAGAAAAAGTACCTGACTATTGATTACAACACTCACTTTTGGCACAGGAATACTGAATTTTGAGTTAAATACAGCAAAAGCTGAAAATCTATAAAAATTGCGCTTTTTATAAAACGCTTATATCTTATAAACGAGAAGAAGCCAATAAAAATTATTGTCATACTCCAATTTACTAAAAATTGATTAGTTTTCGATCCGGTTAGATAAAATAGTGATTTTGTTAGTATGCTCATTATTATCTATGTTAGACAGAGAAATGCATAACGACGAGATATTAGTTCTGTCTAAAAAGAACATTCTGATCAACTAATACGAAAAAAACTAGATTGAAGATTCTTTTTTTTATTATAATCCATTCGGTTTCTAAGAATAACGAAGATATTGAATATTATACTATTTGTTTTATATTTGGAAGCATTCATTGTGACAAATGGAGTCAGACAAAGCGAAAACGCACAGATACGAGTAAATTTCGCCGGATCCGGCAAAAATCCGGCTCTTTGTTTGCACCGGACGATCAGACACACATAAATTGCCGGATATCGGATTTTTTTTCAATTATATTGTTTCCGACCTTAGGAAATTATCACTTACATTGATAGAAAAATTGTGAGAATTATTCGAAATGTTTGAACTATATATTATATATACATACATATGTATATTTTTACTTTATGGGATTTTGGGTAAAGCCTAAATCTGTCGTAGAAGATTTTACTACGCCAAGTTTCCATTTCGGAGGATGTGGGCAAAGCTTTAATCTGTTGACAGATTTGTTGTTCGGGTCTTTGAACAGCTTCTACGATAGCCAGATTTGTAGAGACCGATTTGCCGACAAATTTCCGTCAACAACTTCACTATTCGACTTACTATATCATCACACAAATTAGTCTTTATTCATCTACTGAACATTTGTATCCAATTTTTGCAGTTTTTTTCTATCGAAATACAAATAGAATGATTTATATTTAATTTTTATTTAAAATAATAAAGCATAAGCTATTGGATTTCATTTAAAAACTACACAAATTGCAATGACTATTGTGTAATTTTAATAATCGTCATCTGAAGTTGCAATAGTGAGGATGTGTCAAAAATAATTTAAATGTCAACTACACTCATTACCAGGACTGAAGGAGGGGGTCGAGAGGGGTTATTTGAAGGGCCACAATTTTGAAGCAAATCATAATAGGAATATATGTATGTATATAAAAAAATAATCAAAAAACAACCGCAAATAAGGAATCTACGATCGCCCGGTATCGCAAATTGATATATAAATTTAGAAATAATTTTTCATAAAAACATTTAAATTATATGAAATAAACATAAAGGATTTTCATCCGGCGCATGCTTTTTATTTGTGAAATTCCCCCATCTTGGCAAAAAGGTCAAAAATTATTATTTTATCAGTGCTTGTGCTTGCTCTTGACGGCTCTGTCTACTTTTCACTACTTATTGAAATATATCAGCATAGATGGTTGACATTCGACAAAAGTGGTCAAGGGTTCGATCCCGCTAGATCTTGATCCCAGATCTTGTATTTATGATTCTTATCAGAGTTTGCCAATTTATCTGATTTTTCATTGAAACGGTTCCAACAAATAAGCTTCCTTATCTCATCTCTCTCGAAAAATTCGAGTTTTTGAGCATCTCAATTTTGCACTAAACTGTATAAATATTTGTCCAAAGATGTCTATGTAGATGTCAATGTAATGCTTACGATGCTTCTGTACAATGTTTGACGTAAATGTAAAATATATAATTAATTATGTTTTTATAATTGATAATTTTTGGTCTGAATGGGTACGTTCGTAGAGATTTGTAAGACGAGTGTGCATGATTGATCGAATAAAATAAAATAAATAAATAGCTAGAAATAAAACCCAGCAGATATTTTAATCAACTTTATATAAAAATAATAATCTATCAGTGAATTAAAAACGTACATAAGAAAGTATAATATCCAGTAATATTAAGTTCATCTGAGATGAGAGTAAATGAGAGTGGAAAAAGTGACTTTTACCACCGTTTAAGTGAGTTATGAAGAGGCGATACATAGCCGTGTTTGGATAGCTAGCTGTCATCGATTTGATCCAAGATTTCAATGTAATTTTCGTTAATGATTAAACTCTTTTAGTTTCATGTCGTAGACAATAGCTTACCTGAATATTAGCTTACCCCCGTATGTCGGTAAGATATCAAAGCGATCTAAAGAGTGGAAGTGGTTCAAAATCAGATCGCGAAAATTTTTGATCTGAACTAACTAATAGGGCGAAGCTAATAAAAATCTAATATGATAAAAGGTTCATAAAATATCCGAGTATAAATATATAAAATCAACCCAGAAAGACGAAAACAGTCCAACTAGCAGATACGCTTTTAAAATTTACGTACATATGTACATACGTACTATCAAAATTATATTATAAAGATTTTACCATTCATTATATAACCTATGAGTGAAGTATAAATGGATGCGGTGCATCCGCTCTAAAATCGCCAGACAAATTGAACGACAGATTAACGGACGGCTGCTTTAAATGCAATTCTCGTCTTCTCGAATGATAGATTGCACATCAGATGACGGGTAACCTTTCGATGTGCACAGATGCAATTATTAAAATGGTAATTATTAAAATTGAGTTGGATCTTTCAGGCGAGTTTAATAAGGCAAGATTCGATAAGTTCCGAATCATGCAATCTATCATTCGAGAAAACGAGAATTACGTTTAAAGCTGCCGTTCTGTTAATCTGTCGTCCGTTTGTCTGGCGATTTTAGAGCAGATGCACCAAACCCAGTATAAATACATGAGAGATAATGAGAGCCGATAATGCAAATTTTATAAGATATAGTGTGAAAATGAAAAAGTTATAGGCGTTTACGCGTGCGTGGCGAAAAGTCAAACAAATCTGACAACTAATTATTAAACGTCACCGTGATCAAAATTTTCGCTAATTAGGACGTGTTATTTAAGTTTAAGTTGACTATAAAAATCGATTGAAACATCCATCGTTGACCAAACCGCACAAATTGGCAAAGTTTCAAAACGATTTGAAGACTGTATGAATTTTAGCTCAATTTTTTGCGAAATGAAACATATGATAGAATAGGCTTGTGACAAGCAGTGTTATTCAAACTTAAACGAATAAATTACCAAGAATCGGGAATGTTACAGTTGCCCTATCTTGTGTGAGAATCGACCCATCTAACATTGCCTAAACGCATGAGCCAATCAACTCAATATCTGACAATCAAAATCGAGCACACTCGAACCTACAGTTAAACGAACCTTAAAGCTACATGTACATATGTATGTACGTAGTATGAAACAATGACCCACACACGTGTGTGAAAGTTCAACACAGCACACGTGTATTATTACAGTTGGAGTTGTCTCCACTCGAACGCTCGTTAACAAAGGCCCGAATGCTCCCAGGGTTTACCTAAAGTGTTAAAGGTCCTTACGGACCGACACTCGCTGTTATCGAGTTTGAGAGATGTGGCTACGATTATTTGAAGTTTTCCGCAATCAATAAAACACACACACACATACATATATACGTATCAAGGTACAAATATACCCCTCCGCATATACGTCTAAAGCAGTGATTCCCAACTGGGAGTTCGCTAGGGGTCGTTCAGGGGCATTTGAAAAATAATAGCAATGGCGGAAAAACTTTGAGACCCAGACGGCCAATCGATGAATGGAACGGCTTAAGGCCCGTTTATAACCAGCATGTGAACAAATCGGCACAGAACTGCACGGAAAAGACTACTAATATTCATACTATACAGCACCGAACGTTTTCGGTACGTTCATACTTATTTGACAAAATTGTCTTACACATACATAAGAGCTTGACAATACGGAGCAATATTGCTAGCGTCGTACCGTCACAATATAACGTTTCCGAAAATATTCATATATTCAGCCAGCAGCATAGCTCTGACGTTAAGCTTCTGCTTACCGTCAATAAGGTGCCGGGTTCAATCCCTGAATGAAAATTTATTTTTCAGAGTATGCTGTTGGTCAGACCTGGATTTGTGACTCCAGGTTGATCGTTTCCTATCAGAGTTTGCCAATTTTCTCTGATTTCATTGTTGAAACGGTTCCCGGAAAAAAATTGGCTAAAAATCCTTCCTACCTACTATGTCACCACTATTTGAAATTTGATTGATGTACAATAAAAATTTATGTACAATTCATAGATGTCTCGTTAATTTGCTAGTTTTTTCAGTGTCTCGCAATTCAACGACTTATAATAAAAATGCTGCATTTTGTATTTGTAATTGACCAGGAAGGCGCATTGGGATTTACCTGTAAGGCCTTCCTGGTATATATGTAAAATAAAATAAAATAAATATGCGCATGACAGCACATTCATGAATACGGGTGTATGGCGTCACGTCATGCATGAATATTTCCACAGTGGCCATAGAAAACCTGTTCATCTCGATACGTTTTGGTGACATATATTGCTGTATAATATGAATAGATCATGTCGGTTACTGTTGTTTCGGCTATGACACATACATATTACAGAAGATATGAATGTAACCATATATATAATGTAGTGAAGAATATTTTTCGTACTACTATTTAAGTGCCGGCTTGAGCTTTATAAATAAACGGCCGGTATAAATTAACCTTTAAATGGAAAGAATGTGAAAATAGACACATTGGATGAATGAATTAGGATGATGAAAAGCTGAAGATTTTTTTTATTTTTTCATATATTTATTTATTTATAGTTTTGGACCATTGCGGCATTACAGAGAGAACCTAATGCGCTACAATGGCCTACATATATGAAAAGTTACCCTGACTCAAAATTTAAATTTTATATTAAGGTATATTCATACTAACACAGTACGTACCGTCAATTGCACGTAACCAGCAATAAGAAAAATATTCAAGTAACAGCAGTAGCTGAAAAAATCTATTCATACTATACATCAGTACATGTCACCGTAATGTATCAAGCAAAACCGGTTTCCTTTGGCCACTGTGGAAATATTCACGCACGACGCGACGTCATAGTAGCGAGTGCACGCGAACTATCGAAAGTGCTCATGCGCATATGAATATTTACAATATTGACCCAATGATACGACGTCAGCAATATTGCGCCATATCGTCACGTTCTGTAATGTGAATGTAAGCCGATTTTGCCTTGCACTCGGCCAAAACTTTTCCGAACGTACCGAAACGTGCGTTGCTTTATAGTATGAATAGAAGCGTGAGCTGCTGTGCTGTGCCTTAGCATGAATAGACTTTTAATATACATATAGAAACACATTATACAATCAAGCAGCCGAATTAAAAAAAAGAGGGATTTAATAACCACCAAATCTTACCAGCGGTGGTAGATATGTATGTGTATGTATATAGTCGCAATCGTCGAGTAAATTGAATACAATTTTTGATTCTGGCCGGAATTTGAACCTATGACCTGTCTACTGGTAAGTAATCGCTTAACCAGCGAGTACGTGATTCGAAAAAGGTTGGGAACTCTGGCCCATGGGTATGTGTACCTATATATACTTGTAAAGCTCGTTCGTGTACGCGTGGCAAACTTTTCGATCAATGCTCACTTCCGGCGTGTGTTTGGCCACGTTTTAATGCTCCGTGGAGAAAGTTTTCAGTTGCATCCGAGCAATTTAGTGAGACCGGGTGGACATCGTAGAATTTGCATTTAGAATGTTTAAGAACTCCGTGATAAATTTCGGGTATGTATTAAGTTGAGGATTAAGCAGATTCATGGATTATGCAGTCGTGTGCAAATTGAGCGAGACAAGCGCTTTTCGTTGGAAAACTCTAGCTTTTGTTGGGTCGTTTTAAGTGAATTTCAATGTGTGTCCAATTAAACTGAGCTATGTATGTATTTACGAGGATTTAGTGTGAAAAGTTTTGGTTTGGTGTATAGAAATTATGAAAAGCATTAGAACTGAAAACATAAAACTCAAGTAAAAAAAAATAAATGTAAATAAACAAATAATAAAATTATTAAAATAAAAAGGCAATTTAATCAATATTTCAACAACAAATGTACAAATGTGTGGGATTAAAATTTCAATCAAAATGATTTCAATGATTGGGGTTTCAATCAAAAAGATTTCAATGATTGGGGTTTCAATCAAAATTATGATCCCGGCTTAAACTAATGTAATTAAATATATTACTAAGAGGTATGGGCCACCTTGGTATGTATGTGATGATCTAAAAGATAGATTATGGTAGCTTGCCGTACCGTCATAGATGTCACCGTACCCGAGATTCTGGATATTTGATACGCATTGTATACGATATTTTATCTCCAACGTAATAGCTGACGATACATTAACGTATATTGATGACCAAAATGAGCAATATGGCAAAGTATGAAAACGATCGGATAAGAGATAAAAATGACCACTAACACGAAAGCCATGTGAAACGTAAAGGAGGTAAGTAAAAAAATGTGTAACTCGAAAGGAATCTTAAGGTACATGTATTTGAATAGCAATTTTACTACTTTGCAACTTTTGTAGGATATTTCGTAAAAGCTTAAATGTATGGTCTCTTTTGAGTTCTATAAAGATCTGATACTTAATTTATTCTAGCTTAGACCAAACTTGGACAAATTATAAAAAAATATAAGGGAGATAAACGATACCGTAGTGAACTGGTAGAGCTATTACATACCAGTAGAGAGGTCGATGGTTCAAGTCCCAGTCAAATACGCTGCAGGCGAGATCTTGTGATTATTAAAAAAACACAGTCTCTTAATAGAATTTTCCGATTTTTCTAGATTAATTTTTGTGACGGATCCAATAAATCGTTATCTTCTTCCTCAGTTTATCGCAAATTCGAACAAATAGCAACTCGAATTTGTTGAATCTTATAAATGCTACCTACATTATGTATCAAAAAAATTGGAGATAGTCCATAGATGTCTCTATTCAATTATATTCTAATATATGTCCTGTTATGCTTTAAAAATTGTTAGTAGGTACTTATTTACAAAAGAAATCTAACCATATGTGTCTTCTTGCAGTAATTCCTGTCATGGTAAATATGCTGTATGTATGTATGTATGCAATACAAATTAATAAAACGTTTCAATAATTCGTACAATTATGTAGTTGGCAGATGTCTTTTTCTTTGAATCTTGAAAAGTTTTTCGAACAAAAATGTCCTTAGAATATGTACATATGTATGTAGGCGAAGTTCAAAAAGTTCCCCTTTCTAAAAATATGATACAAACATTTTTCTTTATAATTACAGTATTATATACATAGATAATAAATATCTTACATAAAATAAATATCTTGAAACTCGAATACATTTCAAACAAAATATAAATATGTACTCGTTTACATATACATACATACATATGTGTGTACATACATATATGCAGATTCGTTGAGAATTCGTAGTCCATTTTTGAACGACAAATTATTTATAATTTATAATAAAATATAAATGGAACTTAATTATTTAAATTTACTCTTCGGTTTGCCGCCCTTCGAAATGTGCCGCCTTTAGGCGTCGCCTTATTTGCCAATGCCCACGGGACGTCTCTGATTTCGAAGCGTCTAAATTAAGCACATCCTTTTATATAATATTTATGGATATACATATGTATATATATATATATATATATATATATATATATATATATATATATATATATATATATATATATATATATATATATATATATATTTTGTACTATTTTTGACGGAAATTTTTATATTCAATCATAAAATTGCTGTTTTAATTTATATAATCATAAATTTATAATGAAAATCCTCTAAACAGAATATTAATGAAGAGAGGGGTACGCTTAAAGATTTTTCATCCGACAAATTTTAATTATTTATCTTCTTCAAATAGCAATTTGAAACTACTGGAGCATATTATTTAGTAGCCAAGGCTTTTAATATCAATGAACGATCAAGTTCAGCCTATTTATGATCTACTTCTAGAAAGCACAACTCACACAAATAATAAATAAACAAAGTGAAAACACATACAAAACGGCTTTTCGACTTTAATATACTTTTTTATAATGGTATATAATATATGTATGTACATATATCTAATATACAATTTCTAAAGAGACTTTGTATATATGTATGTAACCTTCGGTTGGCTGATTTGATTTTTTTCGATTCAAAGGATTCGAAGTCCTGGGGGGCACCGAGGGCTAAGGCACTGGAGGGAGGGGGGGGGGGGCGGGGGCGCTGGATTCTGGTATACATATAATTTCGAAAGAGACTTAGTATATTTTTTTTTGTTCGTGACAGTCAATTTATTGAGTATTCAAATAAATTTAATAAAATGTTTACTATTAGATTAGTCATGTTTAAGCGGTTTATATTACAAATACTGAGCGAAGCCGGGTAAAACCACTAGTGTTAAAATAATTCAAACCAAAAATAGGTTTTTGAGCTCTTTTTCCTATTATGCTGTACATTAACATTAGAATATTATAATATTATGATTACTAACCAAATTAAATTAAATTGTAAAATAGAAAATGATCAGTAGATCAGTAGCTATTAAAATAGATATAAGATGTATTGTGAACATAATTTTGTAATAATGAAAAGCATTTAAAAATCAAAATCAAACCAAAAATCTACTGATACAATTCTGAGTTCTCTCCTGGGTTAAAGTTAAGTTAGTATACCCGTATATTTATATATTGATTGTTATTTTTGAAGTCATATAGCGAATTTGGAAATCAAAGTTTGAAACATTGCGGTCTTCATCGATAAGTTCTCAGAATAGTTCACGTAGTTTTGCTCGACAACGATCACGCATCCTGGCATCCTCCAACAGGAGTTAAAGGACGAGGCTTACAGAATATCAAATTTCACTCTCGCAATATACATACGTATATACGTATGTACATACGTATATACAGGTAGTGTCTCGAGAGGAATTTTGTAACACGACGCTCTGAAAGCGACGAAACCCTGATACTTTAAACCTATCCGTATAGGAAAAGCTTAATCGAGTAAAAATAAGTTTTAGAGCTTTATACATAGTACTTAAGAATTCAATACAAAATTTTATTTGAAAGCTCTTATTATATACATTTTTATATATAAAATCTTTTGGAAATTCTTCTTTAAAGCTTATCTTGAAACCTTGTTTGATCACGACTTCAATTAATTGAAATTTAAAGAACGTGTATCGGTACGGTTGCTCTCTGCTCGCCCCGCATCGCTACTTCAGCACGTCCAGCACTACTACTTATTGCACATCCCTACAAATCTACTATCGAGAAATTAATCAAAAGCTTCACTTCTAACATATGTGATATCACACGATTTATATTTAGTATATGTAAAAGCATTATGAGAATAGTATATGTATGGAATTCCACCATCCAATTTTTGAAATATACATAAACTTCATTAGTGGCTGTAGTTATAAAATCAAAAAATGGTTACGAAATCATTGTAACGGAAGTGATATTATCACATGGTTCTTATACGTACCGGAGTGATATATTATGAGAAATATTAAATTTACGTCATAGGGGGTCGACCGAAAGTGCAGAGTAGGATTATATCTGGGTCGGTCAGAATTATACGTGCATGCAAAATATAGGACTGATTTTTTACTGGTATCTATCACTGATATTTTCATATTAGCCACAACTTAGCTAAATGATAAAAAAGCTTGTAAAAAAAACAATGGCGCCACTCCACTTACATAGAACACTTCATATTGTAGTTTAAAATACTAGTCGAATTAGTACGATCAGATAAAATAAAAAAAATATTTAAATAAAAAACCAATCCTTATAAACGTGGTTAAGTGAAAAATTAGATAAATAAGCTTATAATATTACGGAAAAAAATTCGACACAAAAAAAAATATATTTCTGACTTTCAAAATTCGCTAGATAATTGATTATAATTATTTTAAAGCAATAAAAAATCATAATCCAAAGAAAATACATCTGACTATTGATTCCATTTCACAGTTTTAGCAGAACAGTACTAAATTTTGAGTTAAAGTCAAAAATCTGTAAAAATTGGGCTTTTTATAAACGCTTATATCTCATCTCACGAGATAAAATCAACAAAAAACATTGTCATATTCAAATTTAGTGGGTCAACCTTAGTATTGATTGATTACTTTCCGCTCCAATTACTAGTTTTTTCGTTACTTAGTGTAATCATTCGATTTATATACGCTACTGGTGAGATCTGAATGGTGATAAGTTTGTACAAGTTTGGCCAACTATATTAATAATAATAAATAAAATAAAAATATCAAGATGGTTATGAAATATCACAATAGATGTAGTTAACGTAGATTATTAAAGTAATTTTTTTTTTACAATCACAAACCCATTAAAAAGTTAGGCATAACATTGATCACTGTCTATGTATGTACATAGTACATATTTGTACTCTCAATGCATCAGATATATGCAATTTGGGTTTTTTATTCACTCTGCTCCAGAAAACAATAGAGAAAAACTAAAAAAATACTCATTCTAAATCATATATAACTAGATATATAGAAGACGATAAAAAATATTATTATTAGAATAATTGAAAAAGAGCTCTCGTCATAATTGCCGATGGCCAATAGAGTTCGCTATATTTTTGGCCATCTGCACTTGATTAAGTCGATGATTTATAAAGCCTCTTCCGGTGTAAAGGATATATATTAATCGTCGGGGGTCTGGCCCGCAATAATTTATCGGGCGATAGATAGCGCGTGAGAAAATTGAAATTTGGCAAAACAGCGGGGCGATTTTGGCAATTCGTACCGACACGGCTTAATCGTGTTCGTTTTTCCCAAACGAACCGCAGTGGCCGTTAACTTTTTGTCTACTCTTATGTATTTGTATTTGATACAATTTTTTTTTTTGATGATTACTAATTCCAAACCGACCATCTCCTGCTAAAATTTACCGATTTATTACTTAAATAGATTAATTTATACTAAATTACATATCATCAAATACGATGGTCTTTTTGGACAGTACGGGTTTTCACGATTTTCTCATTATTTTGAAAATAAAAGTTTAAAAGAGCTTCCTTAATTTTAGATACAAAAAATGCCGAAAAAATATACAAAGTTTATTTGGTTATTTATTTATCTATCTATATATGAATCGTCTAGTTCCAAAACCCGGTAAAAGCATTTCACTCATTTGTTGGTAAACGTAGTTTTTCTGCCACAACTTTATTTAGTGGATTTCATTTACAAAGTTTTATTTTAATGGAAGATATACGATTTAAAGTTATTTTGCAATTCAGTTTTTTGGAAAATTTTTGAGATTAAATGAAATATTAAGACTTGAAAACGATTTTGCCGGTGTTTGTTCCCGAGTTGTCCTTTCACGGCGATTCCGTTCCTTTGCTCACGATTTCTTTCGGATTGTTTTCTTTCTTGTATCTCCATCTTTGGTTTTTTCAATACTTTGAGACAGATCGTCCATGATAACAGCAATTACGAAGGAAATGCGGAATGACAGTTGCACCCAGATAACTGGCCGAAATGGCCGCCATCTTGCCATATGCAGTGTTCTGATTGGCTTTCGGCAGTTTTGCCGTTAATTCGAATAAACAGAGAGAATTTTAAATATTTTTTTATTAGTCATTTAACTTGGTTTTAGAAAGAATTCAAGTATACAGTATTGTGTGAAAATATTCCTAGAATCGGAATACATTTTCATCTCAGTTTTGACCAAATATGCAGATATCGGGTTTTGGAACTAGACGACTCATATGTATATAAAAATGAATGTCTGTGTGTGTGTCCCGAATAGGCTCCTAAACCACTGAACCGATTACGATGGAACTTTCAGGATTTGTTGAATGCATGTCCGGGAAGATTACTGTGACAAAAAACGGGAAAAAACGAAAACGAAAACGGGAAAACGGGAATGAGTGTCATTCGCTATAATTTCAAATGTTTTCGCGTCGCGACCAAGGTGCTCGCTGCCTGCGTTGTTCGAACAAATGGAAACGCGAACGGGAACGGGAACGGGAACGGGTAATATAAATGTAATATAAACCGGTCTCCGTGCGAGACAGAATGTTAAATGACAGAAAACGCAAATATTGGAAGGCAAATATAGAAAATCGAAAGATCTTAAGTCGAAAGATAAAAAAAAAATGGTGCATGGTAAACGGTACATACTCACTTAATTTGCGCGAGCAGGATACAACAGGAACAAGAGGAACAGACTTTTCCTCCCGTATTAATGTGCGCGCGCAGAATACGGGAGGAAAAGCATGTTCCTCTAGTTCCTGTTGTATCCTGCTCGCGCAAATTAAGTAAGTATGTACCGTTTACCATGCACCATTTTTTTTTGATCTTTCGATTTACGATCTTTGCCTTTCGATATTTGCGTTTTCTGTCATTTAACATTCTGTCTCGTCACGTAGACCCAATATAAACAAATGAAAATGTTATATTTTAATGGCTAGCTATCAAATTAAATTTTGGCGTGACGGCAAATATAATAAGCCTGTATATGAAAAAAAAATTCAATTTTGCTCTATTGAAAGTTGACCACTGTACCTCCAGCCCACCACCCCCTTGAACACTTGTGTTTTTTGCCCAGACTGCTGTTGCTGAAATATAATATTTCAGGAAAGCGATTAAAGACACATAATCGTTATAAATAATGTGGTGTTTCTCACAATGGGTGTCATAAATCATGATTACATAGGTCGCGCTCGGCCGCGGGGGCACAAATTGCCGGGGCCGGCCCTGTCCCGACAAAGGAGGGCCGCCAGGGCCGGACTTGTTTGTTGTTTATGGCGACCGCCCCCCATTGTCACCGTGAGGGGCATTATTGCCAGATAAATCACGCCGCCGACCCCAGACTTGCACCGTCTCAATCAAAACTGCACTGCCGACCCCGAACTCCGCATACCCAATTATTCAAATGCAACTATGTATGCACCGTAAAATCCACCGTTTATATATTGCCAGTCGCTTGGTGTGGTTGCGGTGCTTTTGTACTGTGACTAAGCGCGGCCCGGAAACGACACTGACGTCCTATAATATTGCAGCATATGCTAAAAGGAGCCGCCGTTATAATTGGTTTTCGAGGATTATCTCCAAGCTTAAGTGCTGTCGGCTAACAATGGAGACCCCCGAATGGACTTAGTAGTCGGTAACGGCACCCAGCCACTTCCCGCTAGAGTTCTCAGAACTGACAGCGCAAAAGCGTGGGACTGCATGTCAAGACCGTGGGACTGCGTATCTGGTACGTGACTATAACAATAGGTAAACAAACGCGTTGAGGAAGATGCAGTGAGTGACCTGCCCTTTATAAGCAGGTACAGGTAGGCTATATCAATGCATTCTGGACGGAGCACTGGCAATGCGTGGATCTCTTTAATCACCCAACAAATGCTGTGAAGCGACTTTGGCCTTTTATTTGTATCCTCTACCCACCCCTACGCAAATTTATTCTGAGTACATATGTAATGCTGCTGGTCAGACTTGGATATTTGTAATTCCAGGTCGATCGTTTTCGATTTTTCTGATTTAAATGTTGTCCTTAATTAAATTGGCTAAAAACTTTCTTACCTATGTACTATCTCACCACTATTTGAGTATGACTAATTTCGAGTTTTCTGTGTATCGCAAATCAGCGACTTATGTAATAAATGCCATATGAAGGCATTCTGGACGGAGCACTGGCAGTGCGTGGATCTTCTTAATCACCCAATAAATGCTGTGAAGCGACTTTGGCCTTTTATTCGAATCCTCCACCCACCCCTACGTAACAATATAATTACTGCTACAATTTTTATTTAATGGTTTTTACTAGCCTCTTCTTAGCTCACTTTCATTATTTTCGTCTGACGAAATTTGGGTTCTTATCCACAGTCTTCTGATCGTTTTCAAACTTTGCCATTTTGCTCAGTTTGGCCATCAATATATGTGGAAATCAAATCCGCCATTACGATGGGGAAAAATAATCGTAATCGACACGTTTGAAAATACTCCATTATCGTCCTCGGTGACGTATATTATCCACATTTTTTCGCCACCCTCTCACTATGATTTTAATTGTTTAAACGCCTATAACTTTTTCTTTTTTCACTCTATATTTTATAAAATTTACATTATACACAGGCTCTCTTTATCTCTGTTGTATATTTTTACTCCACTCGTAGGTTATATAATTATTGTTAAAATTAATGTTAATAGCGTGGTGTTAAGTCGAATAGCGTGGGGTTTCGGCCAAAAGTCGAATGACGAGCTTTCATTTCTCCGGTCTGACACAAGATTCGTATGTAATTTTTAATGAGTTTGTTAATGATTAAACTCCTTTAGCTTCATGTCGGAGACATTAGATTATTTCAACGTTAGCTAACCCTTGTATGTCGATAAGATATCAAAGCGATTTAAAGAGGGGAAGTGGTTCAAAATCGAAACGATTTTTTTTGACGGGTAGGATAGCAATAAAATAGACTCATTCCAATACACATATTCACGAAGTGCAAACGCAACTTTGGGCAAAATTATATACATATGTATAACCATTTCAAGGTTGAAAGTAATCGAAGATTGCTCAGAGCAATGAGTCGTCTGAATGAGAAGAGATTTGAATTGGTTTTTTGTATGACTCACTGACATTTACATGATAAAATTTTTATATCATACAAGAGAAGACTATTTTTACAAGGTTTTTATTAGTTTCACTTCGTCAATTAGTCTGGAAAAATTCCTAGATTCTTCAGATTGCTTTCAAACTTTGCCATTTTGCGAGGTTGGGCCACCGATAGACATTTCAATTGGTTCCCCTATGAGTCTTTAGGTATTGAGTCGATAGTGAAATATAATCGTAGATGAGAAAAACCGTAGCTTCTAAATAATATGCTCCAGTAGTTTCAAGTTGCTATTTAAAGGAGATAAATAATATTAATTATTTGTTGGATGAAAAATCTGTAAGCGAAACCCTCTCTTCAATAATATTGACTGTTCAAATTCTGTTAAGAGGATTTTGGATATGTTTATTAGAAGGTTTTTAGTAGCTTCACATCACCAATTGGTCTGATAAAATTCCAACACTATTCCGATTGCTTTGAAACTTTGACATTTTGCAAGGTTTGGCCGTTGATAGAGATTTAAATTGCTTCCGATAGTGCGATGGTGAATTATAATTGTTATAAACACGTTTAAGAATCCAAAAATTTTGGAGAAGGTGACAGCTCACCCATTGCCTAATGTTTTTTTGATTTTCCATCCCACACTTAATTTTTTAGATTTTAATTGTTTAAACGCCTATAACTTTATATTTTTCACACTATATCTTATAAAATTTCCACTATAGACTCTCATTATCTCTCATATATATTTTTACTTCACTAATTGGTTATTAGCAAATATGTACATATATTTAATATTTATTATTAAATTATTCACATAGTACAACCCACTAAGTTTCAAGAAGCAAAAACGAATCCGCAAGTTTACTTAAATTTTCTCCGGCTTATATAATATTTCTCATTAATTTTAATGTTGAATTCGAAAGCTGCGCGCTCAAAGCAAACATGCAGAGTTTTGGGAAACAATATGGCGTATATAAAATACGAGATATATATTTTACACATTCCAAAGGTGAGGAGACGGTCGATTTCGCATATTGCTTTATGTTCTCGCTCTGTCTTGTAACTTTTAATGTATGAAAATTTCCTTTCGGTGAAAGTAAATCGCGGGGAGCGTGTTTTCCGGGGGAAAATTTCTGCGATTTTCCACATTAAGACGTCGTACATGTGCGCGAGTTTTCGCAATGTTTGAAATGTAGTTTCGCCGCACGTTAAGACTTCTATGTTTTAATTAGATTAAAATGCGCGCTTTACGGCTCACACGCCTCGTTTGAAGTATGAAAGGCAAGCGGTGAAATTTTGCACGGGCATGGGGATGGTTTATGGGGTTTATATGTATGGTGGGCAGTGGGGTCCGTCACGACCCCCCTCGTAGCACTAATTATACGTGAAGAATTTTTAGTTAAATTCCGCACACACGACACGCAACTCTCTCCTCCTTGATGTTATGTACAAGTTGGATACAAAACGTTATCAATTTTTTTTTATTTTATCTTTTTCTTAGGATTTCATTATATTTTTCAAACTAAGATCACTCACTGGTGAACCCCAATGTGCCTTCCTGTCCAATTACAAACAATGCAACATTTTTATTACATAAGTCGCTAAATTACGAGGCACTGAAAACTCAACATCAACGGGACATAAATGAATTCTAACATGTTCATAAATTTTATTGTACACTAGCTGAACCCGGCATGCGTTGAAATGCCACAATAACGCATGCAATTCCCGTTCTCGTTCCCGTTCCCATTTGTTGGAAAAACGCAGGCAGCGAAATTTGAAATTATTCAATTATTTGTTTATTTTATCCTAACAACGCAGGTCACGTTTTTACCGTTTTTCCCGTTTTTGGCATAGTTATTTTTGGCAAATTATGCATAGTTATTTCAATTGACTTAATTCTAAAGATACTAAAAAAAAACACTAAAACTAATGTCTGCAGCATATTCTAATACTAAAACTATTTTCTCAAGCATGTAAGTAAATATGCTGAAGCAAATTGAAACTGATTAAATCAATCAGAAACTGTAGAAACAGATAGATTTACAAATTTTCTAACTATGTAGGCCAATTATTGACCATATTCCAAAATTAATTCCGAATGAATGTTTTCAGAAAGTTCCAAACGCAATTGCACTAAATAATTTTTAAATATTTATTTTCAGATTATTTCTGTTATCTAAAAGGACATATTTAAATCCGATTTTTATTATACCTTCGACACTTTTTTCCTTTCTCAATAATACATTTACAATTCAAAAACAATGCATTAAATTAAATACAAAAGATTACAAAGTTTGCGACAGACATTACTAACAAACTAACCAGTAGATTATATGACAGAATCACTATATGTGGAACTATACTACCACACTTGTGAAGAGTGTCGGTGATTACAATGTCTATGATTACAATGCAATGTCTATGCACTTCGGTATAAACACAGATTACCTAAACACAATCTGCTTTAGGTCATCGACTTTAGAGAGTCTTTAATTAATATTATGTATTAGATGTATTATGAGAATTTATAAGAATTGTAAATAGGTTTTTAAGCTCTTTTTCCTATTATGCTGTGCATTAACATTATAATAATATAATACTATGATTACTAACAAAATTAAATTAAAATTGTAAAATAGAAAATGATCAGTAGATCAGTAGCTATTAAAATAGATATAAGATGTATTGTGAACATAATTTCGTAATAATAAAAAGCATTTAAAAATCTAAATCAAAAGCTTACTAATACATATTTGAAATTGTATACCGACAAGATTGGTTTGAATTTCTTTCAGTTGAATTATAATCAAAACTTTTTTTAACCACCGTGTATATTGAGCCCTCACTGTTGACTGTAATTAAAACTGCCAAGGTTACTTTTCTAAAATCAAAATCACCCTTCAAACCCCATCCCCTGCAGTCAGCGAGCGATCATTATAGTCGCATTAGCGTCAGTGGATCAGATAGCGATGATACTTCACCTGCTACCCGTGACTGGTTACAATGCAAATTTCGCATATCAAATGGGTCATTAAATTTCTCTACCTTTAGGCGATTTTTCACGTGCGATTGCCCAAGTTGACCGCCCCTGCGATAGATCGATTCGGAATAAAATTTCTGTACGAAACGAGAATTCGTATGCGTGCGTGCGTATTCGAAAACGTTAAAGAAGAGATTATTATTTTATTTTTTTCCTCTTGAATATTATTAAAAGCACGGCCGGTTATTCAATTATTCTATTAAGCTTCGAAAGGCAATACGAACGGCACGCGATTTTTTTTAATGTATTGTGTTTTTATTTTAATTTAGTGCACCGTGTTCGTATTAATGTCAAATAACATTTTTGGGCCGTACATGTAAATTATAATGTGTGGTTCGATTATGAAAAATGCGTGGGACGCTTAAAATGTTCCTGAAGAGTAGTTATTATTCGTAATCGGAATGTTACGTTAACTTTTTGAGACTTGTTTTATCAAATATTCATGACATTGCAGTACCATTTTTGCGTTTGGTTCTGTTAGTTTGATATTATCATTGCATTTTAATAGGTTTTTGAGCTCTTTTTCTTATTACGCTGTACATATTAACATTATAATAATATAATTCTATGATTACTAACAAAATTAATTTAAAATTTTAAAATAGAAAATGATCAGTAGATCAGTAGCTATTAAAATAGATATAAGATGTATTGTGAACATAATTTAGTAATAATAAAAAGCATTTAAAAATCAAATCAAACATGGATTTGAATATGTTTAGCGGCGGAATATGTTTATGTATAACGGCTACTAAAATAACTAAGTAACTAAGTAAAAACTATTTTACTTAATAAATACAGGTTGCATCAAATGAAAATTTTATGTATGAAAACAAATATTTTCGATATCATCATCATATGTACATACATACTATCATTATAGATATGATGATGACATCGATTATTTTAAGCCTATTTTTTTATTAATATGTAGATAATATCAAATGAGTGTTATTAACTTGAAAATTGTTTTCGCCAAACGTGTTAATATCTACGTTTGATGCCAACATTGATAAAATCAATAAAAAAATGAAATGATTTTGAGTTTATCTACATATGTATATGAAAGTGTAAATCTACAAACAAATTTGTCACGTAAAGAAATACTCACATTTCCCTTAGTAACAATTCTTTGTCGCTTTTTACTATCTTTGTAAATACATAGATAAACTCAAAATCGTTTAATATTGTCAAGTCCCGATTTAATTTATCAGTTATATATATTAATCTCTAGTTAAAAATATAACTACTCAAGGAAACTCACAATGACTTTTATTTTCAATATAATCAAGAGAACACGAAAAAATGAAGATTTTATGAAAATAACGCTCCCCCCACAAAAACAAACACCATTGTGACGGGGTCGTTTTGTATGGGAATTTTCAAGCGAAACGATGATTTTGAATTTGTATATATAGTTAATAATTGAAAATTTATCATAATTGTCCTTTATAAACTTCAATATGTGAATATTGAGTGTTTATTTTTTTTCTTTTAAGTAGTGCAAAAAATCTAAGGTATTCTCAAAAAAGAGATATATGACAATAGCCTACTTTAGGGGAAATTTTGTCGAGATAAATCGATTGGTTTCAGGCGCGGGATATTGTTCAAAAACCAATGATTATTTTTATTTAACGTTTCCTTGATACGACGAAAGTTTTCCGCGAGAATCATCGCTGAAATCTAAAATTTTGGTTTTTCGCTCCGGCCTAATGTATGTATGTACATATCTACATTAATCAATACTGAAACATTCCGACTGGAAAATAAATATACAAATTGAAATAATATTAAAACCAGAATCGGAAAATTTTTAAGTATTTCATATTTCACTACCTGTCAAATTTGTTTATAGATCTGTATGTACATATGTATGTATAGGTAGAAACTGTTGTATACAAATTGTATAAAAATAGTATTTACATATAATTTGTATAAAAATTGTGTATATAATTATATGTAAATTGTATAAAAATTGTATAAAAAACTGTATAAACCGTTCAATAACGTAACGAATTAATCTATACTAAGCGTGTTACTATCTTTTTATTTTTTACATACCTCTTATACAGTTCACATGGTTTTCGTGTTAGTGGTAATTTTTTATATCTCTTATCTGATCGTTTTCATACTTTGCCATATTGCTCATTTTGGTCATCAATATACGTTAATGTATCGTCTGCCATTACGTTGGAGATAAAATATCGTATACAATGCATATCAAATATCCACAATTTTGGGTACGGTGACGTCTAGCAAGCTACTATAATCCATCTTCAACCTTTTCGCCCTGATATGGCCATATCAGATTTTAATTGTTTAAACGCCTATAGTTCACTATATATTTTATAAAATTTGCTCTATAGGTTCTCGTTATCTCTAATATATAAATATTTATAGTTTTAACTCTCATATGTATATATAAATTTCAAATTTGGCGTCTAGTTTCATGTAATGATAATAATACACGATATATATATATATATATATATATATATATATATATATATATATATATATATATATATATATATATATATATATTGATTTTTGGCCAAATATGTCAGATCTGACATTTCACTGCTAAAAGTATATCTCTTCACTGAGTTTTATCTGCGAGATAAGTATTAAATAAGAAGTTATATTGTATCTAATTGTTAATATGATTTACAATAAGCTTACATACATTTAGTTTTTTACAATAAGTTTACATACATACATCACATACAACAGCTACCCATTACCTCAAATTTCAT
Organism: Arctopsyche grandis; assembly: GCF_051622035.1. NCBI lineage: Eukaryota > Metazoa > Arthropoda > Insecta > Trichoptera > Hydropsychidae > Arctopsyche > Arctopsyche grandis. The sequence goes on from NC_135365.1 coordinate 4,209,505, forward strand.
TGTTTATTTCTCCAAAACAAACTTTCTAACCAATACAAGCTTAATATATGTACACAGATCAAACAGTGATAGTTTTATTTTTAGTTATCAGCTGATTTTTAATTAATTTTATCGTGTGTTTAATTAATTTTATCGAAATGATTATCACGTCTAGATAATCATTTTGGCCAAAACGATTCTTGATAAAATTCTCATTTGATGTAATCTCTATTAATTAATTAAAATAGTGTGAAAATAATCAATTTTATTCTACAAACTTGAAAAAAAACTAACAACGTAATGATAGATATTTCAGTAACTCATAAATTTCCAGTTTTATACAAATTTATATTATTTCCAAAATACACATATTTATTTATACACATTCATTTTTTTACTTTATATATGTATGCACGTACATAATAACAATATATGAAGTTTTATGAACATGCAAAAAAAAAATTTACATCCAAAAGAAATTATAAATCTTATAGCTTAATGTTTTTTAATATTTTTACCTCAACCGGAAGTAGAACTTTTACTAGATTCTCGATTCTCTAGAGAGAATCGAGGATTTTTTATATTTTTCTAAGAAACCTTTTGGTTTATTGAACTGGAATTTCATATCTAGAAGCTTTTAGCTCAATACCAATATATTTACTTTATCTACATATGTACGTAGTAATAATAGATTAAGTTTTGTGATCATGCGAAAATTCAAACTCGAGACTTTGACTGATTTGAACGTAGAATCGATCACTGATACTTTTTATATTCCTGAAATACATAGACAGAATCATGTGTACGTTACATCCGATTTTTTTTTAATTGTGTGATTTGGATATATTTTAATATGAAATAAACGATACATTTATGCATGTACATATATAGAGTGAATGCATTTAACATTACTAATATTTTTGCATTAGCCCGTATAGTGCTCGTATAGTGCTTGGGAATTCTCTGCCTGGGTTTGCCATTCTGTTTGAATTTATTTTAATTGCTTTCGAGTTCGCAGTTTCCCTATATTTCAGTAGCCAAAAGTACGAGTACAATTTCCAGATAAATTTGTAGCTTTCGAGGCTAATTTTTAGCTGTAAAATATATATACGTATGTATAATACTAGCACGGAAGGTGTACCGGTTAAGCGATAGATACGCATTATTAAGCCCGTGATTTTATAGGCAATTAATATAAGCGTCCATCAAAAATGACATATAGTTTTCCCCTTTTCTTCCCCTAGCGTCCTCATTTCCTTTTTCCTGCCTTTCCCTCTTTCTCTTTAGCTCTCTTCGAAATTTCACGCCAAATGATCCTCATAAATTTGAATATTCAGTACGCATACATTTTGATTTATCGTTTCATGATCAACTTACATAAGCTTTCGTCAAGAGTGACGGCAATTAATCTATTCTATTTATAACACCCCACACTATCATTCTTTTACACAATTTCTTAAGCATCTGGTGTATTTTATAAATCACGTTTTAATATTAACGTTTGGATATTGTACTTATTTTTTTAATGCGAAACAAATTACAAATTTTAATATCAAGTGGGTAATTGTAAATAGGTTTTTAAGCTATTTTTCCTATTATGCTGTACATTAACATTAGAATAATATAATACTATGATTACTAACAAAATTAAATTAAAATTGTAAAATATAAGATGATCAGTAGATCAGTAGCTATTAAAAAAGATATAAGATGTATTGTAAATATAATTCAGTAATAATAAAAAGCACTTAAAAATCAAAAAAATATCAAGCACGTACTTAATTAAACCATTGCTTCAGTAGAGTATTCATAAATATATTTTTCATTCCTTTTAGCAGCAAAACCAAAATCAGCTGAATGATTTATCGATTTCATCGGAAGTAAATGGAACAGATTGATATAAATATATCATACATTAATTTATTATTATCCGTAACTTTTAATTAGAAGCAGAAAAAAAGGTATGTATATATTTTTTGACAAACTATATAATTTTAATATATACCTTTAATACAAACCTTAGTATTATTAGACTATTTATGTATGTTTTAAGATTGACTAGATAACTAGGTTTAAATATTGACTTGTATACTCGTATTAAGTTTCAAGATTGATTAAATACTAACGGAAATTATTACAAACAAATAATTATCAACTGGATTGGACAACTTCTAGAAAAACACATAATTAAAGTAAGATTTAGATAAAACACATAAAAATATTTTGCTAGATTAATACAAAATTTGGTACATTTATTAAAAGATATGTAATATGTTCGGGAAAAAGTGTTCATTCAATACACAGTATTATATCATCAAATTTGTATGTTTCAATCTTTCTAAAATGGATGACAAAAGAGGATAATTTATAAAAATTCTGGTGTTTTTGAGTCATGTTACTCTCTTGAATTCCGTATGGTAAATCTAATCTCGGATACTTCACAACAAGCAGGCAATAGAAATGCTTCAAATACACTCGAAATGGACAATTACTAAATACCAACACTTAAACACGAACTAAAGCACATATGTATGTACATATAATCGAATTAAATTTTTTCACATGGCGATTCTTGAAATATGCAAAGTGGTTTCGAAACGACGGATATCAACGTGTCGTGCTCAATTGTCAGTCGGCGCATACGTACTCGTACTTTAACAGTGTAAAAAGCAAATATTCTCAACTTTTTGCAGTTTCAAGTTTTTTAATGACATAAAGACATGCTAACGCTGACATTTTCATTTATAGGTATATTCGATAAGAACGATTGTAGTCAATTCGATGTAGCGTCAGACTTACGAGAACCTAGCATGCTGTCGCAATCGTGCAATGTGTTTTAATATTGTAAGGACGTTAGATAATTTCTTGATTTTCATTAAATTATTTTTTGTTTAACTATATAATATTATTACAATATAATTCAATGCAAGGTCTTTAATAATTTTACTTCAAGTTTTGCTGTCCATAACATGACGTTGACGATTACTGTTATCGTCTAAAAAATATAAATTTCCATTAATATAAAATATATAGTTATTCCATGAATAAATTAATAATATCAAAAAACTAATGTATTTTATATTAAAATTTTATTTGATTTAATATTTCAAAACATGAAACACGAACTCAAAAATTAAAAAATAAAAGTTAAATTCTACCGACCGCTATACACACAAACAATGTTATATCTCTTGAACAAAATGCAATACGAAACTGAAACGAAATGTAATTGGCCATCGAGGGTCGAGTAGGGGAGTAGGGGAAATACATTTGACGTAAGTTTTATGCTAGATCGGGATGAATATAACTGTGGTGTGTGATATAAGACAAGGCCTGGACATACATATGTATATACATTCGCATAGAAATGTTGGAAATAGAATTAAAAATTTATTAGCTTAAACAAGAAAATCAAAATCTTCAAAATTTTTCAAGTTAATCGAAAATTGTGGTAAATTTTTATCTTAAGATTAATAAGTTCATTCTTGCTCACATTTGGTTAGATTCGGTTATGTTAGGTTAAATGTAAAATCAATGAGTTAATTCTTGGTTAATTTTGGTAGATAAGGTTAGGTTTAACATAAATGGGGTTATTCTTAGTATAATTTATTACAAATCCATTGTTTAAAATTCATATCACCACATTAGAAATGACGTTTGTAAATGTCTCTGATAAAGTGTTTGCTCAAATAATGGGAGTTTCGATCTGTTCAAGTACCCCTGAAACTACCGCATGGAGTCCCTCAAGGAGTCCGTGGACCATTGGTTGAGAGCTCGTTGGTATACAGGATGGGGTATACAGGACAAGTGATCCCAGCCGTAGTATGATAAACGAGCAGTGCATGTAATGTGTGCAGCCACCCACCAGATTTGCCAGAAACCCCCTCTCCCCATAGCACCCCTCTCCCATAGCACCCCCACAGCCACCCACAAAACCACCACCCACTATCATTCCGCGTCCTCGCCAAATGTGTGTCAAATGCTTCCGCATCACGACGAAAGTTTTTAATGGTTTGTCCCTAACCGACCCGCTCTGCCTGGGTATATATTACGTGAATTAACGCCACCAAGAATTCAAGCTCCCTCCGACATACAATTTTGAAGCGACCGCAAAACTTTTATATTTGATCCGAGGTTAATTTCAAAACGAATTTATTTTGCTTTATTTCATTCTCATCGTACATATGTACATAGGTCAGTCTGAAACTTTCAGGCATGGTTTGGCTTAATGTACTCGTACACGTATGAACTCATTCCATATCAAATATAAGTATGGCGAAAACTTTTTTGGATTGTTTTAGCAATTATTTTTTTAACAATATTTTATTTGAAAACATAAAGTGAAGTTATGAGCACAAAATAATAATACAATAGCATGTGTACCTAAAAGTTTTGGCCTCAATTGAAAAATATTAATGAAATGTATCAACGATCTCGAGTGCTTTTATTTGGGTTAATTTTATATGAATCAAAATAATCTAAATGTAGTATCTGCTATTGCATTAGGAATTCGTTGAATTAATCGCAGAAAGAATATACGTATATGGATTGTTTTTTTAATATCACGGAAACTGGGAGAACAAATCTTGGAGAACCATAATTTTAGAACCATTATTTGTTAGGGGGGCGAGAGGAAATTTTTAAATTGAATTTCCGACATGTTAAACAATTATGAAAGAAAAATCATACGCCGCTGATGTTTTTTTAAAGTATATGTAAGTCTAAATTTAAGATATTAAATTTTTTTTTAAATGAAAAAGCTTCTCTAAAATTATATAGATATAAATGTGGATTAAGCGAATGTATATTTGTTGTTTGCAGTCAAATTTTTTTTTCAATATTATTTGATTTAATTTTCTCTACCCACCCCTAGCATTTGATTTACAATAAATTATTTATTATTAAACGAAATCTGCTTATTTAATAAAAATATCAAATACATAGGATAAATTGATTGTTTTCCATTTTAACAAAAGATTTTGTACCTAATGAGGAATCGAACAATAAATTAGGGCAATTATTTTGTATTTTGTTCAGAGCACGTCAGATTTATGAAATTTCGATAAAAATATAATGGGCGAAATTCCATTTCGAAACGTATAATATTTATCGAAGTCATTATTGGTAAAGTAGGTTTATTTTACTTTCCCGGAATCAATTGACGGGGAAATCTATTCCGAGGAAAGTAAGGAAGATTTATTTCTCCGTTGAAATTAATCGAAATATCACTTGTGTGACAAGCCGGAAAATCACCGTTCGTTCGTTCGCTCATATAACTCAAGTAGGAGTAATTGAATTCGCATGCAGCCATAATATAATACACTTCAAAAATTTTCATCGAGACGTACACGAACGTATGTACGTAAAGTACATTTTGGCCAAAGGACGTATCGTTCGTCTCGGCACACGTCTCGTGATAAATTAATGAAGAGGATTCCTCTGAGATATCAAGGGTTTCCCCAACTCGTTCCAACTTGCCACATTATAATGTTTAATTATTCAGTCGAGCGAAGTGGACAATTTACGAAGTATGCACACGAGCAAAAGAAATAATATCGAGGACGACTTTTCGAGCGACTTTTAATCTTGCTTTCTCATTATTTTGTCGCTTGAGAATCCCCCTTCCTTTTTTTATATATGAGAATTACCTAATAAACCTAACTAGTTGCTTTCGTATCTACATATGTATGTACAGTTTTTACACTTCAAATTCGTAATTTTACAAATAAAATTCGTCGTTTTGCAAATCGAATTCGTCATTTGAATTTGAAGTGTAAAAACTGTAGTATATGTAGATTTTGCATAAGTAATTTTCACATCTGTTTTGTGTATAATTTATGTCTTAATTACAAGGTTTTTACTTAGTTTCACTTCGCCAATCGTTCTGATGAACTTCCTTTTTGATTCTGATGAATTCTTCCGATTAATGGTAGCGTGTATGCTTAGCACCAAGTCATCATTGGGTTCGATCCGCCATACTGCTGGTTAGATTTGGGGGTATTTGTGACTCCAAATCAATCGTTTCTTATCACAGTTTGCTAATTTTATCTGATCATTGTTGAAACGGTTCCTCAAAATTGGCAAAAAAATCATCTTTCCTGTTGTTACAAATCTTCTGTATTTATCGTGCGTATAATTTGTAAAAATGATGTACAAAATCTAAATCCATAGATGTCTCAATGGATTAATTCTGTAATTAATAAATTAATTAATTGTTATTTCGTGTTCTTCAACTTTTGGAAATACAGTGATTTTTGTAATAATAAAATGCTGCATTGTTTGTAATTGATTGCCAGGAAGGCGCATTGGGGTCTTCCTGTCAAGCCTTCCTGGTAAATATGTATGTAAAAATAAAATAAAATAAAAATATGTATTAGTTACATATAATTTTACCAAAGCTTTATATAGATATGTTTTGAAACGATCAATTGAAAAATAACGTAGGTTTCGTGTGAAATTCTCCCATTAGAGCTAATGTGCTTTCAGCGTGAAAATCGCAACTAAATGCCCTATGGAGAAAAAAAGGCCTCCTTTACGTGTTCATTGCAATAAAATCACATCCGAATAGAAGGGAAATGAAAGGGAGAAAATAAAGTATAGGACTTCTTTTTTTCTGTCTTCCCTAACCCCCCCCCCTCCCCTCTTCACCCACCCCTCAACGAAAATGTATTTTAACGTCTATTATCTTTTTAATGGCCTTCGAAAATAGTGAATTGGCAAAAAATCTCTGGTAGAGAATGAAAGCGTGCTCGTTTCAGAGCTTGGTGTCTGCGAATTAAAAGGATTGCGTCTCTTTAAGGATTTCTTTGACACCTATCACGTCCCTGACAGGCTGTCGTTTTCTTCCGTCACTTTCGCAAAGAAATGCGAAAATATTATATGAGACTCCGAAGCTCGCGGAAGTTCAAAAGAAAATTGATCTCTTTAGAATCGACTCTCTCTGCTTTCTCTTTGCATACTTACCTACATACAAATATATGATTCGATGGGAAAGGTCATTTGGAGAGACGAAATCAAACAAATATGTATATATTTAGATCCAAATATACACATGTGTTGGTATACAATATGATGCTTTGCCAGATTTAGAAAAATCTCATACGTATTTTATGTACTTATTTTTATTGCTACAATCAATATAAACTCGTCATTACAGATCGCTCCAATGCGACGAGCGTACGATAACGCTAATAATAAAGCATATAAATCTCTTGGATTCCTACTCCGCTCAACAAAACCCTTTAATTATCTTTATGTACTTAAATTACTTTATTTTTCGTTTGTAAGGTCTCACCTTGAATTTGCCTCAATTATCTAGTCACCTTTTTATTTATCCCATATTAATTGTATTGAAAAAGTCCAACTAAAATTTATTAACTCCTAACGCTACCGTTTTCCTACCTACGCCCATACTATTGTTCCCGATATTTTAAAAATCCTATCCTTTAGCAATCTTTCTGTCAGGTGACAACTCACTGATGCTACATTATTTTTTAAGCTCCTAAATGGTTTCCTTGATTGTTCCGATTTACTGAGTAAGGTTGGTTTTAGGATCTCAGTTGCGTATTCTAGACACGTTGCACTCTTTTCACTTAATCCTTTCATAACCAATCCCCCAAAATATTCCTATCTACAACGTGTTTATCGTATGCTTAACAATGAGCTGGATGAGGTTGTTCTATTCGGTATTTCCTTACATCAATTCAAGACTGCCATCAGGAAAGTCTTGATAGATTGATCCATTTATTTTTCTATTTATATTATATATTCTTATCCAATTATATTATATCACTTTATGTTTAATTATGCATTGTCCTATTGAGTCATATTTTAGTTTTTATTATTTTCTTTTTCATTTGTTTGCTATGTGTACTAGCGGTCTCCGTGACGAGACAGAATGTTAAATGACAGAAAACGCAAATATCGGAAGGCAAAGATCGAAAATCGAAAGATCTTAAGTCGAAAGATCAAAAAAAAATAGTGCATGGTAAACGATACATACTCACTTAATTTGCGCGAGCAGGATACTACAGGAACAAGAGGAACATGCTTTTCCTTCCGTATTCTGCGCGCGCACATTAATACGGGAGGAAAAGCCTGTTCCTCTTGTTCCTGTTGTATCCTGCTGGTGCAAATTAAGTGAGTATGATCTTTCGACTTAAGATCTTTCGATTTTCGATCTTTGCCTTCCGATATTTGCGTTTTATGTCAATTAACATTCTGTCTCGTCACGTAGACCCCGTGTACTAGATATATTATGTATTTTGTAAAAATCTATAATAGGGCTCAGATATTGTTTTGTTATATTTATTCTTTATTTTTTATGAATTTTTACAGATAAGGCCTGTTGATTTTTCAATAAATAAATAAATCAACCAAAATTTGTAATTCTAAATCGAAAACTGTAGAAGGTAGAAACGCTACTGACAAAGTGAATTGTATTAGTTTATATAAATGAAACACGTTACACTTTTAAGCACTCGACAATGTATTCGAAAACCTTACAATGTCAAAAGTACAAAATTAAATCCCAACACCACCCTTCTGACGGTGGAAACTTTCGTCGAATTATGCAACCCCTATTCCTAGCGAACATTCAGACATTGACCCTTTCGGAAGTGAGCGTCGAATAATTATTACACACAGCGAAAACGCCATAACTTCAAACGTATAATTTTCGCACGGAATCGAATCGGTCAAATCCGGCATGACGACGAGCGGACCGGACCGGTCGGTCGGACAAAAACCGGTCGCGGATTGAATGGCAGCCGGTTGTTTGTCGTGCAGATGTTAATTACGATTTGCGCGGATATGTCCAAACAGCCATCCCGCCTGTCGGATGACAGCTGTCATTTCAGGGCCTCTGCATGTCCATACCCCTCCCCCTGTCACCCTCCCCTTACACCATCCGATCCCGATTTATCCCCCCCCCCCCCCCCAAACACAATCTCTCGTCCTCTTCAAATAAGCTTCCACACAACCCGATGCACGTACTGAGCCAGTGCAGTGCTAGAGAACCTTTTTAGCTTACGTGCACAAAAATATAGAGTGAAAAAAGAAAAAGTATAAGTATAGGCGCTTTTAAATTTAAATCTGACATAGCGAGAGGGTGGCGAAAAGGGAAATAAATACGGCAACTTACTAATAGACGTCAACGAGAACGATAATGTAGTATTTTTCACCATCGTACTGGCGGATTTGATTTTCCACTCAGAATAATGTTGCGTAGGGGTGGGTGGAGGATCCAAATAAAAGGCCAAAGTCGCTTCACAGCATTTATTGGGTGATTAAAGAAATCCACGCATTGCTAATGCTCCATTCAGAATGCATTGATATAGCCTAAGTACCTGTTTATAAAAGGCAGGTCGCTCACTGCATCTTCCTCGACGCATTTGTTTACCTATTGTTATAGTCACGTACTAGATATGCAGTCTCACGGTCTTGACATGCAGTCCCACGCTTTTGCGCTGTCAGTTCTGAGAACTCTAGCGGGAAGTGGCTGGGTGCCGTTACCGACAACTAAGTCCATTTGGGGGTCTCCATTGTTAGCCGACAGCACTTAAGCCTGGAGATAATCCTCGAAAACCAATTATAACGGCGGGTCCTTTTATCATATGCTACAATAAATTCTTTTTAAATCGAGGTCAACTCACGGGTTCGAAACCGGCGCCGAAACGAGCCATTCTGCTGTCTAATATTTTGAAATCAGTCCACGAAGCTAGAGTGGGATGTTACACTATTGTCTGAGAATTTCCACATACACCTAACTTGTTTCTTAATTCATGTGTATGCATTTAAATTTTTGCGTTTTAAAGATTTCACATTTAGGACACATGCCATAAGTTCGCCGCAGCTGTACTGAGAGCTTATACGGCATGTTCTTGTTTCGAATTGCGTATTGTACATACATATATAATGTGCGAAGGGCTTGTGATTTATACGGGGATTAAACGGAATCCGTTAAAAAACGAGCAATTATCTTTTTTTTTAATGTTATACTTCCGTGAAAATCAACATTAATTTTATATCGCTTTTTTTCGGGTCGAAAGCTTCACGTTACGTACATATCTGAGCGTGCTTTCTGTCTTTTTTTCGAAAGCTGAAATATATAAATCATTTCGCGTTTTAATCTGAAATGTGATTATTTTCAATTCAATTAATTAATTCTGTATCGTATTCGCACGTAGAGAGATGCAATTACTAAGATTTCATTTGGGAAAACTCTACGAATTTTTCCGGAAAATCGTGAATTTTCATCTTTGCGACATTTAGGAAACGTTATAATAATTTACTCGAGACTAAGCTATTAACTTTTTATGCTACGAAATTAAAAAGCTATTTTTTATGAAAAAAAAACTCTTTAATTTTGTAATACTCGTGGTTAATTTAGTCAAACCGGTAATTAAAAATTTCACAAACATATATGTTTATATTTATGTTATTTAAAATATTTTCATTTAATGTATTAATTATATGTATGTAAATACTATAATTTATACACACGTATATGAATGTAGTCGGTCTCCGTGACGAGACAGAATGTTAAATTACAGAAAACGCAAATATCGGAAGGCAAAGATCGAAAATCGAAAGATCTTAAGTCGAAAGATAAAAAAAAAAATGGTGCATGGTAAACATACTCACGTACATACTCACTTAATTTGCGCGAGCAGGATACAACAGGAACAAGAGGAACAGGCTTTTCCTCCCGTATTAATGTGCGCGCGCAGAATAAGTAGAATACAATAATATTTGGAGATTGGAAAGGTTAGTATTCGAGGCGTTATTACATACAGGTGAAGCATACATAGGTTAATAAAGCAGATTGTGTTTAGGTAATCTGTGTTTATGCACATATATACATACATATACGTATATGTACATATGTGAATCTTATCAGAATAAAAAATTGCACATGAACTAAATTACCGGAATTCATTATAATTCAAATAGCCAAATTGTCACTTGAATGATGTACTATGAGTGTATCTACAAAGGCTGTTGTTATTGTAGAATTATTTGTATAGGAAAATTTATCGATTGTTTGTTGTATGTATGTGTATATGGAGTTGTTGCATAATTTAAAATGCCACATTGTAAGCAGAATGACCTGCATTACCCGCGATTGAACTCGAATGAGTCCATTGTTAAATATTAACTCACATTCATCGGACGCCACTGACAGGTCTACGTTCAATGCACATAATTTTACTACGGGCAGGCGTGTTCAAACTTTGGCTCGTGGCTAAATAAGAGGATATATGGACCAAGGTGTCAAATCATCAAAATCTGCCCCAGCAAGAGTTTTGAGAAGATCAGCACTGTAAAACTGATTGATCTTGCTGAGGCAGATGATGCCTTGTTCAATTTTTGAGTATAATAAATGAGTATATTGCATGCTATACACGGAATATCAAAGTTTTGGTTAAAAGTTAAACAAATAACTCTGGTTTGATCATGGAGGAATATTCTTCCTAACGTGGAAATAGACTAATCGGATTATGAAGATATGGAAGCAAGTGATATATGTATCTCTAATGTTTATAATATAAACCAGTATATGTACATAGCTGTGGTAGGTAAGACTACTAAGAAATTATAAGGCAGAAGCGTGGCTTGGTGGTTGCGTTGATACTAAGCACCGAGAGCACGCCGAGTTCGATCCCGTGAACCGACCGCGATTGAAAATAATTTATTAAGAGTATCACATCGTTAATACTACTGGTCAGACTTGGATATCTGTGACTTCAAGTCGTTAGTTTCCTATAAGAGTTTGCCAATTTATCTGATTTCACTGTTGAAGAGGTTCCTCCGTCAATTTAGTAAAAACCATCCTACCCACTATTTCCACAATATTTGAATATAATATCAAAATTTTATTATCTATAACATATGTATATGTCTCGCTAATTTTCTTATATATAGTATTTGTATTATGCTTATACATATGTATGTCTGGTCACAGTGAAGCTTTAGAGTATTCTGTAATGTCACTGTGACTAATATGTAAAATAAATGCAAATTTACTGTAAAGGTTGTGCGTACTGAAACCGCTTGACAATAGACTGTTTTCATGTATCAATTCCTTTCCAAATCTACCTGTTTAGAATTGTAAATAGGTTTTTGAGCTCTTTTTCCTATTATGCTGTACATACACATTAGAATAATATAATACTATGATTACTAACAAAATTAAATTAAAATTGTAAAATAGAAAATGACCAGTAGATCAGTAGCTATTATAATAGATATAAAATGTATTGTGAACATAAATTAGTAATAATAAAAAGCATTTAAAAATCAAAATCAAATCTATATCAACGGGCACAATACCAGTTAAATATAACATCTAACCCGATTAGATACATGTTTTACTATTTTAAAAGATTTTATATCTATTCACTTTCACCTGTAATATTATTAGAGTCGTATTTACATAGAATACGTCTATAATATTATTACAGAAATAAAAGCTTTTAAAATAGTAAAATATTAATTAAATTATTTATCAGTCTCGCTTAATTTCCAAATTTCTAAGAAATTGTCTTCAATTTCAATCATCTCAGAGTAGTTTGAAATCCAAACAGACGAGCAACGTTCATACACACATATCGAACCAAGGCAATCTAATGCAATCGAGCAAATAAAGTGCGACTTTGAAATGGCAGAGAATTAATTTATCGACCGGAACTACGCCATTTTATTTGAGTTTCTATTTGCAGGTTTTCGTTTCAGAAGTGTTAATTAGCGACCGGAACCGGGCAGGTAAGCAAGCCCTACACACACACACACACACACACATACATACAAAGGGTCCCGTCGAAAAGAACCAATTACGCCAGCAACGCCACTGATGAAATTAATTGTCTCGAGAAACCTTCAAACAGCCTCCGCACATTACATCAATCTTCACCAACGGCCACCGCAGAAGGGCATTACTCTGATGTGGGGGGGAGGGTAGTGAAGGTGGGGGTGGGGGGGTCGGAAAACCCTCCCGTACCTCACCCGGGCCCTTATTAATGCACGATTGGCCCTCTTTCCGGTGACATGTTTCTCTTTTGGCCCGGCCAAGTTTAATCGTTAGCCGACTATGTCCAGAAATGATTTATTTTTGAACGCATTTCCCAAGCCCGGACCCAAAGCACACCCTTTGACATTTGCTGAATATGTATGTGTATTGTGTGGAAGGGTTGGAAACGCATCAAAGTTTTGTTTTGCTTGTTCGTTCTTTAGTCCTCCTCCCTTTGCTGGTGAATGGTGTATGAAAAGAATCTATATTATGCGATACAAGTGAATGTTGGGGTTCATGGTTTAGAAAGTCACAATCAGTGAACATGTTAATATTGGATGCACATGTTTTTTTTAATAATATAAACATATGACAGCCACAAACTTAGAATTTCTTAATTTGTGTTTTATAATGCTCCAATCAATATACCTATATATGTATGTAATGATTTGCTTTAAGAATAGTTTATCAATGTATGATTGTCCATAAATGAGTTTATGTATTTACAGAAATGAACTTTTCAATCATCAGATAAATTAAATCAGCTGATAACTAAAAATAATTGTATGTGATGTATGTATGTAAGCTTATTGTAAAAAACTAAATGTATGTAAGCTTATTGTAAATCATATTAACAATTAGATACAACATAACTTCTTATTGAATACTTATCTCGCAGATAAAACTCAGTGAAGAGGTATACTTTTAACAGTGAAATGTCAGATCTGACATATTTGGCCAAAAATCAATATATATCGTGTATTACATTACACGAAGCTAGACGCCAAATTTGAAATTTATATATACATATGAGAGTTAAAACTATAAATATTTATATATTAGAGATAACGAGAACATACAGATAGTGTAAATCTATAAACAAATTTGAAATATGATTGTCCATAAATGAGTTTATGTATTTACAGAAATGAACTTTTCAATCATCAGATAAATTAAATCAGCTGATAACTAAAAATAATTGTATGTGATGTATTTATGTAAGCTTATTGTAAAAAACTAAATGTATGTAAGCTTATTGTAAATCATATTAACAATTAGATACAACATAACTTCTTATTGAATACTTATCTCGCAGATAAAACTCACTGAAGAGATAAACAATGAAATGTCAGATCTGACATATTTGGCCAAAAATCAATATATATCGTGTATTACCTTACACGAAGCTACACGCCAAATTTGAAATTTATATATACATATGAGAGTTAAAACTATAAATATTTATATATTAGAGATAACGAGGACCTATAGAGCAAATTTTATAAAATATAGAGTGAATTATAGGCGTTTAAACAATTAAAATCTGATATGGCCATATCAAGGCGAACAGGTTGGAAGACACGGGACGAACGCCGAACCACAAGAACTAAATGTCACCCAACCCGATAATGTCGATATTAAATACGCGTTGTATATGATATTTTATCTCCAACGTAATGGCAGACGATACATTAACGTACATTGATGACCAAAATGAGCAATTTGGCAAAGTATGAAAACGATCGGATAAGAGATAAGAGATATAAAAATTACCACTAACACGAAAACCATGTGAAATGCAAAGGAGGTATGTAAAAATTAATGTCTGTTATCTGTGTGTCTTGAATAGGCTCCTAATCCACTGAACCGATTACGATGGAACTTTCAGAATTTGTTGTATGCATGTTCCGGAAGATTACTGTGAAAAAAAAAATCAGCCGAAACGGGAAAAACGGGAATGAGTGTCATAGCCAGCAGCATAGCTCGGACGTTAAGCTTCTGCTTACCGTCAAGAAGGTGCCGGGTTCTATCCCTGAATGAAAATGAATTTTTCAGAGTATGCTGTTGGTCAGACCTGGATTTGTGACTCCAGGTTGATCGTTTCCTATCAGAGTTTGCCAATTTTCTCTGATTTCATTGTTGAAACGGTTCCCGGAAAAAAAAATTGGCTAAAAATCCTTCCTACCTACTATGTCACCACTATTTGAAAAATTTGATTGATGTACAATAAAAATTTACGTACAATTCATAGATGTCTCGTTAATTTGCGAGTTTTTTCAGTGTCTCGCAATTCAACGACTTATAATAAAAATGCTGTATTTGTATTTGTAATTGGCCAGGAAGGCGCATTGGGATTTACCTGTAAGGCCTTCCTGGTATATATGTAAAATAAAAATAAAATAAATTGCAACGCTATAATTTCAAATGTTTTCAATTCATTGAAACTTCAACAGTCTTAATACTACCGAAAAATCTTTAAGATTTCTTTGTTTGTTTTAAAATTTTTACGGCGTATAAGATATTATGTCGGAAAAACACAGGCATTTCCGTAACCTGGCGTTCCTGGGTCGAATGAAAGTTGGAAAAAGAGTTACATAAGTACACATACAAACATACAATTGTTCAATCGTGGTTTTTAATATATACAAATACATTATTTGGCAAAGTAAATTAAATTAATACACATACAATAAAAAGTAGTGAGGACAATCATAATTGTACCAACAAAAATTAACAAAATCGTGTAATGAGTCCAAATATGTATGTATAAACATCCATAAAAATCTGAATCTTAAAATTTCTCATACGAGATTAAAGTGAAATTTATTGTTACCTTTCAAAACTTAATTTGAAAAGTGCCAAAGTGGCGAGTTGAAAATTTGCATGTTACTTCATTGCGTGCTGTAAAAAGTCTGAAGTGGTCATTAGATATAGAGTTGAACGATTGATTTCGATACAAATCTCGCACGTCCGGAAACGGATGTCAGATTAACGCCGATTACAATTTTAAATAAACATTTGAAAAACGATTGGACAAACAAACAAATCGTCAATAAATACATACACATACATATATCGGCGATTATAAACACCGATTAATGTTTGAAAGAAAATTCTATAAATATGTATTTCATCGAATAATCGCGACCTTTTATGCAGTATTAAAAGATTAATGTTTTACCATCATATATACATATATAATAGCGCTATTCTGTGTATGTGTGTGTGTGCGATAACGCTCGCCTATAATAGTCCTTTCAAAATATACGAATATAATAACAGATCAAGAAAAAAATATATAAATATATGTACTGTTTACTATTAATCTTTCCTCTTGGAAAAGAGTCCCAAAGCATTTAGCGCCATTTATTGAAAATTAATTAATTATTTTTTTATTGGTGTTTTATATTGTTTATTGTAGGTATTTTGTATTTTACCATTTTTTTCACATCATAAACAATGGGTACGATTTAACTGTATACATATTGAGAAAAATATATAAAAAAAATGTTTGTACATTAAAACTTTGCCTTATTTTCGGTACATCAAACAATCTCGTATTGTACAATATTTTGCCGTTAAAAAATATGAAACGATAATTCGAAAAAAAAAATTTTAGCATTAGAATAGATACAAAAAAAGTGGCGGCTGTCAAAATGTTTACTTTTGTTTCTCACTAGTGAAATGTAATCTTAAATAAATAAAACCAGCCCTAACTTAGCCTAACCTAACCGAATCATAAATAAATAAAATCTAACCAAACGTTGGTTCGTATTTTGGTATTCGCGACGTTGCTGATACAGTTTATCTGTCATTTTAATGCACATTTCATCCACTTTTTAAGTAGTAAATATGTTTTTCAATGATCAAAGCAAACTTTCTAATGCAATCTGTATCCGCCGTTTACAAATGCACACAATTTTTTTGCACACAATGTACAGAAACTTTTTAAATTGCTTTTTAAATGCACTTTTATATTATAAAATGGACGTTTAAATTGTTCCCAATTAAATAATCCCTTTTATATTTATAACAATTAAAGTATTTGAAAGTAACACAGGATCGACACATTTATTTTATTTATTTTTATTATCTAATTACTTAATATGCCATTAACCCATGCGGTGATATTTCATCGGGCACAACATTAGTCAAATATAATGTGTTTTTTATTTAGAACAAAATACATTTGGTTTTTAGATCACCTTTATGTAGAATTTTCGTTTAGTTATTTCGAGGTGGGTGTCTGGAGGATAAATCCTTACGAAGGAAATTATTCATAAATGTCAAGAATAACAAACATCAAAGGACCTGAATTTAATTCAAATAATTTTACGTTTAAGCGTTGAAGCTCTTTGACAGCGTAATTAAGAATATTTATCTAACAATGTATATTTTACAATATTCAAATTTTTGAAAATGTGCTTTGTTTCGATCGATTCATATATAAATATACATACATACATATATTCAAATATGAAATGGTATTACATCGAAAATGTGATTTACGTTTCATTTAATATGAACGAATGCCACCGTTTTATTCAATACGTTGCCAATAAAATTGTGTAATAAAATAATATGTAAACATCTTAATAATGTGAAAGGCGAAGATATTCTTTTGAATGTTTGTTTATTTATCATCGTCATTATTTGAATATTTACCGAAGGGTAAAAATATCGTTTGAACATTCCACTCTTTGTTGTTTCAGGAATGTTTTTATTAACAATGTTTGCTTTCATGTAACAAGTCGACCTGAAGTACGTATTTTGATTTGAATCATATTAAAATAAGACCGTTCGCAGCAAGAATGAAATTTTGCTATTTTATATAAAATATGTAAACAATATGTATTAATTGACATATAGTCAATTAATTATAAAATTTTCAAATAGCACTCAAATTAAAATGAAAATTCAAGACGAACGTAAAAAAATACTGTAGTAATTGTTTCATTTTTAAATCGTCAAGATAAAATGATTTTATAAAAAATATTACGAACCAATTAAATGGGAATTACGCAGATACAATACTTTTTAAAGAGGATATAAATATTTTCTTAATACTCCAAATTGCTACTTCAAACAAACATTATCAAAAAAGTAACAAATTCTCAAAAATCTTCTCAATTTAATTTATTTACAAAAAATATTTACCTATATTGAATAAAACAGCTCAGTAAGAAGCACTCATAATATTATTATATATTAAATATTATTATTATATAATATTATTATATAATATTATTATATAATATTATTATATAATAATATTATTATATAATAATATTATATCATAATATTATTATATATTAAAGCACTCATAATATTATTATAATGTTTTGTGGGTTGAAATTTCAACGGGTGGTTTCGATAACAATTGGTACATAGTTTAAAATAAAGCTACAATACGTATTATAATAATTAATCGGAAATCGGAGCTAAAACAGAGATCAGGAATCGGAATTGAACCAGGAATCGGAAATCGTAATTGAAACAGGCATCGGGAATCGCGATAATTGCGGATAGCGCATGCTTAAAATGCACCTATTGGTCAGAATATATCGTTTTTACTCTAATTGGTCAACGGTTTCAGTCCACGTGGACTACTTCACGCTGATTGGCTGTCCGCCTTGTTTGCCTGTATTTTATTTATTAAACATCTGTAGGTACAACATATACTCCTGGCATTCTAAAATTTGTTATTTTTAATCTCAATATTTGTCCACGCGTCCGCCACCTACCCACACACACATATGTACATACATCGCGTCCATTTATATATATATATATATATATATATATATATATATATATATATATATATATATATATATATATATATATTTATATATATATTATATATATATTATAATTTATTTTATTTTCATACTTATTATTAAATTTACTATCAACTCAAACTTTCTGTTTCCGATAAAAAGTTAGGTATATATAGAGGTTCAGGCTTATCCATATATATAAATGGCATTTTTGTTTCAATTGAATGATAATGATGTTTAACCCTTCCTCACCGAAGTGGGATATGCAAGTGACCCAATTTTTACGTTTTTCGTAATAACTAATAATGGTTTTCAAGGCTATACACACTATATTTCTTGTATTTCTAGAATGAACTACAAGAAATTTATTTTAATAGATTTTGTATGATTTAAAAAAGGGGTACATCGTAAAAAAATACATTTATACATTTCTACGTTCCAAAGTATAGCTTTAAAGGCGGTAGCGATAAGTCATGTTTTTGACTGTTCGCTTGCATATTTTTCTTGATCGATGAATCAATGCGAGAGAAAGAGACAGCTATATTTTCGTAAGCTATTGTTTTCGTCGCTTTTGGCGCGTGGGTATTGAGTCATTCAGTCGCCTGTTGGCCTTACCTACATATGTGCGTTTGCGTGTTGATGCTTGTCGTTGTATTTTAATAGTCAAAAATATTCTATAAATGATTTATAAAAAATACATATATTGAACCCATTTTTATTGAGAAAAGCTGTATTTTGATTAAAATATAATGTGGTTTTACTCGACCCCGGTTCGGGACACTCGTTCGATCTCGACGCTCCGTCCTTCAAAGGTTAATAAAATCCTAATTTTTTATATTCATAAGTATAATTAGTTACCTTGATAACAGCGTAGGAGTTCATAAAGGGTTTAATTATTAATACATTCCTCAAAATAAATAGTCTCAAAGATGAAACCTTTTCCAATAGTCTTATAGGGTTGACTTCTTTTACAGATAAAATTCATGAACGTAAAAACATAAGAAGCAGATTTTGTTCGTTTGATAGTATAAAATATAATAAAAAATGTATGGGGCTTATATGTACATATATATTTCTTTATATACATATACATATACATATATTATCTTATAGGCTTGTACTATTGCCGAGTGGAGTATTGTTTTATCAAGAAATGTCATCCTCGAATAGTTTCGCCCAATCTAGAGACGATATTTCACGCTCTGCTGAATCTTGCTCATCTGAAAATATTTACCCATGGCTGAAATTCAAAATTAGACACGGGCTAATAAATATATAGATTAGTTAGTAGCAGGCTTCTTCGCTTCAGCGACATAACAAACGCTCGGTCGGATCGAATAATATGTGCGTATGATATTTTGACACATCGCAACTACAATAATGGACCAAATTTGGAATAATTTCACGCTGATTTGCTGTAATAATAATAAATGTGGTTTTTAGATTATTTCGAAGTCAAATAAATAGTCTGGCTTAAATAATCGATGGTCAACTATTGGATTGATACATGTACTAATTCGGATAATAACATCCAAGAGGATCGTTTCATATCAAAATATGCCAATATACATATCTGATTAAAATGTTGAAACCTAATGAATTGGCTCATGCCTATTACATTATTGTTATCATTGTCAGATGATTTCAATATATGTTTACATATGTATATACACGTTTGTACAAGTATAAGTTTATTATAACAAGCTTTTTATTAGCTTCACTCTGTTAGTTCGGTGACATTCCTACAAGTGAAAAAATTGGGATCTGATTACATACGAGGTTTAGATAACATTGAAGTAAGCTAATGTCACCAAAATTAAGCTAGAAGAGTTATTAATGAACTCATTAAAATTTACATCGGTATCTTGTGTTAGATCAATCACAGTTAGTTATCCATTTAAGCCTTTCTACCACCCCTTTGCAACTCATTTAAACAGTGATAAAGCTACTTTTTAATATAACCCAAGCTTAAATTAAAAACAACGTTTTTATTTTGGATGTGATAACTCTTAAAAACGTCTAAAAAAATATTTTTACTTTTCATATAATATCTGAATTTGAAACCATCTCATTAGGATTTTGTATAATATTATATACTTATGTAGATAAAATTTTTTTTTGAATATTCTTCAAAATAGATTTTGCTAATAAGAATACATATTTTACGATTATTTTAATATAATATTTATAAGAAAATAATTTTAATGTAATTTCATATTATACATATAGAAAAATCATATTTCAACTATTCTTGTGGAACTAATAAAAATTCGTTTATTTTATCAAGGCAGGCCAGTTTTCAATAGAATTTTTGTTATTAATACATAAGAATAGTCGTAATATGATTTTTTTAAGTGGAATTTTATTTAATTCTCATATAAAGACATTTTTATATATTATCCCTATTAATTCAATTCAGATTCGTGTAAATACGAGTAAATATTAGTACGAGCTTTTAGCTTGAAATTTTACCGATTTAAAATTCAGCACACTTCCAATTAACCCTTTTAAACGTTTATAAAAAATAGTATGGCCAGAACACTATCCCAATAAATACGTTTCAATAGAAAATACTCAATATAAAATAGTATTAACAGTGGAAAAAAAGCCCAAGTTAAAATACGTACTTTTGACTTTCGATTTGAACTGGACGACTACTTAGAGAGATTTGAAAGCTGAAAAGTACTACAAATGAGAAACAAAATATCCGACTATAGATTCCAATATTTATTTTGAACAGAAAATTGACAGATTTTGAGACATCGACCGAACAACATCAAGATATAGAAAAATCGCGCGATTTAAAAAACACATCTCCGAATCTCGAGCCAATCAACATTTTTTATTGCCAGATTCGTGTTTACTGGGCATAGATCTATAATAAAAGTCATATCTCGTCTTTGAACCATTTTCCGTGTCGAACAGTGTTATGCGTGATGAATGATTTTTTTATTTAAAAGAATTTATAGTAGACATTTTAATAAATCCAATAAAACTATTTAAACTGACCAAATTCGTTCATAGATATTGTATGAATAAACTCATAATAGAATACGGCCATGAAGCAACTATAACATTGAAATGAAATATTGTCAAATAAAATTTGACTATATCTGCCTTAAAATTCGCTAAGAATTAAAAAGTCACATATTCTTCAAAAAAACTACCAAAAATATGCTTTATTGAATTATTTGTGCGGCAGTGTGCGCTTTATCATGATTTAATATCCTTACGGACCAATTGCCACCACCGCTAAAGATACGCTTATGTGAACTTATGAATTCATGGGGAGATATATAGGGGGTGTTGGGTGGGATATGTATGGGGTTTGTATCGCATTTGTGAAGTTCCACGGTGAATAGTTTACGGTAACCTTATGTTACCTCATAAAATATGGGGTAAACGCAACGTATTAAGACTCGAACAATATATTGTCTTATTTCGTTTCAAATTTACCTTTGTGATGGTCGGTATTTATAGCCTGCCAAGTATCTATCCAAACAGGTGTGTTCATGCTAAATATATATGCATGTATATAGCGGGTACAGGTGTTGGTACATACCTGTACATCTGCGCGGGAAAATTTCAAGCGCGTTAATGAAATATTCTGCGCGTACACGTACACTTTAGGGAAATTGCAAAATTCGAAGATCGCGCATTCTAAAAATCGTCCCGACGTTAATTTATCTTACAATTGTTTTATTTTCGGTAGAATTGATTAAATATGCTATGTGCTTGAGTTTTCAACAACAACAAAAAATATTTCTTTTTTATTTTCATATTTATTTTATTTTATTTCAATCGAACATGTACACTCGCCTTTACAGATCGCTCGAAAGTGACGAGTGTACTAATACAGATACAATACGATCAATACAATCAATACAAGCATTGCATACGATGCGAATTCATACAAACATCATCCACAGTGACATCTATGGAGGAATTTTGCAGCATTTTATTATACAAATTGGTGAATCTCAAGACGCTGAATAACTTGAGATTTGCAAGAGAGATTTGAAATGAGATGTCAATTTTACAGTAACCGTTTCAATGAAAATAAGAAAAAATAGTTAACTCTCATAGGAAACAATCGACCCGTAGTCACAAATCTAGCCTTGGTTTTTTACTCTAGTTCGCGTGCACTCGCTATTATGACGTCACGTCGTGCGTGAATATTTCCACAGTGATCGAATAAAACTGGTTTTGCTTGATACGTTTCAGTAATACGTACTGCTGTATACTATGAATAGATGTTGCTGTTTTGGTAATGTCACTTAAACATTACAGAACATATAAATGTATCCATACGTAATGTACTATAGAATATTTTTTGCATTGCCGTTTACGTGCAGTTGCCGGTTGAGCTGCGCAGATATAAACGAACCTTGGGTCTATTCATGCTATCCAGCACTGAAAAGCACACCAGTGCATGGAAAATACTACTTCTATTCATACTACACAGTAACGCACGTTCAGACAAGTTTTGGCCGACTGCAAGACAAAATCAACTTAACTATACATTACAGAGCGTGAAATTACGGCATAATATTGCTTGCGTTGTATCGTCGAATCAATATTGTTACCGTATCACAGTTCCGAAAATATTAATATGAGCACTTTCATTAGTACGCTTTGAAAATCGGCTTTGCTTGATGCGTTTCGGTGACATGCACTGCTGTATAATATGAATAGACTGTGTCGGTTGTTGCTGTTGTGGTACGTCACATACACATTACGGAATATGTAAATTTTTATATATACATAGATTTTACTAAAGATTTTATTTTTATTTTGTACTGCCGTTTACGTGCAGTTGCCGTCTTGAGGTGTACTGATATAAACAAACCTTAGGTCTATTCATACTATCCAGCACTGCAAACCACAGCAGCGCCCGGTAAAACTACTTCTATTCATACTACATAGTAACGCACGTTCAGACAAATTTTGGCCGAGTGAAAGACAAAATCAACTTACACATGAATAGATGGTGTCGGTTGTTGCTGTTTTGGCACGTCACATACACATTATGGAACATATAAATGTGTCCATACATAAAAGAATGTACTATGTAATATTTTTTGTATTGCTGTTTACATTTAATTGCTTGCTTAAGCTGTATTGGTATAAACTAATTTCTTTGGCAAAATAAGGACCACTTTAAGTGTGACAAAAAATAAAAATAAATAAAAAAAGTACATACAATACTTTACAATCGACCGTCGCTCGCGCTGACTGTGTATAGAAAAGCATAGAAATCCTTCTTTATTTACGTTGAAAGGAAAACTTTGACGTCGGAGATTTCCAACGAAATTTTGTATTTCCTATATAATAATACTGCGATAAGGAGAAAAATTGGTCAAAATCACTAAACTGAAAGTAGCCTCGCTTCCACTATAAAGACATACAATATATTATAGAAGAAATATTTCTAAGCTGGCGAACACGTCGTATGTGTGAACACATACAACATACATACATACACACATACGATTCGACCTTATTTCGCGAAAGTGGACGTAAGCGTTTCCCTTTTTATTTACTTTTGATATACGACAAAAAGAACACATTTATCGGACCTTATGCTGTACACCCTACACGATTGTACTATACATACATACATACAAACGTATAGTTTAAACGTGTTTCCATCGATGCTCGGCGGGCAAAAGTGAGGAAGCGGAGATCGGAAGGGACTTCGTTTAAGCCCATTGTGAGATCCACCCTTAAGATGTTTTTTCCCAGAGTGGTGTGGTCGCTCGTGTGGTCACCCCAGTCTCTAGGTGTGGGTGAACAACAGATGGCCCTGACGTCCACATAATCACGCACTTGTTAAATGGGTCGTGGATGGGTTATGGCCAAATTGTCGATAAGGGGACGGGGGGTGGTTTTGACCAACACTGTACATATGTATACAACGTACTCCCCACAGTGGAAACCCTTCATACGCTAAAATTGACACAAATTATTGTTTAATTAAATTGATTTTAATCGAAATGAATAAATGAAAAGCTACATGTGTATATACATATACATAGGTACATGCATTTATAAAATTATGGGTTTGGTGCAAACGATCGAAAAGCGCCAGACAGATTGAACCACAGATAAACTGGATGGCTGCTTTAAACGCAATTCTCGACTTCACGAATGAAAAATTGCACATCAGATGACGAGTAACCTTTCGATGTGCACAGATGCAATTATTTAAATGGTAATTATTAAAATTGAGTTGGATCTTTTTGGCGAGTTTTTAATAATTTAATAAGGAAAAATTCGGAACTTAAGTATCAGAAGCACAGAACGTATACAGGGTAGGTATGTCGGGACTTCGGGTAGATTTCGCTTAGTGTAAGTGCGAGCAGTGCGCACGAATAAAGTACACGTGTCGTCAATCTGTGGTTCAGTCTGTCTGGCGCTTTTCGATCGTTTGCACCGCATCGAAAATTATCCATCATGCAAATTTACAGATTTCGATATTGAATTTTCAAATTTTATACGTACTATCTCATTGAATTCTAAATAATGTATTTATTTATTCATTCATTTATAGTTTTGGGCCGTTGTGGCATTGCAGGAAGAACCTAATGCGCCACAATGGCCTACATTTGAAAACGAGAAGAACACAAAAATAAAATACAATAACATGCATAAAATAAAAAGGTGAAAAATCAAATAAAAGAATAAATAAAATTCTCAAATCCTATTCTTATAATATTGTTACGTACGCCGCGGATTAAGCGAATAGAATCCCAGAGACTATGTGACCGTTCAAGGGTTATCAGTTAACGGATTAACTAAGTGCTTGCACTTAGGATCAACGGATATCTGTTATTGGATTAACTAAGTGCTTGCACTTACTTCCAGGATTATATCTGGACTCTAAGTGCATTTAGGCTAAACAATGACCGTTATTAGTCCTTTCTCAGAATCGGTACGGGGAGACCCAATGTCGTGGGAATACATATCCGAATACGTGACTATACAACAGGTAAACAGATTAGACGTCCTGAGAGATCTACCCTTTATAAGGCGGTACCTAGGCGATATCAGGTCATTCTGGACTGAGCACTGCCAGTGCGTGTATCTCCTTAATCATCAATAAATACTGTGAAACGACTGTTGGCCTTTTACTTGGATCCTCCACCCACCAGTACGCAACAATATTGTAAACTTAAACATTTTCTGAAAATTTACTATTTTTCATCTACCGGAGCAACGCCGGGTAGTCTAGCTTGTCTATTGAGCTATTTTTAAACCACTTAAACTCTACTAATCAATTTGATATTTTACTGACATATGGAAATTAGTCATTAAAGTATTTAAATGTCTCTGACATGGCCTTAGAGGAATTCAATAAATAAAAAAAATCATTAAAATTTCACTAAAATTATTTGACAGATTGACGTGATGACAGCTAACTACATACATACATATATAATGTGAATGTGATGTATGAGTCGAATCTTAATCTACTCTCTTCCATTTGGCGTCGCTGTGAATTTTATTTTTTTCCTTATGTACAATTTTAAGTACTATTTTTCTTTTGTTCAATGTGAAACTGAGAATAGAATTTGAGGATTTTATTTATTCTTTTATTTGATTTTTCACCTTAGCTTCATTTTTATGTATTATTTTTCTTTTGCCCTTTTTCATTTACTATTTTTTTATCATGTTTTTCTGCTTTTGCTTTTTCCTTTTTTTTATTTTATCCATGTTATTGTATTTTATTTTTGTGTTTTTCTCTTTTTCAAATGTGGGCCATTGTGGCGCATTAGGTTCTTCCTGTAATGCCACAATGGTCCAAACCTATAAATGAATAAATCCTCAGCTGAAACGTATAATGATGTATCTACATACATATGTATTTACTCGGAATGTATACTTGATATTGTAGCGTAGACGTGTAGAAGAGTGTCCAAGATTGAAGTGAAAGACGCAGCGGGTTGTGGTAGAAGCAATTTATGATTCTTGACCCGTCGACCAGCCGGCTCCGAATGAAGCACGGAACAGATCTGCCGAATGTATACATATCGTGTACTCTCAGCACAGATAGCATTTATCGATGGGTTTTTCGAGACCTTATTGGTTTATGATTAGTACTAGTAAACCAGTGGTCGAAGAGCACCAATCACCTAATCTCTACGTTAAAATATTTACTTGACTAAACAACCAACAGGTCTAATAGATTTTTTAAAAAGTATTCCGCTAATAATATTAATCAATTTTTTGTCAAGTATCTATGAAGTGTGATCACTGTGCCTCGCTATAATATTCACTCGCGTAATACATGCTATATGCGGGGGTAGACTGAGGGCGAATTGAATTTATTATCGCCAAACTTTGGAACAATTAGGTAAATGATGCAGATATTTGGAAACTACCCATCTAATATCCGAAATTAACTTGGGAAACCCCCCCCCTCCCCCGTCACCCCTCCCCTTCTACCACCTATGTAATATTAGCAACGCGCTGATTGCTTTGCCTCACCTCGACGAGCGATTATGCCGGGTTTCGACCGTAACGAGTTAAACTTTTGCACATTTTGAGTATTAACGGGTTTTTATTGTTGCGTCTGCACACATGAGAAAGTGTAGTGTTCGTGGGAGGGGTGGAAATTCGTGGAAAATTCATGGAAATTTCGATTCTGCGACGCGCCGGAGCGAAAGGTCGAAAATAAAACAATGTCGAGACGCTTCGATCCGATTTTTATGTATGTACATATTTTCGTGAGGTACATGTGATAAAAAATGCGGTGATTTTTAACAATAAAAAAGTATATTGTATGTAGGACAAGAAAATTTGATCGTTTAATGAGCATATTGTATGAGTGTTTCTAAAGCTTTTTCGTATTCCAATTTTTTTGTATATAAATACATTCTTTATACAGTAACTTAACTTAAATACAAATATTAAAGAAAAAATGTCCAGCAAATAAACTTTTTCATTATTTTTGAATATTCCATAAACATATGTACACGTACACTTTCGTGGTTTTTTTCAAATATGGTTTCAAATAACATTATTTTTCTAATACATGTTAAGTTATGAAGATCGCATCTAATTTCATCCAAGTAATAAAAATAATTAAGTATTGATTTGATCATTTTTATTATAACTAAATTATGTTCACGTACATCTTATATCTATTTTAATAGCTACTGATCTACTGATCATAATCTATTTTAAATTTAAATTTAATTTTGTTCATTAAATATAAGTTTAGCTTTAAGTACAGGTTTTGATTAAGTTTAAACTATGACATTTACATAGATTAGTTCGATTTCAGATGCTTTTTTATACAAAAACTCATTTTAATAAAATCATCAATAGTTCTGATGATATACCTATACATAAGTAGGTTTTTGGGATTTTATCTTACTATGCTATAAACTTATAGTATAGTGTAGAATAGTAAATGTTCACTGGAGCAGTAGATATTAAAATAGACTTCAGATGTATTATGGACGTAATATTTTATAATATAATAAAAATAAAATCATTCCAACATGAAACTTATATACCTATGAAAACAGATCTTCCTTTAAAAATTTACGGAAAAAATTCATTAGTTTTAAACAACAAGTTACACAAATATGATCCACCAGTCAAAACCATATCAATGATAAATCCACCAGTCAAAAACATATCAACGATAAATCAACTGTAGATTAGAATTTTTATATAAGAATCATATCAATTTTTTATATCAAAATCCACGTATTAAATAATGTTAATATTTGTGGATAAATAGTTCATAATCATAGCATATAATAATAAGCAAAATTCAATTCTTATTTGTAAAAGTTTAAAACCATTGTTATACTAAAGTATTGAATTACATTATACTATATATAGGTACATAAGCTTGTAAGTCACATCAAAAATTTCATACGTTTCTACCGAAGCTATTCTTAGAAGTCTGAAGCAAAATTTAATATTTAATAGTTCTCTTTTAGGCTTACATTATGACAAAGACGAAAAATTTTCAACAAAATTGCATTGTAGTAGATATAAAAGGCTATATGCATATGTAGAAGTGATAATATCTACAAGCACATTTAACACCTAGTATGTATGATACATATGTGCATATATTTCTGAATAAATATAGAAAATCGAAGACACCCCTTATATAAGACGTCTGTGCGATACATCGTACTTATTGTTGTATGTGCTTTCGATTGAAGAAATATTGCAAGCGGAAAAATTTTCATATAGATTTGTACGTGGGCTCGAGAGGATTCGTCGCTTACGCAACTTCAAAGTAAATAATATCACTTTTGAAAAAAAAATCTCATGCCATCAATACATGTATGTATATATGTATGTGCACAGCCCTGAATTTGAGCGCCATTCAAGGGATGGCTTTGTATTGTGTCTGTAATACTCGTGTACAAATGTAAGTATCAAAGTTAATCTGTTCCCAAGGAGTCTTTGAATTTCCAGGAATTCTGCGCTATATCCTCTAACCGTTTCTAACGCGTTGTCTAATAGAAAAGCACACAATATATGAACTTATGGAAGCGTAGTTTTATTTCAAGGTTAATTGTTTTTGTCAATTATCGAAATGGAAATTAAAAAAAAAAATCGGTGTTAGGATTCTTCACTCACGGATGAAAAATTCCAATTAATGAATACTTGACATCAAATCGAATCCCCAGAGTTCTCCTTCATTTAGAGTTCAGAACCGAATCTCGCAGTTTTTTTGCTGGATTGATTTGAACCCGGAGCACCTTTACTACTCGATTTGATATTTTTTTCTATACCTATATATATATATATATATATATATATATATATATATATATATATATATATATGTATGTATATAGAGGCAATTTAGTAGAACTGATTATGCTTTTGTTTGAATTAAACAAAGCTATACAAGTTGATTTGTTACCTACATATATATATATATATCTATGTACAATATAGCATCATTAATTACTTGTCTTTCTTCAATTAATATTCGTTTGGTTTGTTAGTTTTAATTTCGGATAATTGTACTAGTACAAAAAAATATATTAATTTTATCTGGAACTTATTTCAAATCAAAACACAATGAATTGCAAAAAATAACTCCATCAATAAAATAACTTTCGCTCCATAAAAATATTTTGCTATAAATTAAAAATAAGTTAATCTACATTAAAACTATCCTAAAACTGTTGAAGGAATAAATCCTATATTATTTATGACAAATTTAACTGAAAAACTAATGATTTCGATGAAATATTTTATCCCTCTCATTTTTGATCTAAAATTTTGATTGGAATGGCTCTCAACTTTCAATTCGACAAATTACCTTCGTAATTGATGATTTGAATACATATACATATGTACACAAATACACCCGTTGCAAAATAAATCTCTTTATCAAGTAAAGCATCTCTTTACCGAGTTAAGCTCGGTCTTTCCGATACTACATATCTACGAAAGAAAGCTTTCTACACCTGAATGAAACACTCAGTAGTAATCTACATAAAAACTACCCTAAAACTGTTGAAAGAATAGATCCGATAGTATTTACTACAAATTTAACTGAAAAACTAACGATTTGGATGAAATTTTTCATCCCATTAATTTTTTACTTAAAATTTTGATTAGAATGGATCTCAACATTCAATTAGACAAATTACCTTTATAATTGGTGATTTGAATGTGCATATATACGCCTTTTGCAAAATAAATCTCTTTAACGAGTAAATCTCGGTCTTTCCGATATTAAATAATATTGCGTGGACAGAAAGAAAGCTTTCTACATCTGCATGAAAGTGTAGTATTTGCAATGGTTTAATGTTCAAAACTAAGACAACCAGACAAGAATGACTTTGGTCATTCTTTGGTTGAAGCAATCCGCCATTCTTTTAAACTACGGCGAGACACTATTGGTCGACTAATCATGCTCGCCTATTGGTCGACTAATCGCGATCACCTATTGGTCGACTAATCGCGATCGCCCATTGGTCGACTAATCCCCATCGCCTATTGGTTGAAACCTCATTGGCCGGTAAGTCCCGATTGCTGATTGGACGATGACTGCTACGTTATAACTAGAGGTAGGATAGTCACAGTGCTATCCATTGTTTGGCAAACCTTTAACAATGCATTTACAACCTTTGAACAATACATGGCCCCCTCAGGCTCCGGTGACTAGTTATAACCATTGAAGTAGAATGGGTAAAAGCGCTCTCAGCTTCCAAAAATGTTTTTCTCAGCTGCAGTAGGATTTCTGTAGCAGTAGGATCTCTTTGAAATAAGCTCTACTATTGAAATTGTGTGGTAGTATTTATTTTTTTATTTTTTTTATTTATTTATTTATTCATATACATATATTTACAGGATATAATGTTTATTACAAAGTTGGACATGTATTCTTTATCAGATAAGAGTAGCTCTTGTGCCTGATAAGGGAGCTACGATTCTATTATAAATTCTTAAAATCTATTATAATATTTTTTATATAAAAATTACATTAAAATTTTTCAGTGCAAGTTTTTTTTGAAAAAGTGTTTAATTTTTTTTACTTGTTCTGTTTGGTTAATAATACAGCGCAATTCAGACGGGAGATTATTATAGTTATTTATGGCTTGGAAAATATAATGGTTTTGCATTTGTGTTGTTTTAAAATTTGGTGTGATAAATTGGTTTCCATTTCTCATTAGTTTATAAAATTCTTGATATTCTTTGTTATTTTTTTCATTACACATTTTTATAATGGAAGCTTGCTTAAATATGTCATCGATATTTGGTACATGGTATTAGTTCGACAAAGTCCGAACATCTGTATGTGCACGTGCTAGATGTTCGGACCAGCCTCACTCATTGAAAAACAGTTATTATTACTTTATCTACATTGAAGTAGTATGCATAGAATTGCTCTCAGCCCCTAAAAATGTTGCCACAAAAATCCATGTGCCCGGAGATGTCAGCTGTTTTGTCCAGTTGTTGTAAGGGACGATCATTTCCATGAATTTTTTTTCCTCACTCTTTTGTCTCTCTTCTGACTTTCCGTCTCTCTCTCTTCGATGGCTCGCTTTTAAGCGATACTTTTGTTAGGAATGACTATTCCATACATTATACTTCAATGGTTATAACATAAAGAACAGTCTCCCAGCGAATGAAAACCGCATCACCAAGCAAGTGTAAAATTTCAAAGCATCCGAAATTTTTCACCCGGACTTCGACAGACTCACTTCACGCTTATATAATAGAAAATATAAATACACAATAGACGAGAGAATACCCACTTATATAGAGTACAATGGCAGTCAATTCTGGGTCGGAATAAATCGTTCGTGAACGGAAAGATAAAGCGTACCGTTGACGCAAATGGTGGTGTTAAAACGCCCCCCGTATTAAGCGAATATCGGGCAATTTGCGTTGGGCGAAAGGGACGCGCCCGCACATGCAGATGAGAGGAGCGCCAGAACACACCGGATCATGCAAATGCGACACACCAGCGAACCTCAAACTGGGGCGCGCGTGACGACACCCCCTCTGAGCTCCCCTCACATCCCGCACCCTCCCCCGGTGGCAAACTTCTCTGCGGAAACTGCAAACTTGTCTCGCTTGTGTGCAATGTCGTAGTTGGAGTTTCAGTCTATGTAAATATCAATAAGACCGAGCTTTGCTCGGTTTAAAGTTGGTTTATTGCAACAAAAATTGTTTTTTATAAAGTTAGTAAAAAAAAACTGCATTGTCTCGACACGTTCCGACTTGCCTCTACTTGACCTATCTCTACGCTACAGTGTGTACTGCTCTTGGACCAACGTAGGCATGGCTTCTATCATGAATCCAGCTCGCATACACACTATTATGTAAGACGCTTAGCTAGCTTGCACCTTGCTTGTAGTTTTTTTGGTAAAAGTCGGAATTCTCGACAGGGCGAACCCTCTAGGCTCGCCCTGCGAGTACTTTAGTATTGCCGTGCCCTGAATTAACTCGACTTTTACCTGATGAAATACTCCGACATATACTGCCTGGTTTGCATATAATTTCGAACGGTTGGGCAGCGTACTGTTACATTCGTGGGTGATGTGTATTTTGTTGTTATTAATATTTCCGCTGCCACCAAGCGTTTTTGCGGAACGCTACTCCGTAAATAAAACTCACTTTATTTTATAAGATGATTATCTTCTTTAATAGTAGTAAGTATACACGAGATTAGTTAGTATTACACGTTACTAGTTAGTGGTTACTAGTTAAGTAGTTTAATCGCGAGTCACTAGTTAGACGGTTCAATTGTAAGTCAGTGATTAGTAAGAGACGGTTCGGTTGTAAGTCAGACGGTTCGATCGCAAGTGATAAGTAAGAGTGTTTGATCGCAAGTGATAAGTAAGAGACGGCTCAATCGCAAGTGGTCTTCCATATGTTTTACATCAGTATATATTTAATAGACGTAACAATTTGGACCAATCATAGTTCGTGATAAAATAGGGGGGAACTCGAGTTAAGTAAAACAATATCTTAAGACTTTAATACTTTGACCCTTGAGTGTATCGAGAAATGGTTTTCACACAATTAGTTACGCAGCTTTAAAAGGGTTTTTGAGGGAATACGATTCGAGTCGAGTCGTGTGAAAAATGCTGGTAAACTAATTAAAGACAATATTTTTAGTGTTTGCATATGTATCCCTTGAGGGTAGATTTCACGCAATTCGTTGTGCGGATTAAGAGTCGTGAGAATAATGCAGAAAAGCGATAAAGTTAATTGAAAAACGATATTTTTAGTGTTAACATATGTGTCTTGAATGTATCGAGAAATGGATGAGTAGATGCACGCAATTTGTTGTGCAGGCTTAAGAAGGGCTTTGATATTTTTGGGGGAAACATAATTCGTCTCGCAGATTGATAAAACAAATAAAGACTTATGTAGATATAACAGTACCTAGAACAGTTCTCAGAATCTGGACGAGAGCATGAGACTGTACGTGTCTGAGACCGCAAGACTGTATGTGCCTAAATAATGGATAAACAAACGAATCGGGGAAGCTTTAGTGAGCAACTTGCCTTTTAAAAGGAGGTACACTTGGTACAGGGGATTATTCTGGAACGAGCGCTGGCTGCGCGTGAACCTCTTGAATCAGTAAATAAATGCTGTGAAGCGACTTTGACCTTTAATTTGTATCCTCCACCCACCTCTAGGCAACAATATGTATATACTGAATTTGGCTGAATTGTTTAAAAAGCTGCAAATTTACAAATTCGACCAAAGATGTGTCTGTGGATATTAATTGATATGTATTTATTTTATTTTATTTTTATTTTTACATACAAGGAAGGCTTGACAGGAAGACCCCAATGCGCCTTCCTGGACAATTAATTACAAACAATGCAGCATTTTTATTACACAAATCACTGTATTTTGAGAAGCTAAAGAACATGAAAATAACAAGTAATTAATGCATTAAAGAACCAATCCATTGAGATATCTATGGATTTGTGAATTTTGATTACAGAAGATTTGTGTCAGCAGGTGGGATGATTTTTTCGCCAATTTTTAAGGAACCGTTCCAACAATGATCAGATAAAATTGGCAAATTCCGATAAGAAACGATCGACTTGTTCTCACAAACCACTTGGTGCTAAACATACAATAATCACTTGGTGCTAAACACACACCCTACCACTGAACCATACTGTTGGCTAATACGTAATATTTACTTTGTGTAATACTTAGAACAGCATTTATCAAAATGAAGGCGGCGCTTACAAACAAGCATCTCAATCTTCGTACGCGTTTGAGATTCGCGAAGAGTTACATACGTCTGGACAGTGTTACTACATGGATTTGAAACGTGGACTCTGAAGACCAGGATGAGCAGCCGCATCGGAGCTTTTGAAATGTGGGTCTACAGGCGTATGCTGAAGATCCCGTGGACCAAAACAATATCAAATGAAGCTGTCCTCGGCATGATAGGGAGAGGCAGAGAACTTGTCTCTGTCATCAAGCGGAGAAAGATGGAGTACATGATAAGGGGTTCAAAAAACGAATTTCTCCGTTTGATAACCATGGGGAAAATATAAGGTAAAAAAATGGATTGGCAGGGAACAGTTGTCTTGGCTTCGAAACATGCGCATGTGGAATGATATGAGCGCCAAAGATCTGTTCCGAGCCGTTGAAGACCGATGCGGATATCTTCGAATAATCGATGAGGTGGTTGCCAATAATCCGGATGCAGACAGGGCATTGAGAAGAAGAGGGTAGTACTTATAATACTTGTATCAAATGTACAATGTTTCTGGCCAGGAAGGCGCATCGGGGCTACCTGCTAGGTCTTTCTGGTATAAATTAAAGATAAAATATCTATGTACATCCTCAGCAAACCAAACTAATCGCACCACAGCACTTCACAAATAAACAGTTCTACAAACGAAGCAAAACAAAACCAAAAAAAGGAAGATTCAGCATCTCTGTAAGGACCCATCGGCATTGCTCTGCCACCGACAGCTCGACTAAGACATCAACCACGCCTCAACTCATAAGTATACCCGGGAAAAAAAGCACCGTGCGTCTTCCTTTAACCCTCAAAAAAAATTTAGCATACCGCAAGTGCTGTTAACTTAACGATGGTTTTATACAAGCTGTCCCCGAAGCGTCTTTTTGCAATGAAAAAAAAAAACTTTTCCGTATTAACTCTGGTAAGCACTTTCGCCGGTGGACCGCGCTCTCCTCACATAATATCAAATATTTACAGCAATAAAAGTTAATTTCGTGCATTTATTATCTCGTGTGCGAGGAGCAGGGGCGAAAATGAATAAAAAGGCAAATTTGTATCGCATTTAACACTCGGTTATTCGGTAAATAAGACTCTCGTGTCCATTCGCGTATTCATTATTTCCACATAAAGCGTTGCTGTATTCCCACCTACGCGTATTTAATTTTTTTAATGTTGAATTACCTTCGCTTTATTTCATGTGGAATATCTATGTACGTATCTCTCTGTCTTTCGGCTTTTAAAATAAAACGAAATATTCGGCGAGTTGGAATAAAAGAAGAATGTAAAATTCTATGGGTATCGTCCGATGAAAATTAATGCTGCAGAGTGAGTTGGGAAGGGAACTAGTACGTGCTCGATAGAATTTAAAGGAATTCAGGAATGAACGGTGGAAAAACGGCATTTTCATCCCGCTTCGGTATTGAACCCGCCCTGAAGACTGAAGGAGAATATTTGCTTAGATTAAAATAACGCATATTTTAAATTAAATTGCTTTTAAAATCTAAATTGCATTGTTCACATTACGTTTCGTCACAATTTTTCGGTTATGCCGATTTTATTTTGACTTTAAAATATTTTTTTTTTATTATTAAATTATGTTCGCAATACATCTTATATATATTTTAATAGCTACTGATCTACTGATCATTTTCTATTTTACAATTTTAATTTAATTTTGTTAGTAACCATAGTATTATATGTTAATGTACAGCATAATAGGCAAAAAAACCTCAAAAACCTATATACAATAAATTCTTATAAATGCTTATAATATATCTAATACATAATATTAATTACAAACTCTCGACGATCTAAAAGAAATTGTGTTTAAGTAATCTGTGTTCATACCTGAATGTTATATACATTTTGTTGTAATCACTGATACAAGTGTGTTAGTATCGTTTATTAGTGATTCTGTCATAGAATCTACTGGTTAGTTTGTTAGTAATGTCTGTTACTAACGGAATGTTATTTATGGCATGCAGATATGCCAATTAGAAATGGTTGTATCGTATGTAAATATTTTAAGTATGCAACAATTATCAGTATTTGAATCATTGATGATTCAATAGTATTAAGAAAAAAAGGCAATTTCTATAAATTGAAATTGTGCGTAGATATTAAAATTACATACACGAAAAGTCACATTTATGAAATGTATTCGTATTTTCCGAGAAGCTTATTTGAATATATTTCCATTCCTTAATAAAAACAAATGTTTCCTTTTTATTTGAATAACATAACGTGTATTTTAAGTGAATTATGAAAAACTTGTTGTATATTTTTTTACATGATATTATGTTCTATACATTTAATGGATTTTATTTTGGAATACTAGAAAAAATAACAAAACACAAATCTTCAAATTATTAGTATTATATTAGATTAAATACATTTATTTGAAAAATGTTTAATATAAATAAATTTGCATTCAAAATACAATTTTAATGTGAATAATCGTGAAAATACATACTTCATGGGGAAAGATTCCTACGACAATCTCTAAGAATAATTTAAGAACTATCATTATCAATTGTAATTTTGCAAATAATATTTAAAAAATGTAATTATATAAAGCTAAACTGTTTATTAAATAATTAAAAAAAAAACAATTTACATGGCTTTTATTAGCTTCACTCTGTTAGTTCAGTGAAATTTCCTGTCCGTAAAAAAATTGTGATCTGATTTTGAACTACTTTCACTCTTTAGATTGCTTTGATATTTTACCGACTTACGGGAGTTAACTAACATTGAAGTAAGCTAATGTTTCAGACATGAAACTAGAAGAGTTAAATCGTTAAAATTTTACACTGGCATCTTGTATCAAACGCGGCTTTCTACCTCCCCTTCACAACTCAATTAAACAGCTGTAAAAGTTACCTTTATCACTCTATTTATTTTATCCAATGTATCGATAATAAATATAAATATATGTATGTACATATAAAGAAAAAACAATACACGCAATCAATATATTTTAATATATGAAATTACCGAATAGTTGTATTGTATGTATCTAACGGCTGTGAAAATATTCAGT
Source organism: Arctopsyche grandis (assembly GCF_051622035.1). Lineage (NCBI taxonomy): Eukaryota > Metazoa > Arthropoda > Insecta > Trichoptera > Hydropsychidae > Arctopsyche > Arctopsyche grandis. The sequence goes on from NC_135365.1 coordinate 4,246,818, forward strand.
GCAGTTTTACATGAATGTGCATTTTTTTGTGAAAATTTTAATGAAAATCATATCGAGTAAAATTTAGATGTTGGCGTTGATGTTTACCAAGATTTTAATAATTACGTTTCATTAACGCAAGAAGAGTACGAATTTTCAGAACGGCCAATAATAATTAAAATAAACAATTTGCCGTTTACACAGAACAATGCACTTCAAAAGCGAGATGGAGGCGAGTAAGCTATTCGTTTTTTTTTGTTGTTCGTATTTTTCTCTCTATACTTTCCCGGTAATATCCGAGGAAAAAGTTTGAGTAAAGCGAGTAATTAGCAGAGAAAATGGAATCTGCCTCGAGGAAAAACATTCTGCTCGCCATCTTACCGAGGTTTATACGGACGGAAATGCAATATACATATAAATATCCCCTTTTTAGTTGTTTCGTAAAATTTTCGCAACGTGTTTCTCCGTATTATAATATTTATTCAGAATGATCAAAAGGTCAGTTCATTTACCCGTGACATTTAGCACTATCGAACACTATTCTATTGAAAATTTTAAGGGCAGAACGAATGTCGGCTTTTAACGTTTCCGATACGACAAACGTTTTCAACCTAATTATGTAAGCCTTATAAATTTTCACGATTGCTGCGGAAAATTCGTCATAAATGTCAATGCTTCGAATCATACTTGTTATACATATTTTACCGTAAAAGTCTGAATATATTCGAAAACTTTATTGTATTATGAACTCAATTAGATTGTCTTCAGACAAGTCTACAGCAATTTGATTATTATAGCTATTTCTTAGCCACATGCAACTTACCTGCCAATAGATAAAGCTTTTATATATATGTACATATCTAATAACACAAAAGCAGTTAGAAATATTTGTATGCTTTCAAATTATCAACTCATAGCGGTTTCTTAGAGACCAATAACTTATCTACCAACAGATGAGGCCTTTATTTACAAAACAATATCTACAAACTATCATGTGTTTATAACTAAAGTTTGGCAATACTATGAAGATTTATCTGCAAAAAAGTCTCTAACAATTTGTCAATCGTAGTGATTTTTTAATGACAAAGATATTGCATGCTAATATAAAGTCACAATATTGTCCATAGCACAATTACATATATACATATTACCAGAAGCGAAAACTAGTGGTTAGCATATATGCTTTCGAATATAGTGGTTACGGTTTCGATTCCCAGACCTTGGTTTGTGACTCCAGGTCGATTTTTTCCTATCAGAGTTTGCCAATTTATCTGATTTTCATTGAAAAGGTTCCAAGCAAATTGGCAACCTTTGCCCATTTCTCGTAATTTTCAAGTTTTCGTAATCTCGAATTTCGCTGATTCGTATAAAAATCAGCTGATAACTAAAAATAAAACTATCACTGTTTGATCTGTGTACATATGTATGTAGCTTGTATTGGTTAGAAAGTTTGTTTTGGAGGAATAAACAATTAAATTTGAGGTTATGAATTGCAGCCGGAAATACATATGTATACTCATTTATGCCGGGAACCTTACAGCTTAGAATAGTTTATTAATACTAAGATTGCTTTAATGATTTGCTTTAAAAATAGTTTATCAATGTATGATTGTTCATAAATGAGTTTATGTATTTACAGAAATGAACTTTTCAATCATCAGATAAATTAAATCAGCTGATAACTAAAAATAATTGTATGTGATGTATGTACGTAAGCTTATTGTAAAAAACTAAATGAATGTAAGCTTATTGTAAATCATATTAACAATTAGATACAACATAACTTCTTATTGAATACTTATCTCGCAGATAAAACTCCGTGAGGAGATATACTTTTGGCCGTGAAATGTCAGATTTGACATATTTGGCCATAAATCAATATATATCTTGTATAACATTACATGAAGCTAGACGCCAAATTTGAAATTTATATATACATATGAGAGTTAAAACTATAAATATTTAAATATTAGAGATAACGAGAACCTATAGAGCAAATTTTATAAAATATAGAGTGAATTATAGGCGTTTAAACAATTAAAATCTAAAATGGCCATATCAAGGCGAAAAAGTTGAAGATAGATTATGGTAGCTTGCCGTACCGTCATAGATGTCACCGTACCCGAGATTATGGATATTTGATACGCATTGTATACGATATTTTATCTCCAACGTAATGGCAGACGATACATTAACGTATATTGATGACCAAAATGAGCAATATGGCAAAGTATGAAAACGATCGGAAAAGAGATAAAAATGACCACTAACACGAAAGCCATGTGAAACGTAAAGGAGGTAAGTAATAAGTAAAAATGCTGCAAATTTCTCCATAAATGTCTTGCAAATTTCGAGGTTTTCAGCATTTCAAAATTTGACCGTGTTCTAAAAATGTAAAAAAAATCCCTCTTCAAAATCATCTTACATTAAAATAGAGCGATTAATTTTTCCTGATTTATTTTTATAAAAAAGATTAGGTCTTGTAGAGTAATTTATTCATAGGATGAGAAATATCTTAGCCAGAGACATTATGGGAGAAATTTCTAATTCATTGGCCATCTTTAGGAAATACGCAGTTTATCAACAATATACGATACATATTATTTACTGTATCGTGCAAATTCAACGAATATTCTTATTATTATATTATAATGCGTAGGTTAGTACTATACGGAGATAAATTTAATTATGTGAGCATGTTTAAGATTATGAAGTTATTCTCTTGTAGAAAATTTATTACCCTTCGGTTTTGTGGTATTTAGTCGAACACTGATAATATAAGTTTAATGAAGCCACTAAATTGGAGGGAGGATGCGATGCTCCAGCAGATAAGATTCCTTTCTCAATAACATGTATGTGCGTTTATTGCGAAACGGCCATACCTCTAAATACGTACGTATAATATGTATGTACATATATATGTACCTACGTATTCATTGCCCGAAGGAAATTGAAGTGACGCTTTTCGGCGAAAAGCAAAAAGGGAATATTAAAAACCGCAATTGGCCCTTTGGACGTGAACGAAATTTGAAAACGTCGCTCGTCGTCGTCGGGTTGTTTTCCAAAGTAAGGGTTAAAATAAATTATGCAATTTTCGATGAAAATAGGGGTTTTGCAATAAATTATTCTGAGTGCGTCGCTTAGTGTAATGATTCAACTCATTTATCAAGTCGAGATCCTATCTCTTTCAACCGGTTTTCTGACAATTTAACTCATTCAGAGGGCGTTAAAAGAATATTTCAAATGAAAAAGCAGATAATAAGGTGGATAAGGAAGGGTATTCCCCACCCCCTTTTCCACCCTCCTTGAGCAGTAGTGTGGGTGGAATACTCCTCTGGATTCCTTATCATATAATGGATACTTTATCCCCGCCGTGGAACTGCTCGCCAATAGAATAACATTCTAAACCATTTTCGTTTTTGTTTTTCCTTCGTCCATTTTAATACTTAAAATCGTCGTCATAGTCAAAATATACGTATAAGGAGAGTTTCGATCAAATAAAACGGATTTAATGTATATGACTTGATTCTCAACGGGCCCAGTTTAATCTACTGTAACGAACGTAAGTAGAAATAATATAGGTAATAAAAAAAATAAGTGTGTAATTGATAAATAAATTAAAATTAATATGAACAAAATATATTTATTACTGCTATACCCAGTTTGCGAAACGTATCATGAATAGAGCAATTTTACACATTTTGGTCTGGTATATGTACATATGTACATATGTATTGTCACGTTCCAATGAAAGATTAAATAATTTTTCTTTTTTAAATCTACTTGGTTAACTAACCAAGATTTCTTTAGTATTATTAAAACGTTACATTTATCTTATTGGTAAGATATATTCGAAAAACGACAGATTTAATTATGGAACGGAGAATTTAAATGAGATACGTAGAACTGATTCACTTTAATTTTGCTTCACTATTTAACTTTTTTATGCTGCTTATGTGTTGACTGCTACTCTCGGAGTCTCGATGGTATCGACTACCACTCTCAGAGTCTCAATGTTGATGACTAACTGTCACTTGCGGAGTCAATGGTGATGACTAACTTAAATTCTACCAGTAATGAGTTTATGTACTCTTCTTTAAAACAAAAAAAGTGTTGAAGACACGTGTCGTACAATTTTAGTTAGTTAGTGTTTAAGGTGTGCTATAAATCAATGGTGCTACTTATTAAATTAGGTGTGCCACAAATCAATGCTGTTTCTTATCCCTAATGGTTACACATCTACAAAAATATATTAAGACAAAAACAAAAAGTTAAATTAAAAATACAGTGATTAAACCCAAGATTATTGTGCTATTTGATATTTTCAATACTAAAACCAGAACCTTATATTTGCAAACTAAAACAAAATAATAATATTCAGTTTTCATCCTGAAAAAGTACGCGTATAATATTTACATATATCTGATACGTAACTTTTAGCATTAGCTCCTTCAAATTATTTATAAAACATTGAGGAAAACTTTCAAGCTAGTTATTAATAATGAAATGAACATCGTTAGCTTGAATTAATAATTGTTTAAAGTCTAAGTGTTTTTGGAACGCTGGAAACTTTTTACTATAAAACTTGCATAATAGCCAACGATTCCATCAGTCAGGGACGAAGGGGGAGGGAGGTTTCAAAAGTTACACCGTCCCTTTCGAAATTAAATAATTATTAAACTTTTACAAAACAATGACATACACTAAATTAAGGGCTGCGTTTTAAATGAAGATTTCCGAACATTTTATTACATTCATCTGTAAAATGAAACACACTTTACAACACACATAAACTAAAATTACGAAAACATCCCCAATAAAATATTTTTACCTTTTCTTATCATAAAATATGAACTTTTTTTACCATTTTGTCATTTTTATTGTCGTTTTTTTTTGGTTTTGTGTATTTTTTTAGTCATAAAAATGTAATACCAACTTTGTAGAGAACTATTTATGAAAAAAAATTGACAAATTCTATTATTTCTTACATACATACATACGTATATTCAGTGCTGTCATTTGATGGGTTTCAATTGCTAGCTATATATTTTTGGATTATTGTTAGTGCAATATCTTTGAGAAATTCGACTTGGTAATAAATTCATAGAGCATTATTCGTAAAAAACACAAAAAAATTTACCGATTCATATGAACAAACAGTTTCTTCAAAACTTTCTTTCAAATCTTTCAAAACTTGAACCTACATATGTACTTATAATAGTAGTAAGTAATTTGTTTGAAATGAGAGAGAGTGTGAATAAATTAACTGTTATTACTATTCAACCAATGTTTAAAGTTGTGGTAAACACTTGAGTTAAAATGTCAGCTGTCATCGCGTCGATTTGACAGATGATTCCAATGTAATTTTGAATGATTTCGTTGATGATTAAATTCCTCTAGCGTTTTGTCGAAGAATTTGCCATATTTTAATGAAATTTGATCCTATACATGTCGGAAAAAGTAATCAGAAGAAGAGCTTCAAAATCAGCTCACAAATTTTGAACGGTTAAGAAATTCGCCTAATTTACCAAATCAAACTATTAAAAAGCTTATAAAAAATGTGATACACTATTAGAAAAATAGTTTCTATAGCTACAGTGTATTTGCATATCACAAATATACAAAGAAACAATCAAAAATGAAATAGACCGTTCAACTTCATCATGATCTGAAAATGAAATCAGTTCAAAAGTAAGACATGAATCGATCGAACTTGCCGATTCGTACAATTTCACGACTTCTTTTATTCTTTTACTCCAGTTTGGGAATGGCACACTTGCAACACAATAATTTAATTTAGATCTCTGGCATAATTCAAAAGCCGCGACTTGATTAAAAGCTCGCCAAGCCTAGCTCGGAAATATGGGGAGGGGAAGAGGGCATTATTTGCATCGATGGAATTTGGCTCGTAATCGAAATTCTAAAAATTCAAGTATTACAAGATAGAGGGGGGGCGGGGTATACTTTTTCAGCAGAGTGAGGAGGAAGGGGGGGGGGGGGTGACAGGGCCGTTTCGCAAATTCGGTTCATCAGGAAATCCCATTATCGCGAGCCATTTACCCAAAATGTGCCAGAGTAACAAAGATAGGTCTCTCGGAAGCATGAACACGCTCAGGTCTATCTAAAAGCTCACATAACACTTCCGTATAACCAATTTAACGCTGGCCACTCCAACGTAATTATTTCAATTTTTGCTTCTTTTTTTACATTATCTTTTAGTGTCTAGCGAGTAAGTGCAGCGAAACTAATGAAATTTTCATTAAGTACAGATATACATATTTATGTATGTATGTATGTAGTAAGTGTGTGTGGGTGTGCATATTTTAAATTTATTTCATATTCATATAATATTAATTATCCTAATATATGAAACGAGCTAATCTTGTATATCTTCTATATAATTGAATGTCTGTCTGTGTGTCTCGTATAGGCTCCTAAACCACTAAACCGATAACGATGGAACTTTCAAAATTTGTTGTATTATTGTTATATGTATATTGTTGATTACTATGAAAAAAAATCGCCCAAAAACGGGAACGGAAACGGGAAAAACGGGAATGAGTGTCATTGCAACGCAATAATTTCAAATGTGTTCGCTGCCTACGTTTTTCTGACAAATGGGAACGGGAACGGGAACGGGGACGGTAACGGGAATGGGAACGGGAACGGAAACGGAAACAGAAACGGGAACGGGAAATATATATACTATATAAAAATAAATATATATACTATATAAAAAATGGGTCTACGTGACGAGACAGAATGTTAAATTACAGAAAACGCAAATATCGGAAGGCAAAGATCGAAAATCGAAAGATCTCAAGTTGAAAGATCAAAAAAAAATAGTGCATGGTAAACGATATATACTCACGTACATACTCACTTAATTTGCGCGAGCAGGATACAACAGGAACAAGAGGAACAGGCTTTTCCTCCCGTATTAATGTGCGCGCGCAGAATACGGGAGGAAAAGCCTGTTCCTCTTGTTCCTGTTGTATCCTGCTCGCGCATATTAAGTGAGTATGTACGTGAGTATGTACAGTTTACCATGCACCCTTTTTTTTTGATCTTTCGACTTAATATCTTTCGATTTTCGAACTTTGCCTTCCGATATTTGCGTTTCTGTAATTTAACATTCTGTCTCGTCACGGAGACTGATATTGATATGTATATACATTTCTTCTACTTCTAGCCTGAAATTTTCCATGGAATGAGTCCCGATTTTAAAAAATATCATTTGGGAGGTTTACTATGCTTTTTTGCTCTTTTGCTTGAACACCAATGGAGAAGTATGCTATTATTTGAAAAGTATTCATCGATCGCCTGTCTTAACTTATTTAATTCAAAGCAACCGTCTTCTGTTAGATCGAAGTATAGAAAGAAGCCCGTTTGTGGTTTCCAGCTGGAAAGGGTGTTTATTCAGTTTATTGTTAACTCTTCAAATATGGGAATCACCGTAATCGATCACAGTCAAACCTATTAACAAGGATAAAATATCACAGAAATACTCCACGGGGTGATTTTTCGACTGGGTGCCGTAGGAAAGATTATGCATGTTAACGTTTTCTTTACATGTGCAAAACTATCTAAAAAAAAACACGTGCCGAGTGTGTTTGCACCCTTAGATTTTGCCAAATATTCTAACCAAATTGTTGTGACATTTTCAATAAAATCGACATCATTCCCTCTTGGGCAAATTCAGCTATAGTCGATCCAATGTAACGAAGACATTAGTGCAATGTATTATAACATTGAAACGACGTAAAATTATTTCTATATTTATTTTAAATTATTTATTTATTTAACTATATAATATTATTACAATATAATTCAATGCAAGGTCTTTAATAATATTACTTTAAGCTTTGCTGTCCATAACATGCCGTTGACAATTACTTTTATCGTCTAAATATACAAATTTCCATTAATATAAAATATATACGTATTCCATAAATAAATTAATAATAACAACAACTTACGTATTATTAATGTAAATATTTCAAAATACGAAACACGAACTCAAAACTAGCAATAAATAAAAGTCAAATTCTACCGACCGCTATACGCACGAACAATGTTGTATTTCTGGCCAAAATTCAATGCGAAACTGAAACGAAATGTAATTGTCCATCGCGGTTCAAGTGGAGGGTGAATGCTGTATATGAAGAAATATAAATATTACCCTATTTATTTCGCACTGCCTTTTTACAAGGTATGCTAGGCTTTGACTCACCATCTTCGAGAAGAATTATTGCCATTTCCAAATATTTCTTTGGAGTATTAAAGGGAAGAATCGGCAACCCTTCGATTTTATTGGAATTTAAATTTTCGGCGCCTGAATGCGGTAGAGCTTTGCGTCATCATTTACTTTTCCAACCTATTCCTGCGAAAACGTCTGCTTTCAATAACTCGTCTCTTGTAAAGGCTATCCGGCTCCTTAATGTGATTGATGAGCATTTGGACCTATTCAATTGTTAGTTTCTTGAGATTCAATACGAGACTATTTGAATGAGATGAATGATTGGAATTTTTATTGTTTTTATTTTGTTATTTTCATTCTTTTGTTTTGTAAAAATGGTGTGACGCTTTGGGGTAACCTGTCAGGTCACACTGGTCATTTTATTGTTATTATTATTATAAATAATAAATCAAATTAAATTAAATAAATATGCACGTATGTTATAAAATGTGTTCGGATTCGTACAGTGTCATCCATAGTGATGATTTAGGGTGACCTGTCATGGCACTATGGCAAAAATAAAAAATAAAATAAAAAATTTAACTTGTCAGTCAGATTGTTCACTCTTGTAAACAAACGGTAACTTTATTTATTTCGCCAAAATACCCACTCACATAATTCGCAAACGAGCATTGATGAATTTGTGTCGCCGGTAGGTGGTGGGTTTTCAATGCATTTCATTTAACACGTTCGGGTTCACCGCGCAAAGCTTTTTAACGAACCCCACCAGTGTAAAGGTCCATGCGCTCAATACCTACCCGTCAAAAGGGTTTCCAGAATTATAAATCGACGTAAAAATAATTCAATTTAAATAAAGTCTCAAATTGTTTTAAGAACGGCGCATGAAAACAGTTAAAATTTCATTTCGATTCAATCTCCGTCCCGTAACGAATGAAAGCTTCCAAAGCCCGAAGGAAATTAAGCAAGGGTTCGTTAGAACAACCGATAGGAAATTGTCATACAGTACTTTGGAATCGATTCGATTCTAAATGACATTTTTTTTCCTGAAAAACCTATGTAAATATTATACTAGACCATACTACATATTTTACAAAATACATATATGTATGTTATTAATGATAAAAAATTTGTTTTATCAGACATCAGACATGTTTTGACAGCTTTGTAAAAGTGACACCAACGTAGAGGTTATTTTTTGATTTTTAAATGCTTTTTATTATTACTAAATTATGTTCACAATACATCTTATATATATTTTAATAGCTACTGATCTACTGATAATTTTATATTTTACAATTTCAAATTAATTTTGTTTGTAACATAGTATTATATTATTATAATGTTAATATGTACAGCGAAATAGGAAAAAGAGCTCAAAAACCTATTTACAACGTAGAGGTTATGATTTAAAAAATATAAATTTCCATTAATATAAAATGTATACGTATTCCAGAAATAAATGAATAATATCAACAACTTACGTATTTTATATTAAAATTTTATTTATGTAAATATTTCAAAACATGAAACATGAACCAAAGCTTACAAAAAATAAAAGTCAAATTCTACCGATCGTTATACGCATGAACAATGTTGTATTTCTTGTCCAAAATTCAATGCGAAACTGAAACGAAATGTAATTGCCCATCGCGGATCAAGTCTCATGCTAGATTTATTCAACTATAAAGACGTATATGAGAATGTATAAAAGCATCTGAAATTAAGTTTATATGAGATTTTAACTTAACAACTGAGCTTTTAACCCGTGAGCTGCAAAGGTGTTGATTTTTGGATTTTTAAATGCTTTTTATTATTACGAAATTATTATTATGAAATTATACAATACATCTTATATCTATTTTAATAGCTACTGATCTACCGATAATTTTATATTTTACAATTTTAATTTAATTTGGTTAGTAATCATATTATTATATTATTCTAATGTTAATGTACAGCATAATAGGAAAAAGAGCTCAAAAACCTATTTACAATTCTTATAAATGCTCATAATACATCTAATACATAATATTAATTAAAGACTCTCTAAAGTCGATGACCTAAAGCAGATTGTGTTTTGGTAATCTGTGTATATACCTGAAGGGTATAGACATTTTGTTGTAATCACCGAGACTCTTCACAAGTGTGTTAGTATGGTTATTAGTGATTGTGTCATAGAATCTACTGGTTATTTTTTTAGTAATGTCTGTATCAAACGGAATATTATTAATGGCATGCAGTTTTTTCAAGTTAGTATATATGGGTGTATTATAAATTATTTTTAGGGATTTATTTTGTATTACTTGGAGCTTGGAAAGGTTAGTATTTTCGAGGCGTCGTTATTCCATACAGGTGAAGCATAGGTTAATAATGGTACTGCAAAACTGTGGCAGAAAGCCATGTTTGGTAATCTAACTGTAATTTCTATGTAATTTTTAATGAGTACGTTAATGATTAAACTCCTCTAGCTTCATTTTGGAGACATTAGCTTAATTCAATATTATGCTGGCTCGTATGTCGGTAAAATATCAAAGCGACCTAAAGTGTGAAAATGGTTCAAAATCATATCACCAATTTTTGACGGCCAGAAATTTCATTAAACTACAAAAGTGAAGCCAGTAAGAATCTTGAAAAAACATTAGAAAATGAGACTAATGTTTGTTATCTTAGCTTTTTTCTTTCTTTTTTCTTATTTTATTATTCATAAACATATTATATATGAATTTTATCATACCCCCTATTGCTTTTAATACAGATACATTAAATACTGAATCACTATATATGCACATACCACACATATATACTTGCGATGAGACGCTTACATGAAAAAATAGTACATAGGAGTGTTCAAAAGCTTTACCTTTACATAAAAGCTTTAAATCACTCCATATAACATGCGAGTCGTTGGAAATTAAAACGACATGCTTATACGCACAATCTTAATTAATATCGATGCCGTAATTGTTATCGCAATCTAGGATTTAATCAAGCCGAAATAAAATCGCCGATTCGAATACCTCGAAAATTCACACGGAACGAATTTAACCCGACCGCACAACGAACGAACGAAGTTCGGAGAGGGTAAAAAAAAAAATTAAAATAAAAAAAAATGAACGACGGACTGCAAAAAAAAAAGAGAATTAAAAGTGAGAACGTTAATCAAAAGTGACTTGGCTGTACACGGCGCCAAAATTAACTGCTCTTGTTTTTGTTGTTGAACAACAAGAATTATGTTGCGCCGCCCCCCTGCCGTTGCTTTCCCTGGAGCGCGCCCCTGTACAAATTAAGTGTTTCGGTTCTTTGCGGCGATATTAAAATTACCGATTCTTCCCACCCCCTGCCACCCCCCCCCCCTCCTTCCGTTTGGGCCCCCTCGTTCCAGTGGCTTCTCCGACGAGACCGAAAAGACGAAAAGTTTTCCCGAAAGCTATCGGATATCGGAAAACTCCGGACGAGTAAGTTATTAAGGAAAACACCTAAATTTTCCGCGGCGCCGCGCGTCGTGCCGTATTATTTTTTGACGTCGGAATTTTGAATTTTCCTCGGCTATTTCGCATGCAAATATACATGTGCTGTGTAATAATCGAACACTTCGTTTCTTATCATTTATGTATATACCTTATTACGTCCCCTTAGAGCGCAAAAGTGATAACTTCACAATTTGAACTACATTAAGTTTTATATTTATTTTATTTCACATAGATACATATATACCAGGAAGGCCTAATAGGTAGACCCCAATACGCCTTTCTAGACAATTACAAAATTGCAGCATTTTTTATTACATTAATCGCTGTATATCGAGAGGCTGAAGATCACAAAATTAACAATTAATTAATTAATTAATCCATACAGACATCTATCGATTTATACTTGTACATACATTTTTACATATTGTACATAAATCAAACTCACATATTTGTGACATAGCGGGTAGGATGATTTTTGACTTGGAAAAAAATTGACAAACTCTGATAAGAAACGATCGACTTGGAGTCACAAATATCCCAGTTTGACCAGCAGCATTAAAGATTAGCGTGGGATTGAACCCGGTAAACTCTCGGTGCTAAACATAAACGTAACCATTGAGCCATACGTTGGATAAATGTATGTTTGTACATAGATATGTATAGTTTTTTTACATACCTCCTTTACGTTTCACATGTCTTTCGTGTTAGTGGTCATTTTTGTCTCTTATCCAATCGTTTTCATACTTTGCCATGTTGCTCATTTTGGTCATCAATACACGTTAATGTATCGTCTGCCATAACGTTGGAGATAAAATATCGTATACAACGCGTTTTAAAAACGGGGCCCGTAAACCTTCCTGACGTTTAATAAGCGTTCGTCCCGTATCTTCCAACCTGTTCGCCTTGAGATGGCCATATAAGATTTTAATTGTTGAAAAGCCTATAATTGACTCTATATATCTTATCAAATTTGCTCTATAGGTTCTCGTTATCTCTAATATTTAAATATTTATAGTTTTAACTCTCATATGTACATATATATAAATTTCAAATTTGGCGTCTAGCTTCATGTAATGTAATACACGATATATATTGATTTTTGGCCAAATATGTCAAATCTGACATTTCACTGTACATATATCTCCTCTGTCGGTTTTATCTGCGAGATAAGTATTTAATAAGAAGTTATGTTGTATCTAATTTTTAGTATGATTTACAATAAGCTTACATACATACATTTAGTTTTTTACAATAAGCTTAATTAATGTTTCAAATTTCATGTTTGTGAGTATCTCGAATTGGTTCAGTTATAAAAATACAAATTATCAAACTCTTCAAGTTTATCTGGTAAAAATTATCAAGATGCTCGGTAAAAATTACTCTATAAATTGGTTACCAATTTTTATGATTGACCAGGAAGGCACATTGGGATTTACCTGTTTGAACTTTCTGTTATATACAAATATATGTATTATTAAAAGATTCTTATAATGCGTCAAATAAATAAATAAATAATAAATTATCATTTTTATTTTTATTTTGAAATTTTTTTTTGCCACAGTGTTATTACAGTTGCCCAAAACGATACTGTGGCCAAACATATGAATAAAAAATATATATACAAAAAAGATAGAATACGCAAATAAGAAGTAAAGAAAGAATATGATAAACATTTTAAAATGTTAGGGCCAATAGTCCACGGACACCTCGAGGGACTCCGCGGAATGGTTTTAAATGGGTACTTAACTTTTTAATATTAGAGGAAGATGGAGTTGAAATACTGCCTTAAATAAATGAATAAAATTCCACATTTTCATTTCAAGAAACTATCAAATTAGGAATACTTTGTTACGATACTCAAACTTAGACTGTATGTATTGTTATGTACCCCGCTTATCACTCTAGTTCCCACAATATCAAATGTACTTTTCACACGCTCATATACGTGAATAACAAAACTATAAAAAATCCTGTAATAGGATATTCAGATAACACAGGAATGTGCCGAGCCCATAAGATAACAAATCATTTATATAGATCGCCATTCGATCGCATTAGTCAGTCATCATCATCGACTCCGAGAGCGACAGTCATCATCATCGACTCTGAGAGTGACAGTCGTCATCACAAAGACTCCGAGAACGCGTCCGCAAATAATGGTCAGCACAGCAGCAGAATAAAGTGAACGAAAGTTAAAGTTATAGTGAAATAGTTCTACGTGTCTCCTATTATAAAAGTCATCGTTCCATAATCTATCGTTTTTCGAATATATCTATAATATAAGATAAATGTAACATTTTAATAATAATAAAGAAACTTGGTTGGTTAACCAAGTAGTAAATAAAAATTAAATAAATATTTTCCTGGAACGTGACAGTATGTAGATTTTAAAAAAGGCTCGGATCCCTGGTTTAGTGGCTACAAAAAGAATGCACTGGTGTATATTTGGCCGTTATGCAATTTCAATTTTAAATATAGTACTACCAGATTTAATATACTATCTTACAGTACCCCAACTAAGACCATAGACGGATTTGAAGGAAGATCAGGAAATGCATAACTGCTAAAATGCTGGTTTTTTTTCTAATTTTCTTGAGTGCTGTATATATATACATACATATATCCAGTTCCCCCGTGGTTTATTGTTATCTTCAAAAAGTTTTCCTGAACGATTAGGTCTCGCGGAGTTATCATATTTGCGCTTTAAGGACGCGATATACATATATTTACCCGCGATAAGTGTTAGAAAATGCTCGTGAATTATTTGGCACGACGCACAATTTCGTAGATGCCTTTTTTTTCGCGGCTGATAAAATTTTCGCCGCGATTGAACCCGAGCCGAAATTATGTTCGAATCTAAAGGTCGTGTTCATTTTTCGTAATTTTCAGGCCCACGCTTTAAATATCTGTGGTTTCCGTGGGTGAAAAATCGTATGCTAAAAATCGGCCGAGATAATATGTAGTATGTAGAGGTTGAAATTCTTTCCGTTGAATATCGCACGTTTCGTTGTTCGAATTTTAACATTTTTAGAATCATTATATAAATATATACTTAGTAGTATTAAAATATACAAGTCACGTTTATGATATTATATTTCGAAATAATTTTATATACAATTGAGCCGTTATATTTGAAAGGGTGGTAGTCCAATTTTCAATTTCAAAAACACTATTTCTGTTTGACTTAATTCACAAATTATGATCACTTATTTTAATTCGATGTACAGATTAATACGAAATAATGTTCACAATACATTTTATATCTATTTTAATAGCTACTGATCTACTGATCATTTTCTATTTTACAATTTTAATTTAATTTGGTTAGTAATCATAGTATTATATTATTCTAAAGTTAATGTGCAGCATAATAGGAAAATAGCTCAAAAACCTATTTACAATTCTTATAAATGCTCTTAATACATCTAATACATGATATTAATTAAATACTCTCTAAAGTCAATGACCTAAAGCAGATTGTGTTTAGGTAATCTGTGTTTATACCTGAAGGGTATAAAAATTTTGTTGTAATCACCGAGACTCTTCACAAGTGTGTTAGTATGGTTATTAGTGATTCTGTCATAGAATCTACTGGTTTGTTTGTTAGTAATGTCTGTTACTAATGGAATATTATATATGGCATGCAGTTTTTTCAAGTCAGTATATATGGGTGTATTATAAATTATTTTCAGGGATTAGGAAAAGCAGAATAAACGTTTTACAGGCCATCAGTATTTTTGGATATTGTTTAAGGCAAAACATTATATTTAGTGTTTTCCGAAATATTTCTCGAAATGAAGAAAAATGGACTTATGCCACTCTTAATTATAACAGCTCAATTATAAAATAAAAAGAAACACATTTTTAGAAGCTTTTTATTAGCTTCACTTGTTAGTTAGATGGGGTTCGACATTTTGTGAGTTGATTCTCAACCAATTTTTCTCTTTCAAACACAACTAATGTCACCGACGTGAATCTAGAAGAATTTAATTATTAAAAATTACATTGGAATTATCTGTCAGATCGACGTGATGACAGCTGGCTATTCAGCCGATGTTTATGCCTCTCCCTTCAAATGTTACGTAGCTTAATATTTATAATACATATAACAGTTAAGTTTTGACAGCTATGTAAAAGTAACAGCTACGTAGAGTTTATGATTTGGCCAAAACACGTTAATAGTTGGGCCACAAATTTCAGCAATATATAAAAAAAATTTAATGTATCAGTGAATTAAAAAAGGAATATGTTAAAGTATAAAAGCTTCTGATATAAGGTTTATATGAAATTAGAGTGAAAAAAATAGCTTTAATGAGTTGCAAAGGGGTGGTAGAAAGAGGCGTGTTGATAGCTAGCTGTCATCGCTCCGATCTGACACAAGTTTAATGAGTTCGTTAACGATTAAAATCCTCTAGTTTAATTTCGGAGACATTAGCTTACTACAATATTAGCTAAGCCCCGTATGTCAGTAAGATATCAAAGCGACCTGACGAGTGGAAGTGGTTCAAAATCAGATCACAATTTCACAACAGAGTGAAGCTAGTAAAAAGATATGTATATATCGTCAGGGATCGATTCCGTATAAAAATTAATCAAAATTCATTATAATATTTCACGGTTCTATACTTAAACAGAAAACTAAAATTTTCTAAAAAATTTAAATACGTCATAGTACATATGTATGTACATATATGTATATTATATACAAAAATTTGGAAATGATTAAAAATAACGGAATGAAAAAAATTAAATTAAAATAAGATTACAAAGTTGTCCCTGCTTAATCGAGATCCTCTTTTTTCCGCTCTGCTGAAATCGGCTCTCGACTTTTTCTCCACCATGTATAACCATCTACATAGGTATACTACATATGTATGTGTAACTTATATAAGCCTTAATGCCTATGTAGGTTTACACAGACCACCTAGGGGATTAATCAGTGTTGTGGAAAGTTTTCGACTAGATATCGAATAACTCGCGACTTTATAGCGTCAGATTGAATTTTATCGTAATTGGGATTTCGATCCGATTCCAACTTAAATTCAAACCACCAATAATTGTGTGTGGATTTACCCACCCTTATATATGTACATATATAGTAGGCATATTCAATCAATATCTGACTTTCATAATACATACATATACATATGTAGGTATTATAATAATAGTGAGACGACATTGAAAATGTTAATTTAATTTGAAATCTTCTGGCAATTATGCATGTGTATGTGAAAAAAATCAATCAATGTCTTCTCAAATATCGTCTTTCATGTGCTGAAGTATTTGTGAAGGATGAAAATATGTATACTTTACTTTTAAAATATTCTAAGACAAAATTGACTACAGAAATTTTGGAAATCATTGAATATAGCAATTTTTCAATAACTTTTTATTTTTAAATACTTTTTATTATTATTACATTTTGTTCACAATACATCTTATATCTATTTTAATAGCTACTGATCTACTGATCATTTTCTATTTTATAATTTTAGTTTAATGTTGTTAGTAATCATAGTTTTATATTATTCTAATGTTAATGTACAGCATAATAGGAAAAAGAGCTCAAAAACCTAATTAGTTCAATAAATTGATCTACATCTATTTAATGCAATTTACGACACAATAATGATCAATTAAATTAGATTATGGCATCGAGATCTCAGTGATTTATTGCCTATAAAGCAGTGGTTCTCAAATGTTACGACGGCGAAAATTATAAAAGTGGAAATTGATTATACTTCCGGCTGAAATCTTAAATAAAACTAGATAAAATAGGTTTATTTTTATTCATAGTTCCTCTGCAGCGTATATAGTTATAAATATAATTTTTATATAATTAAAATATGTCACATTTTAATCAATTTGATTTTAGAATGTTCAGATATGCATATATGCATACGTACATTGAGGAATTCCGTCGTTTACTCGTAAACAATGTATTTTATTTGAGAAAAACTTGGTTGGTTCACTTTTATATATATGAAAAGGTAATTATTTAACTTTTCCTTTGATAAAACTGACCATTATCTTTCGGTACTATAGTAAAGATACTGCCCACAGTCCGACAAACACTTTTTCTTTGATAGATTAAACAAAAGAAGACTAATTCCATTTAGCCGCTACTCTTTCCTTGATAGGATTTGTCCGCAACAAATTCTATTCCCTTTATACTGTATTAGAATTCTTTTATACGTTTGTTTTTTATATAAAGGAGAGAGTCTTTTATTTCTTTATGCGAGAAAAAAGACGACAACCTTTCCGATTTCCTACGCAAAACAATACAGAAAGAGTCTATTATTTATTACATTATTCTGAGTATAAACTTCCGTCTCTCCATTGCTCTTAGAAATAAGTTCGAGTGCAGCTGTACACGGATACATACTTATGCTCTTACTTTTTCGATGTGAAAAGGATGTAATCGACGAGCTGCATTTGAGGCTTAGATCCTACATTTGTATATGTATATAAACACATCGGAATAGGGTATATAGGAGAAGAATTCGTCGTTTGTACTTGCATTGTGCACTATCGGAGGAAAGTTTCGCGGATTTCGTCGGCCCTCAAGGCCTGTTCCTCTGCGATGGGAAACTCTAAGCTGGATATCTCGGATGAAGTTCAAAGTTTTAAATACTTTTTAGAACTTCAACAGTCAATGCGGTTCTTTTTATTTTTTTAACGTAAGAGTAAAACTAGGAATTTGAATCAAAATCTGGCGAAGCTTAAATTCGATCGTAAATTAAAAGTCGTTTAAAATCCAGACTATGTATGTACTATATAGTAGGATCACAATTCCTTTGTGATTTATGTATAGTATAACTTTAATAGCATGAGCTGAAAAGTCCGTTTTCATGACTTTAATACGTCTGAAGCTCTTATTAAGACTTTTGTCTTTCTCAAAAGTTATTAAACATAATTTTAACTTAAAAAATGTTAAATGAGAATAGTTAAAAGTTCAAAATAAATAAAAATTTGATACTTTTACCTTGTTTTATTATTTTATTTATGTATTTACATATTGGCCACAGTGACATTACAGAATACTCTAACGCGTCACTGTGACCAGATATACATATGTATAAGCATAATACAAATACTATGTATATATAAGAAAATTAACGAGACATCTGTGTTATATAGATAATAAATTTTTGAAATCATATTCAGATAGTGGTAACATAGTGGGTAGGATGGTGTTTTCCAATTTGATGGAGGAACTGTTTCAACAATGAAATCAGATAAATTGGCAAACTCTGATAGGAAACGATTGATTTGGAGTCACAAATATCCATGTCTGACCAGTAGAATAAAAGATTATACTCAGAATAAATCATATTTTCGTAGTATACTTTTTAAATATATTTAAACGATTTAAATATACATATACATTTGTATAAAGTAAAAATCTGACAAAAGATTTATTTCTATAGAGCTGTAGAAATAAAAAAAATAAACATTACACATTTTAAAACATCCTTGCGTTTTGAACACTTTACTTAGGAAAGTATACTTTTTGGCAGTTATTTATTTAAATAGGCAATATTAAATATTATACTATATTAAGATATCAGTATATTTATACGATTTGGTAAGTAAATCCAATTTGCAAACATACATACACATATTGAGATTTACCAAAATGGCATTATATAAAATTATAAAATCATACATGTGGTTTTTGCCTTCTAAAAATCATTTCATTATGTGAAATGAAACAAATTGCGAACCAATTATCAAAATAAGATATTGAAAACTTAAATTTCTTCTTTAAACATTTATCATCACAACTGTAATAATATAAGGTTGAAAAAAGCCACAAAAGTTATACAAAAGAATGGTCGGTAAAATTGATTTCATTTAAAATTATATTTCCGAAAATATATTTCCGAAGCTTACGAGCTAGGGTAACGATATTACATACATACAATATACAAAGAAAGGAACCTTTTATATTCACGAATCAAGTATAACAACTCGAAAATGCAACAAATGATGAAATTTGAATTCATGAAATTCTCAAACTTTTAAAATGCAAAGTACAAAGTCAATCCACATTTGAACGTAACAAGTGACTGACATTTAAAAATTGTTATTCGAGCTCATTCGACGATGAACAATACCTCTAATATATGCAAAATAATCAACGCGATGAGTTAAATATTCACGTAGAATCAAAAATAAAAAAATGAAATAAATCAAAAGTCGTTCGGGGGGAAAAACCCGAGAAATAACAGAATCGAAAATTTCGCCTGACCTTTTGTGTCAAGATTATTTTTACTTTGATCTTTTGTCCGCGCATTTAATGACCTGAATTTCGCTTTGATATATATTCTCTGTTTTTGTAATCCAGGTTCAAAACAAACTTTTCGAACAAAAAGAGAGCTAATTACTTTATTGATAACATTTAAATAATAATCCTCGTTACGTTTCGGGTCGTCGTTTGTTTCGAAAGGCGGACTATGATGAATTTTAATCGAAAGCCGAAAGACGATTTGTCGTTTTGCTTTTTGCTCAGCCCTGATTTTATATATTGAAATTAATTTCATTTCGTGAAATTAATTCCGAAATGATTCACGCGACATCGTTGCAGTAATGGATTGAAAATAGCACACATTAAAACGTAAAATGGGACATTTTTCGTGTTAGGCTCGTAATTCAATAGAAATACTAAAGTAAGGGTTAAGTTCCGGATTGTAAAAGTCAGAAAACTAGCACTCAATCGTTTAAGTAACGTAATCCATTAGAAGGGCGTTTCTCAAACGTTCAACTCACACTTTATATGGTTTAAATACATATATAAAGACTCAGTCACACTGAGGCAATTAAATACCAAAAAAATACCACATCTACAAAATAAAATTTGAACCAAAATGTATAACGACAAATAATTTTAAGCTTCTATATAATGTCATATTTAAAACAATTTCATCATTATAATCGTCATTTACCGTCCACTTCTGGATGAAAGTCTTTCCAAAACGCTTATATTCGTCTCTGTTTTGGCCTGGATGAAACTCTCATCCTTCTCATCCCAAACATTTTTCAGATTTCAACTATCCATCTCATATGTGGTCCTCCTTGCACCCTTTTATATTCTCTCGGGTATCATTCAAGCACTTATTTCGTCCATTTTTCTACCCATTCCCATTTCAATCACTTAACTGTCTCCACTATATCAATTAACCTTGTCGTACTTCTCACCCAGGTATCCCATTTCCTATTCTTGTTATGACGTGCATTCAGAATAAATTAGACGTAAAAATTACTGACCATTTAATGAAAAAAAAACTTGTATATTTATATAATATATTTGTTTGACACTTGTCGCTCGGTATCACGAAAAAACGTATAAGGAAAAATGACTACGGACAAAACTTCTGCGAACAAAAAAATCTGCGAAAAAAACGTCTTTGCATAAAATGTCTGTGAACTAAACGTCTACAGATAAAACGTCTGCGGACAAAAAATCTGTGAAAAAGGCGTCTTCGGACAAAATGTCTGCGAATAAAACACCTTCGGCTAAAACGTCTGCGAACAAAACTTATACGGACTAAACGTCTGCGAAAAAAACGTCAACGGACAAAACTTCTAACGAAACAACGTCCAATTATATATTGATAATGCGACAAAATGTCTACGGACAAAATTATGTTTTTTGTATGTATGTACATTATTTTACGTAATAATTTTGTCGATAGACATTACATATGTCCCGTAAATATTTTGTCTGTAACCATTTAGTCGCGCTATCATTTTGTCGTAGACATTTTGTCCGTAGAAGTGTCAAAAAAAAGTATTGCAAGCTATTTATTTTCAATATCATTATAGAAACGGCCAACGTGTCATGTTTTTGTTGCTGTGCGTACTAAGCTTTAGAATGATTATGTAAAAACAAAAAGCAAATTAAACGCAATAATAACAACAAAAAGTGTACATACCTACATTTAACTTGAAAACACTCTTTATCCAAAACGCAATGAATATATACGACATTACATGCGAACACGCAAAAGTTTCAACTGTGAAGTAGGTCACAAATTTTTGCTTTACACTTCGACTGAACCTTTGTTGTTTTAACCGTGTGGAAATTATTTTGAAGAGGGTTAAATATCAATTTAAGTAACGCGCGGCGTCAAAATCCCGGCTCGAATATGATGTGAAAAGTTACCAACACACACACACGAAGCTCACAGGGGGATTTCAATTTAATTGTAATTGTAATTATATGACAAAGGGTATGCCGAAGTTTCAAGAAAATTAAATAAAGCACCCCGCGCAAGCCTACATATATTGTATATATGCACATACACATATGTACTTATTTAACGCTTGATATAAAGGGTTAAGTTTTTCTTAAACAAAACGCATCTTTAATTAGCAAAAATCATAAATCACTATTTCATGTTAATGTTCTTTTTATAGCAATTATAAATTCATATTATCACGACAACTTCAATGTATTGATCTAAAGCCAATGTAAAATAAATCGACAATACGGCACCACATCTCATACAAATCATCAAGCAATCGCTTTATTGCGTTCAAAGTTCAATGATCGAAAAATTTCTCGAACCGCAAAGGTCAATAAGCCTTCAATATCATGCGATTTTATTCATTTAAATTACTTTCTTTTGAGTTATTTTCAAAGTAAAATATATTCCAATAATCCAAAATGATAAAATAGTTGCCATATTGATCAACTTATAAATCAAATGAGTGCCAAACCAGAAAGATTGATCTTGCAACTCTTAAAAAATGATGGAATCATAGAACTTTGGGCACAATAGAATGATTCTTTGTACATAAATTGTGTGATGTACATAAATTGGCTCAAAATTCAAAAAAGACGACACCACATCATATAAAAATCATCAAACAATAGCTTTATTGCGTTCATAGTTCAGTGATCGAAAAATTTCCCGAACACTAATGTCAATTAGCCTTCAATATCATGCGGTTTTACTCATTTACATAATATTCTATAGTTATTTACAAAGTAAAATATATTCCAATAATCTAAAATGATAACATAGCTACTATATTGATCAATTTTTAAATCAAATGAGTGCCAAACCAGAAAGATTGATCTTGCAACTCTTAGAAATGATGGAATCATCGAACTTTGAGCACAATAGAATGTAAATTGGCTCAAAATTTAAATAAAACGACGCCACATCCTATAAAAATCATCAAACAATCGCTTTATTGCGCTTGAAGTTCTATGATCTAATAATTTAACCTTGAGTCACATTATTTGAAACTTTTCTAAACTGAAAGTGGATCCAATTCCAAATTAAATAAGTCAAATTGGTCTTGAAATTTCTGAAAATTTATATACTAAATGAAATGATAAACAGTGTAGCTTTCATATATGGTATTGGTCCACTTTCAAACCAATAAGTTCCAAACTATGTATAATAATTGATCTAACCACTGCTGGAATTAATCTTCGAGCGATTATTTGATCATTTGTATGAGATTTGGAGCTGTCTTGTAGAAACCAGGTCTGATTTACATTCAATTTGTTTAATTAAGGTCATAAGAAGTATCGATGAATGTAAGTCATCATAAATATGTTTATTTAGACGTGTGTTAACGTTATTATGCTTCGATTTTTACTGATAAAATGAGCTTTATTAAAGAAAAACTTGTAAAAAAATCATCAGATCACCCTTTATGTCACGTATAGTTATTTATAAGCGAGTTTATAAATGGCTATACGCAAGTAAGTACATCCCTTCTTAATAAGGTAGAGAACAACCGCTGCAGAGGACAGTTCTAATACCACGCACATAATATATTATGTGATTCAGACGAAATATATTTACGCAAACACCACGCAATTCCTTTTCCGTTTGTCGGTTTTGCTTTTGAAATGCCGTAACCAGGACCGAATATATCTTCATTATCTCAGCTCCCTAACTCGAGGATATATCGCCATGTGTGTGTGTGTTTGTTAATTGCCGAGAAAAAAAATGTGACACATCCAATGTTCACAGAGTAACAGCGACTTTGAAGTGAAGTTGAGAGTTTGAGAGGTAATGTTTATGTTCATGGGAATATTGTACCTGTCCTAAAATCTAGACAGGAAGGGGAGACAATGTGAAAGGAAAAGGTTTTGTCTCAATTTTTCCCCTTCTCACCAGACTTTGCAGTGTCTCATTTTTCCCTTTGGATTTTGCTCTTAATCCCGCCCTCTTCTCCCTCGATTTTTCCTTTTTCTGCTTTGCTTCCTTACTTATTTACTATTTAAAATTTTTAAAAGCATCGTATATTTGTTTAAAAGGAAGTTACTTAAAAAGCGAACTCATGAATGGATAAATTGTAAATATACATACATATATAAAAAATGTTTGTGGTTCGAATGTTTTAAACGTAAACAAAGTACCCTAAGAATGATATTTATTCAAAGGGTTTTAAATGCCTTCTGGAGAGGATTAAAATTAAAATTACAAAATAAATGATGATAATAATTATTTTAAAATTGATTTATCTTTATACACATATGATTGTTGCATGTATAAAATAATACACATGCTTGCGATTTGTAATTAATATCTGTATACCTATGTACATTGTATAGTGTGTTTGGATATGTACACAGTTAGCCATAGTGTCGATTTAGGTTGATCTGTTATATATGCCAGCCAACCATTAGCCATTGGTCAGCAGCATAGCTCGTAATTTTACTAAGATCTATCTTCCTTATCTTGCTGGTAACTCTTTATTGAACTGGATCGATTCTACTGTTGATCTTGGGGTTGCATTTCAGAGTGACCTAAATTTCTCTGATCATATTGACTCTGTGTGTTGCTCTGCCTCACGAATGTTTGGGTTTGTCTTTCGTAATTCTCGACACTTCTATAATCCCACTGTTTTGAGGCTGCTGTACAATGCTCTAGTTAGAAGTATCTTGGAATACTCCTCTATGATCTGGAATCCTTCCACTAAATCTCTATCTATCAAACTTGAACTTATCTAAAGACGCTTTCTTCGACTACTTTATAAGGAGCAAAATGGGATTTACCCATATTTATTTCCTTCACAATTCGTCATGGGTATGGTCGGCTACACTTCTCTTAAACACAAGTGTTGCCCTCATCAAGTTCTTGTTTTCCATATTTAGAGGCTTTATCTCCTGTCCGTCTATCCTGGCTGAGTTGGGCCTCCATGCTACGGAGAGTGTGATATGGACCCGCCATCGTCCTCTTTTTCACACACCTCTGGCTAGAACTGTGGTTTATAGTTATTCTACCATTCCTCTTGGCTTCCGTTTCTTAAATTCACTGGATGGTGCCATTGACATTTTTCACATCTCTCGTCATTTTCTGCACCACTTCCTAAGTTACGGAAGTCGTTAGTTAAGTTCACATGGTTACGGAAGTCGGAAATTAAGTTCACATGGTTTTCGTGTTAGTGGTCATTTTTTATATCTCTTATCTCTTATCCGATCGTTTTCATACTTTGCCATATTGCTCATTTTGGTCATCAATATACGTTAATGTATCGTCTGCCATTTCGTTGGAGATAAAATATCGTATACAATGCGTATCAAATATCCAGAATCTCGGGTACGGTGACGTCTATGACGGTACGTAAGGCTACCATAATCTATCTTCAACCTTTTCGCCTTGATATGGCCATTTCAGATTTTAATTGCTTAAACGCCTATAATTCACTCTATATTTTATAAAATTTGCTCTATAGGTTCTCGTTATCTCTAATATTTAAATATTTATAGTTTTAACTCTCATATGTATTATATATATAAATTTCAAATTTGGCGTCTAGCTTCATGTCATCATCATCATCATCATTTACAGCCATTCGCCATCCACTGCTGGATGAAGGCCTCTCCAACACGCTTCCACTCGTCTCTGTTTTTCGCAACACTCATCCATCTCATTCCGCACATTTTCCTAATTTCGTTCACCCATCTTCCTTGCGGTCTTCCTTTTACTCTTTTGCCTTCTCTCGGGTACCATTCAAGCACTTCTTTTGTCCACCTTTCGTCCATCCTCCTAGCTACGTGACCCGCCCATTGCCATTTCAATCTCTTCACTCTATCCACTATGTCCACTACCCTTGTCATATTTCTCACCCACGTGTTCCGCTTCCTGTCTTTCCTCGTTATGCCAAGCATACAGCGTTCCATACTTCTTTGAGTGCATTGGATTTTATTTTGCATCTTGGCGTTCAGTGTCCAAGTTTCACATCCATACGTCATCACTGGCAAAACGCATTGATCAAAGATCCTTTTCTTCAGGCAGAGTGGCATTTTTGATTTAAAAACAGCATTCATCCGTCCAAATGCACTCCACCCTAATTTCATACGTCTCTTTATCTCTTCATTTTTACTACCAGACATGTCAATTATTTGACCTAAATATAAATAATTATTTACTACTTCTACTGGTTTATCATCTAAGGGGATGCTATCAGGCATGCAATAACTATTGAACATTAGTTTAGTCTTATCTACGTTAATTTTTAATCCTACTTTTCTACTTTCCCTGTCCAGCTGTGTTAGTCTGATAAGTAGGTCAGCTGAATCACGAGCTACTAAAACTATATCGTCTGCGAACCGAAGGTGACTCAAAAAGCGACCATTGATGCTTACTCCGGCTGTATCCCAATCCAATTTCCTGAAAACTCCCTCAAGCACCGCATTGAATAACTTGGGCGAGATTGTATCTCCTTGTCTTACTCCTTTTCCTATGCTAAATCTATCTGTACCTGAAAAAATTTTAACCGAAGCTGTGGCATTCTTATATATTGCAGCTAACAGTCCCACATAGGTTTCCGGCACTCCCTGTGTTTTTAGAGCGTTAAGTACTGCATTATGACTAACTGTATCGAAGGCTTTCTCATAATCGACGAAACCTAGGCACAATGGCCGTTGATATTCGTTGGCGCGCTCGATTAGTTCGCCAACTACTTGGAGGTGGTCCATTGTGCTGAAATTTGCCCTAAACCCTGCCTGCTCTACAGGTTGGTTCTCGTCGAGGATATTCTTCAGCCTTTCTGTAATAACCTTCGTGAAGAGCTTGTAGACCGCTGAAAGTAGACTAATGGGTCGGTAGTTCTTGATATCGCTTTTGTCGCCTTTTTTGTGTATTAAAATGATAGTTGCGTTATTCCATCCTTCTGGTATAGCTTGGTTCTGGATGCATTTGCTGAAAAGCCTAGCTAAGATATTAATTAGGGGGGGGCCGCCACATTTTAGTAAGTCAATGGGAATATTATCTTCCCCTGGGGATTTACCGTTCTTTGCAGTTTTTAGCGCGGCCTCTACTTCGCTAGGCAATACTGCAGGAACCCTTTGGCCGTGTGTCGATTCCAGAGCGGGGAATTGGCCGTTGTCGTTCTCGTATAGTTTTGCATAGAACGTGTAAACTCTGTCTATGATTTCTTCTCTATTCCTAATTATTACTCCGCTCTCTGATCTGATTGCGATCATTTGGTTTTTGCCTAAGAAAAGATCCTGTTTGCACTTTTTCAGGCTACGGTTATTCTTAATGGTATTTTCTATTAGCTTGCTGTTAAAATCCCTGACATCCCTGACTATTCTCTTTTTAATTTCCTTATTTACTAGATTGTATTCTTGCTTATTATTATCTCTATCTAAATTCCTTTTATGCTTAATTAGGTTTTTTGTTTCCGCTGAAATTTTGCTTAATTTAATCTGTTTCCTGAATCCACCTAATTTCTTACCTGTTGAGGTTAGAACCGAACTAATTACAGTGTTCAATTCCTCGATGTCTGCTTCTGGGTTTAATTTCCCGTATCGATTTCCAAGTTCGAGTTCGAATTCCTTTTTCCTAGACCTTAGTTGAGCGAAATCTGGAGAGTTACTGCATCCTTTTATTAATTTCCTACGTTCGCAATTTATATTAATGGCCATCTTGGCACGGACTAATCTGTGATCGCTACCTATATCTACTTTACTTAAAACACTAACGTCTTTAACGGAGTGCAGGGCATTTGTTAGGATGAAATCGATCTCGTTTCTGTCTCCTTTAGGACTCTCCCAAGTCCACTTATTGTTGGTGTTTTTCCTGAAAAATGAATTAGTGATAAAGAGCCTGTTGTGTTCTGCGAATTCTATGAGGCGATCGCCTCTGTCGTTTCTTTGGCCGGTACCAAAATTGCCTACTGCTCTTTCAGTATTTGCCTTTTGTCCTATTTTTGCGTTAAAGTCGCCCATGATTATTTTAAAGTGGTGACGGCTATTATCGTATGCGTCCTGTATTTTTTCGTAGAAGTCTTCTATTTCCTCGTCTGGGTGGCTAGATGTGGGGGCGTACACTTGGAAGATTTGACAAGTGTACCTGCTCGAGATTCTTAATACTATATAGCATATACGTTCCGATATGTCGCTTATTTCTATAATATTTCTTTCTATTCTCTTATTGATAAGAAACCCTACTCCTCCTATTCTACCATTTGGTAGCCCTCTCCAGTAGAGACAGTTACCACTTTTTAGGATTATTTGGTTTTGCTGTTTTCGTCTTACTTCACTAAGTCCTATTATATCCCATTTGATATTTTCTAATTCATTCTCTAATGCAAGCACACTTCCTTCACTCGATAACGTTCTTACATTGTACGTGGCTAAATACAGGTTTCTATTAGCTAAGCTATCATCCATCGTCACTCTTACCTTGTTGGAGGTTTGGATATTATTTTTCTCGCATTTATCCAAGATGTGTTGAGAAAAAGGCGGTACTTGAGAGAGATTTCCATTCAAGGAGTGAGTTCTTACCGCCATAGACTCTTCTCTGTGGTCAGCTTTGACAGATAGTCATCCTAGGTATCACTTGGATCACTTATGAGTTATTACATGCCATTTAACAGGGTTACTTTGTAAGTGAAAGTAGTTAGTTATGATAATAATAGATTAGCAATTGTTATACTACTTTTTTACAGATCTTTATCGTGAGACGCCTCTTTGGAGACAACGGATTTATATATGTGAGTGCGGTTTGCAATTTAATATTTTAATAATAAATTTAGTAAAGAATATAAAATTGCACGAATTACTTTAATATAAATTAAATATGAAAAAGAACTATTAGACAGTTGGGAAACACCGTTTCTGTTTGCTATTATTCTATTAAGTAAAGTTCGTTAAAAATTTTTGTCTGAAAGCAATTATGTGGAAGATTTATTGCTTCTGTGGGACCGAATTTTGACTGGCGACCCTTATTTTTTTTGTATTCAGGTAGGGAGATGTATCTCGTTCGTATACGCTTTTGTAACTGACACAAAATTAACACAAAATTTTTCGCAATCACTGATATTAAAAACGCTGTTAACGGCCGATCGTCTGTTTATTTTTACACTTAAATTATACTAGGATGCAATTAGTAAAATAAGTGATTAGATGGTTAAATTTTTAGATTAAATTTCGTGCAATAGCCGGGTTTAAGCGAGTAATAGCGGGAAGAACGCAGAAGCACGTCTTCCCCGCATGACACGAAAGACCGAACTCCAGCTTCATGTAATACACGATATATATTGATTTTTGGCCAAATATGTCAAATCTGACATTACACGGCTAAAAGTATATCTCTTCACGGAGTTTTATCTGTGAGATAAGTATTCAATAAGAAGTTATGTTGTATCTAATTGTTAATATGATTTACAATAAGCTTACATACATTTAGTTTTTTACAATAAGCTTACATACATACATCACATACAATTATTTTTAGTTATCAGCTGATTTTTCCTTTTATCCTTTCTTAATCTTTTTAGCACACTCGTCGCTTTGTGAGTGCTTGATTATTTGATGTATAATAAAATAAAATATGTAGTGCTGCTGGTTAGACTTGGATATTTGTGACTCCAGGTCGATCGTTTCCCATCAGAATTTACCAATTTTTCTGATTTCATTGTTGAAACTGTTCCCGATTAAAATTGGCTAAAAAGCCTTCCAACCTACTATTTGAGTATGATTAATGTACAATAAAATGTATGTACAATTCATAGATGTCTCGTTAATTTGCGAGTTTTCAGTGTCTGGTTATTCAACGACTTGTGTAATAAAAATGCTGCATTGTTTGTAATTGACCAGGAAGGTGCATTGGGGTTTACCTGTAAGACCTTCCTGGTATATATGCATGTAAAAAATAAAATAAAAAAACAATTTGCGAGGACGAATTTTTTTAAGATAAAAGTAGAAGCCGATAGACGAGAGGAGAGACTATGGGGAGGTGTGGGAAGGAGGGTGAAGAGTGGGGGGGGGGGTTGGGGGTGTTCTTTTGAAATTGCATGTCGGCTTTGCTCGAAAATCAATCCGGTTCAATGGATGTCACCGAGGCGGGCCGGTAACGACAGGTGTAATACGCCGTGAGCGCGGAGCACCCGCAAATGGGGCGCTCGCCCTCTTCCATTTGCGAAGGGGCCCAACGTAATGGACACGAAGTGGTTTCTCTTTCTGTATCAGAATATTTTATACATATGTATACGTACACCCTCGACTTCCCTTTTCCATTGCAATTTTATTTTTTCATCATCATCATCGTCCTCCTTCCGGACAAAGTGGAAACTTCTCGCTTTGAGGTCTCGCCGACGAATCCGACTACCGCAGCGGTTTTAATTAAGGTTACTACATATACATATATCTCCTTTTCTTTTTGTATATCTATATCGTGCGCTCATATTACCATTATTAACCTACTAGTGTTATGTCTAGTTTATTTTGAATTAGCTGAACCCGGCATGCGTTGCAAAGCCACAATAACGCGTGCAATTCCCGTTCCACAGACATTCAATTTTATTTATTTATTTATATATTTAATAGTTTTGGACCATTGTGGCATTACAGGAAGAACCTAATGCGCCACAATGGCCTAAATTTGAAAAAGATATAAAAACATGATATAAAAACAAGTAAACTGTAAATAAAGGAAAAAAGCAAAAGCAGAAAACATGGTAAAATAAAATAATAAAAAAAAGTAACAAAAGGAAAATAATACATCATTCAGAGAGAAAAAAATAACAAAAGTGTAAAAATCAAAAATAAAATCCATAAATCCCATTCTTTGTTTACACTGAACAAAATTAAAATAGTATATAAAAATGTACAAAGGAGAAAGAAAGAGTAAAATAAAATAAAACAAAATATGAATAAAAAATAAAATCACAGCGAGGCCCAAATGGAAGAGAGTAGATTAAGATTCCACTCATACATCACATTCAAATTAAGAAAGTAATGATGAGCGCAGGTTACCAGATAAATATGTTAAAATAATCTACGCTCCCCAAGGTGGAAAATATCACATTCAGGGACAGCAGCAACGATTTCATTGAAAAGTCGAATAGCTCTTGGAATAGGAGTCATTCGAAAAAGAACTGTGCGAGCAGCAGGTACAACCATCAAATGATGATGTCTACCACGCACATAATTATTAGGGACATATAGTCCCAACTGTTCCAGCATCAACGGACATGACGTATTACCACGCAATAGCTGGAGAACGAAACGAATTAACGAGGAGTTTCTCCGAAGTTCAAGGGAATTATACCCAAGAATGCCCAAAAGGAAAGGAGTAGGATAGAGATATGGGTAGTACCCATACTCTTTCTTATAAAGAAAACGAAGAAATGCTTTTTACACTTTTTCTATAATAAGAGAGTAGTTTGCTTCATGCGGATTCCACACAATTGCATTATACTCTAGCTTACTTCTAACAAGCGAGTTGAAAAGCAAGCGAGAAGACAAGGGGTTGGAGAATAATCTAGCATATCTCAAGACAAATCCAAGTCGACGAAAGGAAACGTCAGCGAAAGGTGAATTTATATATAGGTATAGATATATTTGTTGACGTGGGCCATTCGCTGTGTGTTTGTGGTACAGCCCTGAATGGTCAGTACATTCGAGTTCGAGGTAGGCGTGGCGCGATTATTGTCACACTCGCGGCGTGATGCGTTGAAGGTGGGATAGCTTTACTTTCGCGTCAGTTAAATCGTAATTACGAATATTATTATTAAGAGGTTTTTTTCCCATTTTTTTTCACAGTAATCTTCCCGGACATGCTACAAATACAAAACATCCCTGCGAGGCCCAAATGAACGAGAGTGGATTAAGATTCCACACATACATCACATTCAAATTAGGAAAATAATGATGAGCGTAGGTTACCAGATAAATATGTTAAAATAATATTCAATAATCTACGCTCACTTAGTTGGAAAGTATCGCATTCAGGCACGGCAGCAACGAAAACCTGCCAAATTGGCTTTCCC
The DNA here is from genome assembly GCF_051622035.1 of Arctopsyche grandis. NCBI lineage: Eukaryota > Metazoa > Arthropoda > Insecta > Trichoptera > Hydropsychidae > Arctopsyche > Arctopsyche grandis. The sequence goes on from NC_135365.1 coordinate 4,278,720, forward strand.
TCTCCATTTATCTCACAAAATCTTGAGTTAATATGTTATATCTCAAGATTCACCGGGTTTTTCTCCAAAGATGTCTCTGTGGATGATTGTTTACTATGTTTGACCATAGATATATTTACATTATACATACATTATACATTATACAAAATTATACATTTGACATGTATAATTTCGAATTATGTATATAATTTGGTGTATTTCTTGATCTATATAGTATACTTGTCACATTGGAGCGATCTGTATTGACGAGTGTACATACATATAGATTTTCGAGAACGAGTTGTTGAACGAGTGTCCCGAACTAGGGTCGAATAAAACCCCAGTATTTTTAAATCAAAATACAGCTTTTCTCAATACAAATGGGTTAAATATATATCTTATTAATCATTTTATACATCAACATAAAAAAGTTTTAGTCCTATAGCATGTTTTTGACTCTTTTTGTATTAAAATACAACGACAAGCATCAACACGCAAACGCACATACATAGGTAAGGCCAACAAGCGACTGCATTACTCAATAGCCACGCGCCAAAAGCGATGAAAACAATAACTTACAAAAATATAGCTGTCTTTTTCTCTCGCATTGATTCATCGATCAACGAGATTATGCAAGCAAACAGTCAAAAACATGATTTATCGCTACCACCTTTAAATCATACTTTGGAACGTAAAAATGTATAAATGTTATTTTTTACGATGTACCCCTTTTCTAAATCATACAAAATCTATTAAAATAAATTTCTTGTAGTTCATTCTAGGAATACAAGACATATAGGGTGTATAGCTTTGAAAACCACATAGTTATTACGAAAAAAGTAAAGATTGGGGCACTTGCATACCCCACTTCGGTGAGGGAGGGTTAAACTATGCAGAAGACACACCACTTAAACAAGGCGTAAAATATTTTCACGTCAATCACAATTTCAGATTTAAAAATGTATGTATTATATGTATATGTAGAAGAGGAAACTTTTGATATATAATATTTAAAGAAAAATGCCATTTGACTTATAAATTTTACAAAACATGTCAACAATTAGAAAATCAAAAGTGAAATTGAAAATGATAGAACTATAATTTATCTATAATAAAGTCTACAGGTGGATAGAATACCTAAAAGAACACACGAGAAAGCAAGGATGGATGAACCGAGGGAAACGTATGGAATACGTTGATCGAAGGTCGTGCAAGATATACAGGAATAGAAGAAGACTGGTAAGGCTTCTCTATCCAGCTGTGGATGGATGATGATATATCTGCAAGGGTAAAAGCTTCGGATTTAAGCTCTCTGGTCGAACGGTTCTCTCTATTTTCATCGATACGTTTCGCGGAATAATTGAACGGAATTTATGTGCGATTTCGTGCGAGCGCGCGTGATGAAAATATTATGGCCTTTACGACTCCATATAGATATTATTGCCAGACCAATCTCTCATTGGACGACTATTTTCGGAGTAATGGTACATTATTATCTACATACGTATGTATATTATAGTAGGAAATATTCCATATTATGGATATAGTATTAAATTATACATAATTTTATGTACATGGACATAAAAGAAGCCTTAACTTTCACATAGATTTTTATGGATCATTCAAATTTGATTCTCAATTAAAGTAATTTTTTATTATAACAACTAGTTTATGAAAGTTATTTATATAAACATTTCGAAACTTTGTAATTGAAACCGTTCAATACATAACAAGCACTAACCAAAAATTAGCGACCATTCTTTACAAAGCTATTTTCTTTTTGTTTGCTTGTCAACTTCAGAACGAAACAAACCAAAACCACTTAAGAACGTATTTTTCTATTTATTTAACATTGTAATAAAATACTTATTATGATATTTTTTCAAGAGTAAATAAGTATATTGACTTATTTACGTCTTAAACAAAAATATCTACATATATGTAGGAGTGGGATGTGACATTCAAAGCAGATACTTTTTGACTTGAATATAATAAAATTGTTAATTCAATTTAAACACTGAATTAATAAGCTATATGTTTGCAATTTTGTTTATTTGAATTTAAAATTAAGTACTTTAAATATTAGGGAATTTCTTAAAAAGTGCTACCATTTAAAACACAACAGCTGAAAACTTCAATACAATTCAGTTTATTTTTCGATTTTGAACTAAACAAAATAAAGATACAAATATATATATAAGTAAAATAAAATTTAAGTTAATTGCATTTTAAGATACGATATAAACATTCAATACATTAGACTAAATGTTTAGCGAAATTCATAAACTATTATATCATGTTGAATTAAATCGCGCATTCACTTTATTGACAAATTATTTCAAAGCTCTAATTTATGTTTTTATATATATATATATATATATATATATATATATATATATATATATATATATATATATATATATATATATATATACATATGTATATGTACGAAATTCATAATCTGAAGATGAAAGGACCAAATGCCTTAAATGCAAATACAAATTCAATGTGTGAAATATTACGTAATTTCATTTAATTAAGTTGAAATTTCTTAATGCCATCTTTAGTGGTACCAAAGAAACAAGTCAAAACTCTTTTCGTCTCGTTTGCGAAATATTCAAATCCATTTAGGGAATCCTTTGAATTTTGGTCCACGTATCACGAGCGCTGAATCGTCCTGTATACACGCGATGTTAAATAAATTAGGAATTTTCTCCGTTGATCGATTTTGCCATTAACGTAATTAAATGAAAAATGTCCTAAGACATTTCAATCAGTGCCACGATCAGACTCTCGAGAGCCCTCGAGCGCATTTTCTTTTCTCAGACACTCACTTCAATTAATGAATAAACGGACAAGCGCGAGCCAAAAAATACAAAAAAATGCTAATTTGTCCCCAAAATAAACAAACGGGAAATTTACTCTGGCATTATATATCAAGTTTCGAAATCAGGGTTTCTTGAACTTGTATGTTCTATGTAAACTACGGATCCCTTCTCATATTGAATACCAACATTTAAAATAAAATGTTGATATGACTAAGCAGTACTCATATAGATGAAAGTGAAACACAACTTTCCATTACTAAAATTAACTATAAAACTACTTGAACAATATCAAACATACACACATGCTTCAATTTACTCGGATTTGTATAAAAATTCTTCTATCTAAGGTTCCAAGCTCTTTCAAAAATTGGCAATGGTCCACTTAAACTAGGACTCCATGAGATGATATATCGATTTTGGTGTTTTTTAGTTAAAAACTATGGATTTGTATAGTAGACAAACAAATATTCATTTCTATAAACGATTTTACATGTGTATAAAATATATTAATATTTAATTCATCAAAAGCATGAGACCAGCAAGCTGTGAGGTATTTAACAAAGCAACTCACATATTATTTTTTATGTCTGATATTTTTTTTCACGTGATAAGTTTTAGGATAGATTTTTCTCAGTGGATGCGGAATTTTGTGATAGTATTTCAACTCCACTTTCCTTTGGTATTGGAAAGTTTGATCTGATCAAGTACCCACTAAAATTCATTCCGCGGAGTCCCTCAAGGTGTCCGCGGACCATTGGTCCTAGCTGTAGTATGATAATATATTATGATGTGTGCAAATCTCTTCTACGTAATTTTGCCAGAAACCTTACTGCTTAAGAATCGCTGGTTTAAATAATATTGACGGCATTATCTGGCGTTTGTAATTCGTGTGTAGGAGGCGCATTATATCGCGGTAACCTCTCGAAAGGGAAAGGCGACTGCTTATCATAAAAGGGAAATTTCGCAGAACTCGTATAAATCAGCTTTTAGCATAGCAGATAACAAAAGTCTTCGACTTTCATTTGAATTTATTATAATTTAAGCCGGCGGGACTCTCTCGTGCTACCCTCCCCCCTCCCCATCCCCCCTACGACTTGGGGTGGTTTAGGTGAAAAATTTCAGCGAAACGTATCGCGAATAGACGGAGGAATTTTGTATTGAATCAGCGAGAACGCCAATCATTCACAGTTGAGTCGAAACTGACGGCAGAAATGGGGAAAAGTGTGGTGACCTTGAAGTGGGAAAATTCGCATACTAAATAATAAGCAGTGCAAAGTTACCGACGGGATATCTCTCGGAAGTGAAATATTCCATTCCAATTTAAATTTATTTAGAGCTCGCTAAATTTCACGCTGGCACTGACATCGGAATTTTTTTACAACTAGTAAACTTGGAGGAAACGAACTGTTTAAGTCTATGTATGATTGCCTTCCTATCTATGGATTGTGTTGATAAATAATTGTGAATAATTTGAAATGGTATTTACTTGGACAATTTATTAAAATATGTGCAAAAAAAAACAAGGCAAAGAAAGGTTCATTCAATACGTGACGCATCATAGGGGGCAAATAGACTTTACATTTTAACCGCCATTTAAGTTAAACCACACGTTTTAAATGCCAATTTTCTCCATCTCAGCTTACCAAAATCTTGATTAGACTATATGAAATATATAAAGCAATGTTCTTATCTCATATCGGCGTTTCACAAAAGTCTCCTTGAATATAATATATAGTCAATATACGATACAAATTTCCTATATTTTATAAATCAGTTCAATACATATGTAGTACTACATACATACATGTAGTAAAATAAACCCTAAAAATATATTTATTTATTGAAGTTATTTATTCATCTTGCCCCTTTTGTTGATTTAAGTATATAGAATGTTACAGAAAGACGTTGTTTTTTTTGTATTCTATATTTTTTTAACAAGGTTTTTATTTGTTTCACTTTATATCATATCTTCCATCAGCGAACCATGGTTTTAAGTCATATATTTAATTGAATTTATTATTTACATTAATCTTCTAGTAAACATATTATATCTTTATATGAAGTACTATATATTTAATTACATTGATCCTTTAAGTTAATCATCTATATTATACATATTATTTTTGGTCCATGTAAAAAAAAGATTATTATTTAAGCTGGGACTTTAATTTTTATATTGTTGTACTTTTTATTTTTATTTTTAACTAGCTGAACCCGGCATGTGTTGCAATGCCACAATAACGCGTGCAATTGCCGTTCCCGTTCCCGTTCCCGTTCCCGTTCTCGTTCCCGTTTCCGTTCCCGTTCTCGTTCCCGTTCTACAGAGATTTAATTTTATATATATGTAGGTATAGATATATTTGTTGACATGGGCCATTCGCTGTGTGTTTGTGGTATAGCCCTGAATGGTCAGTACATTCGAGTGCGAGGTAGGCGTGGCGCGATTATTGTCACACTCGCGGCGTGATGCGTTGAAGGTGGGATAGCTTTACTTTCACGTCAGTAAAATCGTAATTACGAATATTATTATTAAGAGGTTTTTTCCCGTTTTTTTTTCACAGTAATCTTACCGGATATGTATTCCTGAAAGTTCCATCGTAATCAGTTCAGTGGTTTAGGAGCCTATTCGAGACACACACACAGACATTCAATTTTATATATACATATATAGATATTTTAGTACAAACACACATATGACCGGTAGTGTATATATGTATATATATTTAAATTTTGTATATTGTTTTAATATTTTTTATACAAAACTAATACTAACCTTGTTTTTAATTGCATAATTAGTTCAAAATGGTCGTTTTTTTACATACCTCCTTTACGTTTCACATGGCTTATCTCTTATCCGATCGTTTTCATACTTTGCCATATTGCGCATTTCGGTCATCAATACGCGTTAATGTATCGTCTGCCATTACGTTGGAGATATAATATCGTTTACAACGCGTTTTAAAAACGGGGCCCGTAAACCTTCCTGACGTTTAATAAGCGTTCGTCCCGTGTCTTCCAACCTGTTCCCCTTGGTATGGCAATATAAGATTTTAATTGTTTAAACGCCTATAATTCACTCTATATTTTATAAAATTTGCTCTATAGGTTCTCGTTATCTCTAATATTTTAATATTTATAGTTTTAACTCTCATATGTATATATAAATTTAAAATTTGGCGTCTAGTTTCATGTAATGTAATACACGATATATATTGATTTTTGGCCAAATATGTCAAATCCGACATTTCACTGTATATCTCCTCAGTCGGTTTTATCTGCGAGATAAGTATTCAATAAGAAGTTATGTTGTATCTAATTGTTAATTTGATTTACAATAAGCTTACATACATTTAGTTTTTTACAATAAGCTTAATTCCATTTATATACTAATCCACGCTACAAATACATGTTAATCATAAGCAAACATTAATTTTCTACTAATTTGAACTAATACTTTATTTAAAGGCTGCCTCAAAATTAGGATGCAAGGAGCGCACAGACACGCAAGGCGCGCGCCGAAAAACATCTGAAAATTTTATGAAATGCCTTATGTCTCTCTGTAAGTTATAAAAAAATGGTGAATTGAAGGTCACATTTAACAGGGTGTGTCACATAGCTGAAGGGGTGGTCCGTTTGCCTCCCAAATCCGTTCGTTCAAGGCTTAGTCAATACATATTTTCTTTTGAAGAGTCTATCGAAGCGTGCATACGAGGGCTCGTCTACTTTGTGACGAGATAATGGGATATATTTTAAAGTAAATATATTTACCCCGGTTTCGAATCTATTGATATGCCACTGAAGCGAGACACAAAGGTCATTGGTTTCGCTACAAAGGGTATTTTCCGCGAAGGGGTTGCGATCGGAAAAGCAAACCCAACGGGGGAGGTCAACGGCACTCGCATCTTAGATTACATTGTGACTCATCTATTATGAACACAGAGGAAATTGAAAAAGGAAAACTTTCTATTTTCCTCAAAAAAAAAACGGGTGAATTCAAATTTTTTTACTAAAACTTTAATGACAATGAGATGTCAAAAAGGCAAAAAAACTCAGGTGTGGCCAAAGATTTTATTTTGTTAATTAAATTTAGGAAATGACATGCGATTTTAATACACAAATATGTAGTATATGTATGTATGTATGTTTATAAAGAAAATTCGACTAAAAATTATTTTTTTTAAGCAATGATATTTTAATGTATGTATGTAAATATATACATATTTAACATCATTTTAAATTTCGCGAATTTACTTCACACATTATGACGTGCTAAAATTGTGTCAAATCGCTCATCCAGAAGTGACATCTTACTCTTGAGTAATGCAAATAATTTAATAATAAAAAAATAACAAATCAAAATATGATGCGATATTAAAATGACATTTCATTTCTATACGACATCCGCTCAACACATTCCATCAAATTCGTTAGAAAAATGTTAACGTTTGTATTTTTAATTTAAAACTGAAGACGATTGGAGCGGTTGGATTTTTTTTTATTTAAAAAAAAATTTCTCTCGGCTTTTTGCAATTTTCATTATCTTCTCAACCATTGTAAGTGGAAAATTAAAGTTTCAACCCAACTGCTCTAATAAAGTGTTATCTCAAGCCCTTGGGGAAGGTTTTTCATGAGACCCCATTTTTTTTCCGCCTCCGACTTAATTTTCCACGTCTCCCGGCACGATTGGAAAGTGAGGAATGAATTTTCGTACGAATTTAAAATAGGATTATATTTTAAAAATTTAAATCACTTGAATCGGGGGCCGACTCAAAACGTCCAAAGTTAAACGTTTTTGCTGCTTTTTTTTCTTCAACTTCGTCCTGCCGACTTTTCCGATTATTTTTTCCTTTTCTTATCGCTTCACAAACGTAAAACATGCAACGAAAGAAGCAATTTAAAAATTTATAAGAACGAAATAAATTCATTATCCGGAAAATGAGATAAACAAATGCAAAACAGAGAGGGGGCGCGAAGTTTGGGCAGCGAATCGTGGCGTCATTAAAAGCGTTTACTAAAATCCATAACTCTGAAGCAAATGGCGCAAAACCACTTCTCTATTTTTGCTAAACGAATGGACGTATAGGTAGACGTTATGTGGGTAGTTTTGCTTTATCTAGGTCAGGGCATTCTTCGGTTGGTAGGAGGATATTTGTGGGAGAGTGTGTAGAGTCTTATAGGACTTTCATATATGAAATTCCTACATACTAAAGCTGTTGTACTTTTTTTTCGAGCACCAATATTCTCGATAGTTTTGAATTATTGATGCAAACGAAGCGTATGTCTACAAATAGTGGATATATTGCATTGCGATTGAGTTTGGAAGAAGAAATCTATATTACAACGGAGCTAGAAAATCTACCACGAAATTAATCGAAGGCGGCATATGAATTGGAAATTTACTGATTAGATGGCAAAAAGTCTTGATAAATTATACAACCGACTAGAATATAGTAAGAAAAGCGTTAACTGCCTTCATATATATAGCCTTAATATTTATAGAGTGCATTTGGACGAATTAATACGGTTTTTAAATCAAAAATGCCACTTTGCCTGAAGAAAAAGATATTCGATCAGAGTGTGTTTACTAGTGTGACGTATGGATGTGAAACTTGGACATTGAACGCCAAGTTGCTATAAAAAGTCCAATGCATTCAAAGACGTATGGAATGTTGTATGCTTTGAATAATGAGGAAAGACAGGAAATAGAATACGTGGGTGAGAAAAATGACAAGGGTTGTGGATGAAATTGAAATGGGAATGAGCTAACCACGTAGCTAGAATAATGGGCGAAAGGTCTCAAAAGAAGTGCTAGAATGTTACTCGAGAGAATGCACAAGGGTAATTGGAAGACCGCAGAGAAGATGGGTAGACGAAATTAGAAATGTGTGTGGGGTGAGATGGATTTGAGTTCCGCAAAATAAAGACGATTGAAAGCGTACTGGAGAGGCCTTCATCCAGCTGTGGATGGCGAATTTCTGTAGATGATGATGATGATTTATATCAAAAATACATTGAAAGTTGCTACTATCAATATTATGTATTATTTTATTAATTCGATAATTAAACATCCACAAACGTTCAAATATACTGGCTATGAGAGCACATTGATTCAAGAATAACGCTTAATTTTTTTCGTGAAGAGAACACATGTTTAAGGGATCGAAAAAAATAGTGGAAGAAAAATCGCACAAGAGTAAATTGCCATTTCCGGTTGACGGATGCTTACCAAATTTTATACATAACTTGGTATAAAACTTAAGCTTCTATATGTGAAATTTTAGTTCAATGAACCAAAAAGTTTCTGAGAAAATCATAAAAAGCCTCGATTTTCTTTTGAATTTTCGCATGATCATAAAACTTCATGTATTGTTACTACGTACATAGATATTATGAAAATATAACCTGGTTTGTATAAAAAAATCAACGTAGTTAGTTGGGTTTAGTTTTTGAAGAGATGAAGAGATTTTTGAGGATTCGTTTAAATTAAGTTATTTTTACAAGGCTTTTTATTACGAGCCTCTTATTAGTTAAGTTTTTACTTCATTTAGAATTTTGAAAACAAATTTCGCGTATGCTATTTTTTATGGATATTATAAAAAGGCATATTTTATATGTTCTCTTGGCCAAAAGTTTGAATGTGTATTTCAATTTCATTATAAAGCTTCACTTCAAAATCCATATACATTGCGATGTATTCCATGCCACTATATATTTACATATTTACATATATGTATAGTGACTTGATCTTATTTCAAACAAATATATTTAATCTTACACAGGGAATACAAATCCATACACGCTATAATTAAATCTATTTACCATAAGGTAAACAATGAGATCATCCAAATTAGTTTTTAAACCATGCCGAGGTATGTCAACCAGTCAGAACGTCAGACCTATCAGTAAAGTAATAATCTCTGATTAAAAGAATACAATTCTCCACTGAATTAAATTAAATTATTTCCACGCATCTTTTAAAAGTTCATCGTTCCAACATTAAAGTGTTCTTGGAACATATTAAAAGTATACTTTTTTAAATAAGTATAATATAATAAGGATTCAGTGCTAAAGAATTTCTTTTATTCAAAACAAAAAGCTTAAAAATAAAAATTAATAGAATACATAAATACTCATTGGAATTTTGGCTGAATCGTCATCGTTCTAATCAACGTTTTTGGAAAATCGTTCGTTAGAACATCGTTCTAATCAAACCCTGGAACGTGACAAAACATGTATAAATATATATTTTTTTTATCACACGCTCATATTACCATTATTAACGAATACTAAACTTTCCACGCTCCAAGTAATACAAAATACATCCCTAAAAATAATTTATAACACACCCATATATATTTACTTGAAAAAACTGCATGCCATTAATAATATTCCGTTTGTTACAGACATTACTAACAAACTAACCAGTAGATTCTATGACAGAATCACTAATAACCATACTAACACACTCGGTGATTACAACAAAATGTCTATACCCTTCAGGTATAACACACAGATTACACTACCTAAACACTACCTGCTTTAGGTCATCGACTTTAGAGAGTCTTTAATTAATATTATGTATTAGATGTATTATGAGCATTTATAAGAATTTTAAATAGGTTTTTGAGCTCTTTTTCCTATTATGCTGTACATTAAAATTAGAATAATATAATACTATGATTACTAACCAAATTAAATTAAATTGATAAACAGAAAATGATCAGTAGATCAGTAGCTATTAAAATAGATATATGTAAGATGTATTGTGAACATAATTTCGTAATAATAAAAAGCATTTAAAAATCAAATAAATATTTTTTTAATTCTTATCAACAAACATATATGTACATACAAATATTCATTGGGGTGACCTGTAAAGACACTGTGGTATACTTGTATATTAAAATAAATAAAAAATAAATAAATAAAATATAAGTACATATATAAGAAAGCTTAAGATTTTAATTCCACAACAAAAAAAATATTGAAAACGTAAAATATAGTGAAAATACAATATTGCTTTTTCGAAAGATTTAATCTATATTTTTAACAATATTTAATTATGATTAAAGAGGGGAGTTTCAATATTAAAACTTAGTATGTATTTATGTGCTTATATATACAGAATAAACGAGATTTTTTTTACAGCAGAATAATTTTTTTCAATTCCCCGAATCTAACTAATTCGATTACTGATCAAGTCCGAACACGAATTTAACCATTGAAAAATTCAATCAATGAGCTGAAAATTATTTATTTTAAGATGACATACAATTGAAATTTATATTCTATAAGAATAGTTCAGCATCATTTTGAAATAAATCATTAACCTTCGCATTAATCTCTTTCCAAAGCGCGCCATCTTTACGATGACATGTACATATTTAATCTGACCCACTTCCTTCAGCATACACAATAATTTAATCAGATCCAAATCGAAAAAAGTTCAGTTCCGATTGACACCAATCCGATATAATATCGAAACTCATCAAAAACAGTCTCCATTGATCGCCACTCCATCACGAACGGGAATCGTCGGTGTCATACAATATATTTTATATATGCGTCGTTCGTATGCTCGGCACGTACGTATCTTTCTATATTAAAACAACAAAATGCCTGAGAGGAATAGCGAATTCGACATTAAAATTCGCTTTGATGCCGCTCTCCACCCACCCCCTCCCCCTGCATCGGCCATTGGAAATATTTTATGAAGACCTCCGAAAGTTTCATGAAGACGAACACAGCCTCCGCCAAAGGGAAAAGACGGACAAAAGCAGGCTTCGATAGCGAAAGCGAACCGTGGCACTTTTCCAAGGCCCAGTTCAATCTCCGCACTATAATATGCACTACCCACTACAGCACACCAACGATTCTTAACCTTTTTTTGATTTTCCTTCCACTATTTTTTTCGACCCCTTAAACATGTGTGATCTACATGAGAAAATTTAAGTATAATCCCTGTGTCAATGTGTTTAAAATAGTACAAAATCATCAAATTTAATAAACCGGAAGTTGAATATTTTTCTCTTAGAAAAGTCAGAAGTTTTTAAAACAATATTTAACCTATTTATTTTGATAATCATGATATTATAGTGTATTTTGGGGATTTTTTGAACACCGTTAGTCCTATTTTTTTTTTGATTTTTAAATGCTTTTTTTATTACGAAATTATGTTCACAATACATCTTATATCTATTTTAATAGCTACTGATCTACTGATCATTTTTTATTTTACAATTTAATTTAATTTGGTTAGTAATCATAATATTATATTATTCTAATGTTAATGTACAGCATAATAGGAAAAATAGCTCAAAAACCTATTTACAATTCTTATAAATGCTCATAATACATCTAATACATAATATTAATTAAAGACTCTCTAAAGTCGATGACCTTAAGCAGATTTTGTTTAGGTAATCTATGTTTATACCTGAAGGGTATAGACATTTTGTTGTAATCACCGAGACTCTTCACAAATGTGTTAGTATGGTTATTAGTGATTCTGTCATAGAATCTACTGGTTAGTTTGTTAGTAATGTCTGTAACAAACGGAATATTATATTTGACATGCAGTTTTTTCAAGTTAGTATATATGGGTGTATTATAAATTATTTTTATGGATTTATTTTGTTTTACTTGGAGCTTGGAAAGGCTAGTTAGTATTCGGGGCGTTATTTCATACAGCTGAAGCATAGGTTAATAATGGCGCACGATATAATTTTATTTTATTTTGAGTTGATAAAGAACTATGGCTATTAAATATTGGATATATTGAGGATATACCCCGCATCGCCTTACCGTTAGTCCTATCGAACTGAAACTTAGTATCGGTTACTGAAATTCTTATCGATATGACGTAAATTTTTTTCAAATTTTTAAGTTGTCTGGAAATATGACCTCCCCTTATATGTAGGTGTCCTCTTTTTTTAAGTTTTTGAATTAAATTATCTCTCAAACTGCTAACTGAATCGGACTGAAATTTTTTTACATGTACATAGAAATTATAAATTTTAGAACCTTATATTTTTACCTGAACCTTATATTTTTACTTTTACTCTGGAGAATCGAGGACTTTTATGTTTTTTTCAGAAACCTTTCAGTTTATTGAACTGAAATTTCATATCTAGAAGTCTTAACTTAATACCAAGTTATGTATAAAATTTTGTAGGCATCCGTCAACCAGAAGTGGCAGTTTATTCTTGTTCAATTTTTCTTCCACTATTTTTTTCGATCCCTTTAAACATGTGTGCTCTTCACGAAAAAAATCAAGTATGATTGTTATATCAATGTGATGAAAATAAAAAAAAAATCACCAAATTTAATAAACCGGAAGTGGGATGTTTACCTTGTGGAAAAGTCAAAAATGTTGTGACGATTTTTTCCAGACCCCTGAACGTATCATTCTGGAAATTTAAATTTTTATTCTCTGTGTACTAACTTAGAGCTGATAGGGTTTTGGTCAGAATTCGGAAACCAGAAGTAGTAATTTATTTTAAAACAATATTTCATTATTTTATTTTGACCTTCTAAAATATTTTTTTCTTGTTGATATTTAATGTGTATAATATATATAGTGATATTAAGTAATAACAAAAAATTCAACAAAATCCAACCATCGGAAGTAGAAATTTCGTATTGTATAACATCTCTTACATTTGCACTCAATTTGTATCGAAAATGCTCTCATAACCGCTATGACTTATAGCCTATGAGTGAACGTGGATGTATGTTTAATTATCGAAGTTTTTTTGTAACCTTCTTTTATTCGTTAAATAGATAGATAAAGTCGTGGGTTGGTAACATCCAATTTTTTTAAGTGGACTTATTTAAGTACGGTTAATTCATATACGTATAAAATGAGCCACACGTCTTTCATATATTTTGTAAACTTTCGCTTATCACATAAAAAAACTGCAGTTGTACTGAGGATAAAAAACAGCTGCCCAGCATTGCTCGGGATATTTTTTATGAAGATCCTTTGATCGCATGCTCTAAATCATTTCAAAACCCATCTACCGTCTACAATAAAGAACTACATATAGTAGTAGATCAAATTTTGTAGCACTAATTTGAAAGCTTGATTTATGTACATATGTACATATATAGCGAACGAAAATTTATTTCGTATATATATAAATATGGCGATATTATGTATATATCGATGGCTTGGTGCACATATATTGTATGTCCATTTTTGAATTTGTATCGTATTTTAAGTTTGTAGATGCTGGAATAATTCAGGTTTTTCCTTTCAAGGTAATATATCTAGTGTACATAAATTATTTGAAAGGAAAAACTTGAATGATTCCAGCATTTACAAACTTAAAATTTGATTCAAACTTAAAATTCGATACAAATTCAAAAATGGACAGTATCTGCTCCAAACCATCGGATATATAGTTGTGATTTATCTATCGTACGGACACTAAACTGTGATACAAGCAACACGCATGTTATGTAGGAAATATTATGGATATTGTTCCAAACTGAATTTGAACTTAAAACTTCCAATTGAAAGTTTTTTGCCATAAATCAACAAGATTTTCTCGGTTGTGTCAGTATATTCGATATTGTTCATAGGAGGGAAAATATCCTTCCAGATCTATGATTGAATTGAAAGTGTAATCTGATCATGGAATTTTTTAATTGTATGTGAACCACTGGTTAAAAATCTCCGCTTTACAGTATAATAGATACTCTATACACCAGCTGCAGAATGCACACACTGTGTATTTACTTTCTAGGAAGCTTTATGACTAGGGTAGACGTCAAATGGTTCTCCTCTCTTTTGCGGCGAGAGAGTGCTCCACTGCACATATTGACAGTTAATGAAAACCGTCAGCTTCCACTCTATGAACAGTGCCTCTTAAAGTTTGGAATTCCATTGATACATATCAAACTATGTATAAACTTCAATGAGATGTGCTTAAGCGTACTACGTTACCGTTACCAGGATAACTCATAATTATTGGTATAAAAGTTTCACTTTTTTACAGCGATTTTAAAGGTGACATATCTGTTTATGCATTTCCATTCATACTGTTCGTATAAATAAATCATGGCGAATAGACGTAGTTCCGCGTCAAAATGGGATGAAATATACATGGAATCTATCGTAAGCTGTGCGCGGTGTGAATTTTCAATTTTTGATATGCGATATTGGTCAATTTTGTTTGTGATATTTAGGATGCATTGTGGGTTTCTAGTACATGTATTGCATAATGCATGTGCTACGGAAAATGCGAGTACTCAATAAATATCAGTTGAGGTTTTGAATGAGGAATATATTTGGGTTATTTAGAGCTATTCTGCGGATCTTTGAGGTCATGTATAAACCCTTTTTATACGAAATCAAAAAAGAATGAACTTAAAATACAGCATTATGTATATAAACAGTTGAGGGCTGTATACCCGAAACCTTAATTTTGTTGCCGTTCCTTTCTTCGATATATATATATATATATATATATATATATATATATATATATATATATATATATATTGAGTGAATTTATATATTGAGTGAATGCGACAATATATGTATATCAATATATATATATATATATATATATATATATATATATATATATATATATATATATATATATATATATATATATATATATATATATATATATATATATATATATATATATATATATATATATATATATATGGAGTTCGGTCTTTCGTGCCATGCGGGGAAGACGTGCTTCTGCGTTCTTCCCGCTATTACTCGCTTAAACCCGGCTATTGCACGAAATTTAATCTAAAAACTTAACCATCTAATCACTTATTTTACTAATTGCATCCTAGTATAATTTAAGTGTAAAAATAAACAGCAAATCGGTCGTAAAAAGCGGTTTTATATCAGTTATTTCGAAAAATTTTGTGCTAATTTTTGTGTCAAATCTGAGCAAAAGAATATACGAACGAGATACATCTCCTTACCTGAATACAAAAAAAGGGTCCTTCGTCAGTCAAGTCGGTCCCACAGAAGCAATAAATCTTCCACATAATTGCTTCCAGCCAAAAATCTTTAACGAACTTTACTTAATAGAATAATAGCAAACAGAAACGGTGTTTCCCAACTGTCTATCAGTTCTTTTTCATATTTAAATTATATTAAAGTAATTCGTGTAATTTTATATTCTTTACTTAAGTTATTATTAAAATATTAAATTGCAAACCGCACTCACATATATAAATCCGTTGTCTCCAAAGAGGCGTCTCACGATAAAGATCTGTAAAAAAGTAGTATAACAATTGCTAATCTATTATTATCATAACTAACTACTTTCACTTACAAAGTAACCCTGTTAAATGGCATGTAATAACTCATAAGTGATCCAAGTGATACCTAGGATGACTATCTGTCAAAGCTGACCACAGAGAAGAGTCTATGGCGGTAAGAACTCACTCCTTGAATGGAAATCTCTCTCAAGTACCGCCTTTTTCTCAACACATCTTGGATAAATGCGAGAAAAATAATATCCAAACCTCCAACAAGGTAAGAGTGACGATGGATGATAGCTTAGCTAATAGAAACCTGTATTTAGCCACGTACAATGTAAGAACGTTATCGAGTGAAGGAAGTGTGCTTGCATTAGAGAATGAATTAGAAAATATCAAATGGGATATAGTAGGACTTAGTGAAGTAAGACGAAAACAGCAAAACCAAATAATCCTAAAAAGTGGTAACTGTCTCTACTGGAGAGGGCTACCAAATGGTAGAATAGGAGGAGTAGGGTTTCTTATCAATAAGAGAATAGAAAGAAATATTATAGAAATAAGCGACATATCGGAACGTATATGCTATATAGTATTAAGAATCTCGAGCAGGTACACTTGTCAAATCTTCCAAGTGTACGCCCCCACATCTAGCCACCCAGACGAGGAAATAGAAGACTTCTACGAAAAAATACAGGACGCATACGATAATAGCCGTCACCACTTTAAAATAATCATGGGCGACTTTAACGCAAAAATAGGACAAAAGGCAAATACAGAAAGAGCAGTAGGCAATTTTGGTACCGGCCAAAGAAACGACAGAGGCAATCGCCTCATAGAATTCGCAGAACACAACAGGCTCTTTATCACTAATTCATTTTTCAGGAAAAACACCAACAATAAGTGGACTTGGGAGAGTCCTAAAGGAGACAGAAACGAGATCGATTTCATCCTAACAAATGCCCTGCACTCCGTTAAAGACGTTAGTGTTTTAAGTAAAGTAGATATAGGTAGCGATCACAGATTAGTCCGTGCCAAGATGGCCATTAATATAAATTGCGAACGTAGGAAATTAATAAAAGGATGCAGTATCCTGTCTCCAGATTTCGCTCAACTAAGGTCTAGGAAAAAGGAATTCGAACTCGAACTTGGAAATCGATACGGGAAATTAAACCCAGAAGCAGACATCGAGGAATTGAACACTGTAATTAGTTCGGTTCTAACCTCAACAGGTAAGAAATTAGGTGGATTCAGGAAACAGATTAAATTAAGCAAAATTTCAGCGGAAACAAAAAACCTAATTAAGCATAAAAGGAATTTAGATAGGGATAATAATAAGCAAGAATACAATCTAGTAAATAAGGAAATTAAAAAGAGAATAGTCAGGGATGTCAGGGATTTTAACAGCAGGCTAATAGAAAATACCATTAAAAATAACCGTAGCCTGAAAAAGTGCAAACAGGATCTTTTCTTAGGCAAAAACCAAATGATCGCAATCAGATCAGAGAGCGGAGTAATAATTAGGAATAGAGAAGAAATCATAGACAGAGTTTACACGTTCTATGCAAAACTATACGAGAACGACAACGGCCAATTCCCCGCTCTGGAATCGACACACGGCCAAAGGGTTCCTGCAGTATTGCCTAGCGAAGTAGAGGCCGCGCTAAAAACTGCAAAGAACGGTAAAACCCCAGGGGAAGATAATATTCCCACTGACTTACTAAAATGTGGCGGCCCCCCCCCTAATTAATATCTTAGCTAGGCTTTTCAGCAAATGCATCCAGAACCAAGCTATACCAGAAGGATGGAATAACGCAACTATCATTTTAATACACAAAAAAGGCGACAAAAGCGATATCAAGAACTACCGACCCATTAGTCTACTTTCAGCGGTCTACAAGCTCTTCACGAAGGTTATTACAGAAAGGCTGAAGAATATCCTCGACGAGAACCAACCTATAGAGCAGGCAGGGTTTAGGGCAAATTTCAGCACAATGGACCACCTCCAAGTAGTTGGCGAACTAATCGAGCGCGCCAACGAATATCAACGGCCATTGTGCCTAGGTTTCGTCGATTATGAGAAAGCCTTCGATACAGTTAGTCATAATGCAATACTTAACGCTCTAAAAACACAGGGAGTGCCGGAACCCTATGTGGGACTGTTAGCTGCAATATATAAGAATGCCACAGCTTCGGTTAAAATTTTTTCAGGTACAGATAGATTTAGCATAGGAAAAGGAGTAAGACAAGGAGATACAATCTCGCCCAAGTTATTCAATGCGGTGTTTGAGGGAGTTTTCAGGAAATTGGATTGGGATACAGCCGGAGTAAGCATCAATGGTCGCTTTTTGAGTCACCTTCGGTTCGCAGACGATATAGTTTTAGTAGCTCGTGATTCAGCTGACCTACTTATCAGACTAACACAGCTGGACAGGGAAAGTAGAAAAGTAGGATTAAAAATTAACGTAGATAAGACTAAACTAATGTTCAATAGTTATTGCATGCCTGATAGCATCCCCTTAGATGATAAACCAGTAGAAGTAGTAAATAATTATTTATATTTAGGTCAAATAATTGACATGTCTGGTAGTAAAAATGAAGAGATAAAGAGACGTATGAAATTAGGGTGGAGTGCATTTGGACGGATGAATGCTGTTTTTAAATCAAAAATGCCACTCTGCCTGAAGAAAAGGATCTTTGATCAATGCGTTTTGCCAGTGATGACGTATGGATGTGAAACTTGGACACTGAACGCCAAGATGCAAAATAAAATCCAATGCACTCAAAGAAGTATGGAACGCTGTATGCTTGGCATAACGAGGAAAGACAGGAAGCGGAACACGTAGTGGATAGAGTGAAGAGATTGAAATGGCAATGGGCGGGTCACGTAGCTAGGAGGATGGACGAAAGGTGGACAAAAGAAGTGCTTGAATGGTACCCGAGAGAAGGCAAAAGAGTAAAAGGAAGACCGCAAGATGGGTGAACGAAATTAGGAAAATGTGCGGAATGAGATGGATGAGTGTTGCGCAAAACAGAGACGAGTGGAAGCGTGTTGGAGAGGCCTTCATCCAGCAGTGGATGGCGAATGGCTGTAAATGATGATGATGATGATGATGATGATGATGATATATATATATATATATATATATATATATATATATATATATATATATATATATATATATTGAGTGAATGCGACAGTTGCGCTTCGACCAGATAATACGTATTTTAAATCGACAAAATCGAGGTTTCGTATTCTTCAGTTTTCTCATCCGAATGAGAAAAATATTTTCTATGTTTGTGTGCTCGTATTTTTTTTAAAAATCAACCGTTAAATAAGCACGCTGGAATCTTTTCGTGGGTGTAAAAAAGAGGCGATTTTATAAATGTTTGGCGGCTCTTAGCTCCTATAAAAAATAACTAATAATAAAAATAAAACCACAGAAACATGCCTATGGTGGATATCCATAGCATATTAAAAAATAATTTCTCTAGTGCCATAATTGAGAAAGGGAGAAGTGTAATACGTTTGTATGGACAAGGCGCTGGTGTCCAGCCCTCTTAACATGTAAATTAAATGAACCAAGTCGTAAATATGATAGTGCACGTAGTTTTAAGAAAGATACTTAGCCTAAAATAAAGATAAAAGCCTATCGTTGATCAAGATTTCAACGATAGGCTTTTATAATGTACTTGGGTATTTTTTAGATATTATTTGTAAGTGAAGAATTCAAGCTAGCTGCAAATGGTTAAAAGGTCTACAGATGAGGTTATTCAAAAATGCATTTGAAATGAAAGCTATCCTCTGCAGGGCACACTTGATTGCTATATCCCGAAAATACCAAATCGAAAATAGATGGACTTATAATGTGAAGGTAGTGCGTATTAGAGAAGCACTGCTCTAATGCTCGAAGCATTGTCAATAGTTTCTCCATTCGTTGAAATCACTGATGCGAGTTTTAAATTGCTTTCTAATGTCGAATCCGTAGCTATACAAAAATCGACAAAGTCGATACTCTGCAATATAAACACTTTTATATCGGGTCAACGACACTCGTTTAACCGTACAGAGCATACGAGAGATTCTGCAAATTAGGTAGATTCAATTCGAAACGAAAATATCAGCAAAGAGACCTAACCCTCGTATTGATAGTACATATTATACAGCCATACAGTGGTTCAGTGGTAGGGTGTATGTTTAGCACCAAGTGATTGTTGGGTTCGATCCCGCTATACTGCTAGTTAGACTTGGATATTTGTGACTCCAATTCGGTTGTTTCTTATCACAGTTTGTCAATTTTATCTTATCATTGTGCAAACGGTCCCTCAAAATTGGCAAAAAAATCAAATCACTCTCCGTTACAAATGGTTGCAAACCGTGCGGCTCATTTTGCTGCATGCTCATTTCATACTTTTGTCTCGGCTTTTGCCATTTTAAACTTGTCAGAAAGTTCCAACTCAATTTTAAGAATTGCCAATCATCAATGTACATCGAAATTTCATCTGTTCAACCCCATGAATATCTCGTCTTTCGTACATGCTGAAATTCAAACAGTCAAAATTCAATCGAAATGAGTATGCAGCCGCGTGGTTTCATCCTACGTGCTGTAACAAATCTTCTGTATTTAATGTACATATATGTCACAGTGAAATTATAATATCAGTGAAAATATATTATCACTGAAATTTCAGTGAAATCTTAACCAGTTACAATTTCAGGGTTGGTTCTATTAATTTAAAATTAGCTTGTTAGGGTTGGGGCTTAAAAAATCATCCTACCTGCTGTAACAAATCTTCTGTATTTAATGTACATATGTATGTGTCACAGTGAAATTATAATATCAGTGAAAATATATTATCACTGAAATTTCAATGAAATCTTAACCAGTTACAATTTCAGGGTTGGTTCTGTTAATTTAAAATTAGCTTGTTAGGGTTGGGGTTTAAAAAATCATCCTAACTGCTGTAACAAATCTTCTGTATTTAATGTACATATGTGTCACAGTGAAATTATAATAGCAGTGAAAATATATTATCACTGAAATTTCAGTGAAATCTAAACTAGTTACAATTTCAGGGTTGGTTCTATTAATTTAAAATTAGCTTGTTTAAAATTTCCTGCCGTCACAAATCTTCTGTATTTATTGCACGTACAATTTGTAAAATTTATGTACAAATCTAAATCCATAGATGTCTCAATGGATTATTTCATTAATTTATTAATTAATTAATTTCGTGTTCTTCATTTTTCCGAAATACAGTGATTTATGTAATTAAAATGCTGCATTGTTTGTAATTCATTGTCTAGAAAGGCGCATTGGGGTCTTTCTGTCAAGCCTTCCTGGTTTATATCTATGTAAAAGTAAAATAGTATGATTCAGTGAATCTTAGGATGAAAAAAATCCTTTCCAAAAACAAGCCTTTAAAAACCATAAAATAGTATTCCAAATTTATCATTACCTTGAAATGTGCTATTGAAATATCAAGATTAGACCGGTTTTGATAAAAAATGATATGATTCGACAATTTCCAACGGGCAAATCACTATCTAAAATACACAAGATAAAATGAATACAATATTTAGATCGAAATTAACCACGAAGAATCCGTCGAATATAATAAAATGTAATCCGTTTTGCAAATTGGTTTCCGTACCGGACGATCGCTTGGCTGAAGTCCGAATTGGAAAAAGCCTCAGAACCGTATTCAAACATTGCAAACCTGAACATTTATAACCTAGATAGATATACCAAATACCAAGAGTGGTATTGCGTGCTCATTTAAACGCTACACCCTTAACGTTGCTATGATAAAAACTTCACTTTATCGAGGACGGTAAAATTTTTACTAGCGACATTATAAAAACTTGATTACGTTTATCATATATTTCATTTTATTCATAGCCTCTGGCTTCCTCATGTTTGTATTATCGCTCGGTGCAGGTTTGGTCAAACTTCGGCTTGCGGGCGATATGATGCTTGTGATGTAATTGTGATAGTTGTACTGACAAATTTGTTGAATATTATTCAACATTGTTAGATGCATTATGAGCATTTATAAGTATTATAAATAGGTTTTTGAGCTCTTTTTACTATTATGCTGTACATTTACATTAAATAATATAATACTTTGATTACATAAATCAGCTGATAACTAATAACTAAAAATAAAACTATCACTGTTTGATCTGTGTACATATATTAAGCCTGTATTGGTTAGAAAGTTTGTTTTGATTTGAGGTTATGGGTTAAACGTCATTCTGTCAGATTCACCGAACAGTATTGCCACCCTGCATAAAGGCCGGTGTGGCAACACCCAAGACCGTTGGCTCAGCAAGCCTCCACAAAACTATAAATATTTATATATTAGAGATAACGAGAACCTATAAAGCAAATTTTATAAAATGTAGAGTGAAAAAAGAAAAAGTTATAGGCGTTTAAATAATTAAAATTTGACAGCGGGATGGCAGGGCGAAAAGTAATGAAACTACCGATGTGAATTATGAATGTGACAGATAAACGTCACCGTGTAATATGATGCAGTATTTTCAAACGTGTCTAATACGATATTTTTTCACCATCGTAATTGCGGATGATACCTTAACTTATATTGATGAGCAAAATGAGCAATATCGCAAAATATGAAAAAGATCAGATAAGAGATAAGGGATATAAAAAATGACCGCTTACACGAAAACCATGTGAAACGTATAAGAGGTTAGTAAAAATTAAATTAAATTGTAAAACAGAAAATGATCAGTAGATCAGTAGCTATTAAAAAAAATATATATATATATATATATATATATATATATATATATATATATATATATATATATATATATATATATATATATATATATGTATAAGAGGTATTGTGAACATAATTTAGTAATAATAAAAAGCATTTAAAAATCAAAATCAATTTAAACACCTAATAAACTCTCAACGGTAATGATTTAGATCCTTTTTCTAAAGTACTTTTTCGTCAATTTTTAAGTTGAAATTACATTTCAGAGTGCGAAAAAAGATAATAATATGCAATATATCCGCCATTTTGAATTATAGGAAGAGTATTGTAACGTAGAAATAATCCGCTATAGGGATGTGGCGTGACGACCGATCGTATCAAGGAGACGCGGGGAAGCGGGGAAGTGGGGGGGGTGTGAAGCGTTTGACATGTGCTCCTGATATTGAGTAACTGGCTTGGAACGGATGACGTCAGCGTCAGTTGCGCTGCGCGGGAGCCATCGATCGACATTTGAGACATCGACCGAACAACACCAAGATATAGAACATATATAAACACATATATCTCCGAATCTCCAGCCAATCAACATTTTTTATTACCAGATTCGTGTTTACTGGGCATAGATCTATAAGAAAAGTCATATCTCGTCTTTGACCCATTTTTCGTGTCGAACAGTGTGATTTAAGTATATAAACAAAAAGCAAAATATATTTCAACATTTCCTTATTACAATGACGTAATGAATTTTACAAATGGCACAATTTTCAAAGTAATAAATATCATTTGAAAATTAAAACCGTAAAAAAAAAGTTCTCCGACCGAATTTCTCCCCCAATATAATAATAAAATAAAAAAAATACCAGAGACCCGACCTCCAATTTTATATTTACATACGTCCCATCAGCGGAAAAAGTTTTTCCACCTCTGCCCCGGTGAAAAATGTGTGTGTGTGTGTTTGTGTGCACACGATGTTTTCCCGAGATATGTTTGTGTATTTTGTGCGAAAGCCTCGTGGCCACTCGCGTACATATATTCCGCTTTTATCGGGCAAACAAATCTAACGTATGCATTCGAATCGCTTTCATTTCACGTCTGGATACACGTAACTTTGCAGACGTTCGCTTTTTGCAATCTTAGAAATCGCACACACACAGTCCGAGGCGTATACAGGTCGAAAAAAAAGTAATGATACATAACGATCGGGGGCCGAAAGATGCGTCTCTCCCTCTAACGAGCTCTCGCGCCGAAACTTTTTCACTCTAGTCTGAAAATTTCCAATTTTTTAGTTGGTCGAATATTTTTTTTTTTTGTTACGTTTGTGTAATTTTAATTAAACAAATTCGAAAACGTAATTAACCGCAATATTGTGTCTAATAAAACCGAGCGACTGATTAAAGTTTTAATTAATTTAAACGGACGAACGTCATGATAAATATTCCAATTACTGAATGAAACATCATACCGTATTGTGTTTCACTTTTGGCAGTTTTGCCGCAATGGAGCTTTCGCTATAATAATACATATGTATGTACATACATACATAAACCGCATACATATGTATCTAATATATAAACGATGATACGAATATATTTTAAATAAAAACGCATATTTTATAAGTGAAAATCCTGAAACTGAAATCACTGCGTCTAAAAATACATACATATGGAGATGGAGAGTCAAAATTTTCGATAATTTCGAATTTTAATTATACATTTTACCATTAGATTAGACTAGTGGTTAGCATGTAATGCTTTGAATAAAGTGGTCACGCGTTAAAATCCCACTGGTTTCTGCTGGCTAGACCTTGAATTTGTGACTCCAGGTTGATCGTTTGCCAATTAATCTGATTTTCATTGAAACGTTTCCAACATATTGGCAACCTTACCCATTTCTTCAAAAAACTCGAGTTATCAGCAATCTCGAATTTCGCTGAATTGCACAAAATGCTTCAAATTTACAAATTTGACCGTACATAGATGTTTCTGTGGATTTTAATTGATATGTATTTACTTCGTATAATACTCTTATCAAATTTAAAATATTTCTGACCAGGAAGGCACATTGGGGTTACCTGCTAGGCCTTCCTGGTATAAATTTAAAAAAAATAATAAATAGCCTCAAAAACCAAATCCAAAGGCTTGACGTTTGACTTGTTTGTTTCACAGAATTATGCGATCATTAAGGTTTGATGAAAGCTAGTTTATAAAATTTTTAGCCTTATATGTTTGACTTTCCGCCACGCATTCATTTTGTCAGATTTTAATTGATTAAACGCCTATAACTTTATCTTTTTCATATTATATCGTATAATATTTGCATTGTAAGCTCTCATCTCATATATAATTCCGAAAGAGACTTTGTACCTATGTATATATGTAAGAATGTAAATTTTGTTGGTAACATCGAAAGAAAATCAAATTTTCTATGACGATTCGATATGGTTTCGATTCGATATATTTACATTATTTTTTTTCGTTTCAAATAAATTTAATAAAAATCAAATGAATAGTTACTATTTGATTCGCCATGTTTAAGCTGTTTATATTTCCAATACTGACCGAAGTCGGTAAACATATAAACTAGTTATATATATTTTTACTTCACTAATTGGTAATATAATGAATTTTATTTTTAATTTATGCCACAAATATGATGTATAAAGTTCAGTGATCGTATTTGAGAAAATTTGTTTCATTGCTTGTACGCATAAAATCGAGCTTTCAAACACAATAAAAATAAAATACGATGTGTCTGTTTTATTTAAGAAAAACTATTCGATCATCAATGTTTAGTATAATTATTCATAAGAAATGTTAATAATAAGTTGTCGATATTTTAATTTAATAAAAGTAATTAAGATTGAACGGTTAAAGTTCATTATTGAACGGTTAAGTTCAACTTATTTAAAATGATTATATACATATATCCAATAAATAATTTTCCCTTTATTTCCTTTACATTTTTAATCATATGGAGTGATTTTGTATAATTTAATAATAATCTTCAAAAGAAAGACTAGTGTTAAAAATATCATTGAAAAAATAATATAAACACATATATTTGATTCATGAAATTTTCAACAGTAAAAATACTTTGATATAATACCAGGTAATAAGCACCAATTGTTTATTTTAAAATGAAATTAAAATAATTCGGTGTAATGTAATGATTCGCTACAAAGACGTGTGTTTAAATACCACATTTATATGTAGACGTATGTAAATTGAATTATTCAGTATAAACAATGATTAACCTTTTATATTTAAATTTAATATAAGTAATAGAGCTTTAACGGTAAAGCTTCTAATTGAAATGTATACATCAATCAAAGTGTAAATTTTACGATTGCGATTACATGATACGTCAATATTTACGACACGTCATGGAGTTGAAAGTTTCGAATTAATTTTTGTACGAATTTATTTAGAACTTTCAACAGTTTAATACACATATATCATAATACTTTATTTGATTAAATGAATAAATATCAATTTATTTTATACTGTAATAAATCACTGTTTTATTAATTACTTCTCTACATGCATTGTGCATTATACTGAAATAGAAATAATTAATTTTATTTTAGTAACAGCAAAAAAAATGAAATAAATCGTTTTAAAGTACTAAAAATATTTTATTTCATTTATATTTACTCTACTTTTTATTATTTACTCAAAACACAAAACAGTTCACCGTCGAATATAATACTATTTATGTATGTATATTCAGAAAATTGTATTTTCATAATATATTACATACTGTTATTTGAGGTAAAATTATATAATATTTTAGAAAAATCATCTAATTTATGTGTTGATAATAATTCTGACACACAGACTGACACGTACACACGAAAAAAATACACCACTATGTAATATTTACGAAAAAAAGAAACCTAAGACAAACACGTATGTCTCGACCTTTTTACATACATAATTTAAGCATGAAATATTTAAAGACTAGCCTCACACTACTACGAAAGAAAAATATACGTAAACAGTTGCGTACACGAGAAAATTCTAGGAAAACCGGACGTCTTACAAAGTACATATCGAATTTTAAATAATGTATAAGCATCAATTGCGAATCGCACGTCTAGATCAAGTGCTAAAAATAACGACGATAGCTTCAAATAAAATACATTCCTGGAAAATTTTCAGAAAAACAGACAGCATTATTGAATAGAATATTCGCATGTGCTAAAACTACCCTTAAATGTACATTCGAAACATCGTGATTCATCCTCAGACACGCAAGAGACAGGATAATTTGCTCGAATGGATTATATTATGGAAAATTCTCAGCAAAGAGAGGAATATTATTCAGAGATGATTCATCCCGGAAATACATGCATATCAATTTTAAATCCACATCCTACGCAAATTCCAGATTGATATACTGAAATGTGTATATAGGTTTATATATAGGTACGTGAATAGATTCAAAATGAATTCTAACCTCTATAGAAAATTAATATATGTACATACATATGTATAAACATATTATTTATTTATTTATTTTTTATATATTTTAGCTATCAAGCTAATTTAATTATATACATATATACATATATAGTAAACGATAAATCTTTAAAAACACAAACAACATACATCCCATACTCAGGTGTACATATAAATTAATAAATTGAAATATATTGTTTATATAAAAGGATTTATCCGCCTTGGTTTACTAAAGAAATTATTAATCTCTTAAAAAGTAAATATCAAACACATAAACTCTGGAAGAAATCGAGCAATCCTCTTATCTTAAATAATTTCCGTATTTTACGTACGGAAATTAAGAAATTAATTAATAATGCATATAATGTTTATGTAGCTGATTGTGAAAGTTCCATAGTTAAAAACCCTAAGAAATTCTGGAACTTCATCAATTCTAAACGTGTAAATCGTGTAAAGTCGACCATTATGTACAATGATTCTGGATTGTTAGAGGGTGATCAAAACATTGCTAATGGATTTGCCGACTTTTTTAAATCAGTTTTCAATAATCCTACTGATTCCATGGAACCTACCAATGACTCGGAATTTACTTTCCCCACTTTAGCGATTAATCATCTTGACTCTTCCGATCTGAAATATGGCTTTCTAAAGTTAAAAAATATTTATTCTTCCGGTCCTGACTCCATCCCTAATTACATCCTAAAAGGATGTGAGGTTAGTCTCTTAGAACCTTTAAAATTCATTTTTAATTTAATTCTAAGGAACTCTTCATTCCCCAATTTATGGAAATGCTCTAAAGTAACTCCTATTCATAAGAAGGAAGATAAATCTTGTGTAAGGAACTACAGACCAATAACTATCTTGTCAGCGCCAGCCAAAATGTTTGAGGTAATATTACACAGATACATTTTTAATCACTTTCAAAGTATGCTCATTGATCAGCAGCATGGCTTTCGTCCGGCCAGATCAGCTATTACCAACTTGTTATGTTTCTCTAATGACATAACCAGCACTTTGGATTGTAATAATCAAATGGATGTAATATATACTGATTTTGAGAAGGCGTTTGATAAAGTTGATCATAAAATTTTGGTTAGTAAATTAAGTTTTATTGGATTTACTTATAATCTTGTTGGTCTTTTTATTTCTTATTTACAGGATCGACGTCAATTCGTTAAGTTTGGGAGTTGCTTTTCTTATGAGTATGTTGCCACTTCTGGGATTCCCCAAGGATCAAATCTTGGCCCTTTATTATTCCTAATATTTATCAACGATATTCAATCTTCTATTCACCATTCTAAATTTTTATTATATGCGGATGACTTAAAAATCTATAAGAGAATAATTGATTTACCTGACGCTCTTTATTTGCAAGAGGATTTGAATTCTATTTATGAATGGGCTAATGTTAATAAACTTCCCTTCAATATCCTAAAGTGTCGGGTCATTTCTTACTCTCGTTCTCGTTCTCCTATTAAATATCCGTATAAATTTCATGATTCTCTTCTTCAGAGAGAATTATTTATATCTGATCTGGGAATAGTCTTCGAAAATAGTTGGAGTTTCAACATTCACATTGAGAATATCTGTGATAGGGCAACAAAAATCCTTGGATTCGTAATCCGTAATTCGTCCGAACTAGGGCTCACTGCCATTCGTCTCTTATATTGTACATTAGTTCGCAGTGTGCTCGAGTTTGGCTCCATTATATGGTCTCCCTATCAACTTCGTTACTCTCTAATGTTGGAACGAGTCCAAAGGAAATTCCTTAGATTTTTATATCTGAAGACATTTGGATTTTATCCATATCTGTTCCCTAGTGCCTTTGTCTTGGGATCTTTGGGTTTCAACTCCCTGGCAAAGAGAAGAGATTTATTTCTTGGGAAACATTTCGTAAAATTACTTAGAGGAGAGATTCACAATCCCACTATCCTGGAGAAACTAAAATTCTGGGCCCCGGAAAATCGTAGAGTTTTAAGAAAACATGATATATTTTTACCAATTAGGGCTAAATCAAACGTGCTCATGAACTCCCCCCTCTCGAGAGCTGTTCGACTCCTTAACTTACTGGCACAATACTTGGACCTATTCGATGCCAGTTATGTTGAGTTGGTGGAACACATCCTAAATAGCACGATATAAATTTTACAATCTTATTTCTTTGTTTTTATTTTGTGAAAATATTTTTTACTTGATTTTTATTATTTTTTTATGATGTTTTTTTTTATTTATGATTTTTATTATTTTCTTATGTTTTTTTTTATTTATGATTTTTATTATTTTTTTTATGATGTTTTTTTTGTAATTTTTATGATTTTTATTATTTGTATTAAAATCACATTGACGCTTTGGGGCAACCTGTCAAGTCTCTGTGGTATTGATTTTTTAAAATAAAATAAAATAAAATAAAATATGTATATATGTAAATGACAAATTCTAAGAGCCCATATAAAATCCATAAAAATTCAAATGAAACATTTCTACATCATTTACAGATTGACACAATCAAATAAGTGACTTTAAGCCAAATTTATTATAGAAAAATATTAAAAACTATCGAATCAAATCTTCAAAAATTCAAACATAATATGGTTTCAAATCGGACTCGCCCAAATTGAGTCCTTAAAAATCAAATTCAAATGAATCAGAATATATACTTATGTATATACAAATATGTACACTCAAACAGGTGTACAAATACGTGGATTAGCTTTGAGGCCAAATATTGTGGAAAAATAAAACTTCTGATGAATAATCGATTCAATGAAAATTTAGTTTAGTATTAAAAACAATCCTTGAATTGAAACAAAACATTCAATTATCCACATCTTTAGATTAGAGATTAATAAACTCTAACAGGTTTATAAATAGTGGATAGACTTACAGGCAAACATATTACATATAGAAGAATATTTCGCAGTATTAATAATTTCGCAGTATTTCAACGAGGATTTAACCGAATATTAGAACATCATCAGATCAGAGATCAATGTATTCAAAAAGCTGTATACGTGGATTGATTTTGAGACAAAAGTTTCAAAAGAAATGCAACGAGGAATTAGAATATCCTTTAGATTGAATCAAAACACTCAAATTATTCATATTTTCAAATCAGAGATTAATAAAATCAATTTTTGTATAAATTACAAATCGGATATTAAGGTAGTAAAACAGATGAGTGCACATATTGGATTCGAAGCAAACGCTTTCACGGAAAATATTACATGTTATAGGTGTAAATAATCATTTCATTAAAGATTTAATTGAACATTTCAACTTCTTTTAAATTGGAACATAACACTGATATTATACATATCGTCAGGTTCGATATTAATATACTCAAACATTCAAATACTTAAAAGTTTAAAAAGTAATTCAACGAGGATTTAGCTGTATATTAGAATATCCCTTTAAATATTCTATTATATGTACAGCTTTAGATATTCTAATATTTTTAAATCAGAGTTAATAAACTCAATTTTTATATAAATTACAAATCAGATATCAATGTAGTCATATATAATAGATGTGTACAAAGATTGACTTCGAAGCAAAATATTACATATTATAGGTATAAATACTCATTTCACTAAAGATATAGTTGAATATTTCAACATCCTTTAAACATAACGCTGAAATTATACATATCGTCACATTCGAGATTAATATACTCAAACATTAAAACTCTTTTAAACCTTAAAAATGAATTCAACGAGGATTTAGCTGTATATAAGAATATTATTTAGATTGAATCAAAGCAGTCATATTATTCATATTTTCAAATCAAAAATAAATTTGTATATAAATTACAAATCAGATATTAATATACATAGTCAAACAGATGTGTACAAAGATTGACTTCGAAGCGACCGCTGTCAAGGAAGATATTACATATTGTATTGTAAATAATCATTTCACTAAGGCTTTGGTTGAATATTTCAACTTCCTTTAAATTGAAACATAGCACTGAAATTATATATATATATATATATATATATATATATATATATATATATATATATATATATATATATATATATATATATATATATATATATATATATATATATATATATATATATATATATATATATATATATATATATATATATATATATATATATATATATATATATATATCGTCACATTCGAGATTAATATACTTAACATTCAAAGACTTAGAAGTTTAAAAAGTAATTCAACCAGGATTTAGCTGTATATGTATAATAATATCCTTTAGATTGAATCTAAGCAGTCAAATTATTTATATTTTCAAATCAAAAATAAATTTGTATATAAATTACAAATGAGATATTAATTTAGTCAAAAAAAATGTGTACAAAGATTGACTTCGAAGCGATCGCTGTCAAGGAAGATACATACTTCCTTTAAATTGAAACATAGCACTGAAATTAAACATATCGTCTGTTTCGAGATTAATATACTCAAACATTAAAATTTTCATAAATGATCAAGAGATGATGCATCCCTTAAATTCAAACAAAATATGTGTGGATTCAATTATTTTACGCTTTATCTATTGATGAGAGATTGATATACTCAATTTTATTTTGATTTATTCTCAAAAATACAAATTTTAAATTTATAAAAAATACTTACACGTGGATTCAAATCATCGTCGCTCGTCCTCACAGGTCACATGGCACGCACAGCATCCGAGAGAGACGTCGGTTAACATCTCCCGCCACCCACACTACCTCCCACCCCCACCCACATAGTGGACTAAGTCTCGAGGGCGCGCGCGCGCACAACCAATGTGTCACGACCAGCTGATTGCCGCTAGAACCGAACGCGAAAAAGTCCACGAAAAAACGACACACACCGGTCGAAGTCACAAAAACTGGCGACACGGATCGCGGGGAGAGTTCCGGTGAATTTTCCAACGGTTGCGTTACTTCTCGAATGCCACAAGTTGGGGTGGTCGCGTGTCGACGTTCGCGCTCTGGTGCGTCGTGACGTTTAGTGGGGCGCGAGAGACGCCGGCGCGGCGCTGCCGTCGGAAAATGGATGTACAGACACACCCAAAAATGTCGACACACAGGGGTTGTGTATTTTTGTGCTTGGGTGTATTG
This sequence comes from Arctopsyche grandis, assembly GCF_051622035.1. Classification (NCBI taxonomy): domain Eukaryota; kingdom Metazoa; phylum Arthropoda; class Insecta; order Trichoptera; family Hydropsychidae; genus Arctopsyche; species Arctopsyche grandis. The sequence continues at coordinate 4,311,066 of NC_135365.1, forward strand.
TGGAACCGATCGAAATCGGCCCGCGTGCACGCGAACCACCCCCTACCCCCTTCCGAACGCAACGCCGTTAAAGCGAATTAAAATATACACGGTGTCATGTGTGTGTGCACACACTGTGATTTTTGTGTGTTTACGTACATATATTTGATGGCTTTGAACATTCCCAATTTTTTTTTAAATAACACCTCTATGTGGATGGTTTAGAGCAGAGGGAACCAGCGGCTTTCAAGTTAAAACATCACCTATTAGTACTTTACGTAACATTGAAAATCCTTTTATATTGCCATGCGTCAAGAAATTTGCAACGCTGAAATAAATTGGAACGTTGTTTCATTTCCCATTTCCTCTCATCCTCCCCTTTTTGTATTTTCCCCTCCACTGACACAAGGTGGTCACTGAGACACAAGACGTTCCCGGAGACGCAAATTACCCACGGAAACACAAGGTTATCACCGAGATAGAAGACGCTCTTGAAGACAATGTTCCAATGGAGACACAAGGCATTCACGAAGACACAGGGCACTCACGAAGATACAAGGCGTTGATGGAGACACAAAACGCTCACAAAAACTTAAATTACTCATGGACATATAAGACAGTCACCGAGATAGAAAATGTTCACGGAGACACAATGTGCCCAAGGAGACATGACAGTCAAGAAGACACGAGAAATTCTAAAAGACACTCACGAATATACAAGGCGTTCATTGAGACACAAGATGCTCACGGAGACAATCTTCCCACGGAGACACGTGATACTGAAGAAGACACGAAGAACTCTCGAAGACATGGGACAGTCGCAAAGATACAAGGCATTCATTGAGACACAGGACGCTCACGAAGACGCAAAGTATTCATGTACATAGACATATGTCTCTGTCACAGAGATGGCAGATTTTGACGGGGATACAATGTGCCCACGTGACACTCAAAAATACACGAGGAATTCAAGAAAAAATAGGACACTCAAGAAGACACAGGACACTCACGAAGATACAAGGCGTTCATGGAGACACAACACTCTCACAATCAATAACAATATGTAACATATAATGTGGTCATGGAGACATATGCACATACAGTGCTCACGAAGACACGGGGAATTCACGAAGATATAGGACACTCACGAAGATACAAGGCGTTCATGGAGACACAATAATTTCACAGATACATAATGTGGTCATGGAGACATACAGTGCTCACGGAGCACGAACACACAGGACACTATCGAAGATACAAGGTGTTCATGGAGACGCTCACGAACACAAAGTAGTCATAGATATATAAAATACTCATAGAGACACAAGTTAGTCACTGAGATAGAAGACGCTCACGGAGATACAATGTGCTCACGGAGACACATGGCACACAAGAGGAATTGAGGAACCCACGAAGCACATGGCGTTCATTGAGACACAAGACGCAAAGTACTCATGGAGACACAAGGTGGTCACCGACATAGAAGACGCTCACGAATAAATAGTGCGCCCACGGAGACACAAGGCATTTATTAAGACACAGGGCACTCACGAAGATACAAAGGGTTCATGGAGACAAAAGATGCTCACGGAGATGCAAAGTACCCATGGAGAAAGATACAAGGCAGTTACCGAGATAAATGATGCTCACGGAGACTCAATGCACCCATGGAGACACAAGGTGCTCAAAGAAAAACAAAGCACCCACGGAGACACGAGGTAGTCACCAAGGTACAAAACACTTACAGAGACAAAATTTGAGCAAAAGCTGGTGTGAGCTTTTTCAAAATATAGAGAATCATTTTCATCGAAGATATCTAGGCTTATTATGGATTAGAAACCTTAATATTATTGATAGTAGTAATTCAATTAAGATTTTAATTATTTAAAGTTTTAATATGTAGAAAGTATGTTTTTAATCTACTTTGACTAACGATTTAAAAAGCGAATCTAATCTATACACGCGCAATTAGCAAATTGGCAAGTCAAACCCTGAAATAATCTTCTTAATACAATAGAAAGTATGGTGAGAATTTTGTAACGTTTTTTATTTATTTTTAAATTGCATTGGGCGTGAACCAAGTCCACTTGGGAAATGGCCAGGAAAACAACTTTGAAAATAAACGAACCCTCATTAAAATCTCACTTTGTACATATCATATATAGACAAATACACATTCGACACGTACATACATAAACCAAACAAATCCTAAAAAAGTTATTAAAAATCGTACATGAAAAAATCATCGCACAGTCAATTCCGATAAAATCTCCCTCACATCGATATATTTATTTTGACTATCAAACCCCTCGTTAATATGTATGCGAAGTAAAAAAAGAAAAAAAAAATACACGTCGATCGTAACGACACGCTGGCTACACTTTTCATCACGCAAACTTCAGATATTACACGTTCAATATCAAGTAGCATAATTGACACGAAAAAATAAAATAGAAGCTATTAATCCGACCGTTTCGCATAACAATCCCCAATCGATACACATTATGTTGTGTTACGAAGATTTTTTTTACTAAAAAAAAACATATATCTAATTACCTTCCTTCTTCAGAAAAGCTCGAATTCATTATAAAAAAATATATAATCACTTAAAATTTATATATACATATTTATAAATTACAAAAATTGTAATAATACAAACAGTTTCATAATTTGATGATACGATTACTCAATAAAAAAAATATATGTATATTAACTGTGCTTTTATAAAAACGATTAAAAGTTTTTGTATCTACACGTGTGTATTAAGAGGGCTGTACACCCGAAACCTTAATTTTGTTACCGTTCCTTTCTTCGATATATATATATTGAGTGTATGTATATATTGAGTGAATGCGACAATATATATCAATATATATATTGAGTGAATGCGACAGTTGCGCTTCGACCAGATAAAACGTATTTTAAATTGACAAAATCGAGGTTTCGTATTCTACTATTTTCACCTCCAAAACTGGACCAATTTTTAAAAAAAATTCATCATCGGTATGAGAAAGATACTTTCTGTGCATCTATCGGCATATTTTTTTTTAAATCGACCGTTAAATAAGCACGCTGGACCCGTTTCGTGGGTGTAAAAAAGAGGCGATTTTATAGATGTTTGGCGGCTCCTAGCTCCCATAAAAAATAATTGATCAAAAAAATAAAACGATAGATGCACCCCAATGATGGATATCCATAGCATATTAAAAAATAATTTCTCTAGTGCCATAATTGAGGAAGGGAGAAGTATAGTACGTTTGTATGGACATGGTGCTGCTGTCCAGCCCTCTTAAATGTTTGCATAAGTTCATGCTCGAGTTTTATAGATACAATTTCTGAAATTCGGGCGTGAACTTATTCACACTTCCATAATAATTAAATCAATAGCAATAATATAACAAATTGATTTATTTATTTTAAAACTATAATTATTTTTTGAAATGAAGTATTATTTACATAGATTGCATTATAAAATATAACAAGCGAAAAACCGAAAATAAATTTTACAATAGAAGCGAAATTTACGTAAGATCAAACAACGAACCAGATAAGGTAAGGTTAGGTTAGGTTTTTTTTAGGCAAATATTTCGGAGGAAGGGGGAGGAGCAGCGCTTAAATATTGAAGGAACTCTAGTTTCGTGCAATGATTCAGTTGCAAAGATACATAACGCTTTTCATAAATCAATATACCGTCCGTAAAAAAGTTTAAATTTAAAAATGCCTAAATTACCAAAAATCTAGGTATATATGAATAATCTGAAAATATTAAAATCAAATAATAAATTGTATAGAATCAAAAAAATATATATAAATAAGTCAGAGAAAATAAAATAAAAAATGCACTTTTCAGAATAAAAATTTCAATATGAAAAATCGATGAAGCAGAAATAATTAAGTATAATAATATAATTAAAATATTTTTATAACGGTTCTCACACAAAATTTTATATTTTCGAAATACTGCGAACTCATTTTAAATCAGCAGGCAAATTAATTTGCCTAATATTCAACTGACATATGAATACAAGCAGTTCCACACCATTACAAACAAATTAACATTAAATCGAGCCGTGCCAGTGATAATATGAATTTATACGACAGTAATAATTGCATAACCGATTCCGGAAAATGCCGGAAAAATCGAGTGTGGACTCCACGTGACGTTGTCTATGGTCATGCATATGCGCTCGGAATGTATGCGCGCGCTCTGGCGCACGGTGCACCGCCACAGGACAGGGGGAGGGAAAATACAGGGCTGGGGAGGGAAATTCAGGGAGGGTCGACCGGATAGGGAGGGGTGAGAATGTGGGGTGTCGGTCGGATGTGCACGCGGCGACGTTGCCAAATGCGAGGCAAGTTTTTCTCGCGAGGTGCATTCTGCGAGCGAATTTCCCGCACGCACCTACCCACCCCCTTTCCTCCCCGCTTGCTTCTCGTAAAACAAATGGAAAACGCGGAAAATTTGTCACGCATGTGACGGTACAAACTTACGCACTCGAAAAAATACAACCGCGATGTTATTTATTCATGTATTAACTTTTTTACAAACATATTCTGGGCCGGAGCGGAAAATGAAAAATTCTGATTTCCCACAATGGACCTAGAGGGAAATGTGCGAATTTGAATTTGAACGTTGAATTACGGAAATAAAAATCATTTAATTTTAAGAATGTTCTATGCCTTCAAACAATCGATTTATTTTGACAAAATTCACGAAAAAAAGGTACATAATATTGATACGTACGCCGCGGATTGAGCGAATAGAATCCCAGAGACTGTGTGACCGTTCAAGGGTTATCTGTTAACGGATTAACTAAGTGCTTGCACTTACTTCCAGGATTATATCTGGACTCTAATTGCATTTAGGCTAAACAATGACCGTTATTAGGCCTTTCTCAGAATCGGTACGGGGAGACCCAATGTCGTGGAAATACATATCCGAATACGTGACTATACAACAGGTAAACAGATTAGACGTCCTGAGAGATCTACCCTTTATAAGGCGGTACGTAGGCGATATCAGGTCATTCTGGACTGAGCACTGCCAGTGCGTGTATCTCCTTAATCATCAATAAATGCTGTGAAACGACTGTTGGCCTTTTACTTGGATCCTCCACCCACCCCTACGCAACAATATGTAGTTGTGAAAATTGTATTAAATGTACGTATATGTATGTATATGAAAAGCTCACTTATTTTATATTAAAATAAAAATCATTTAGGTCATGTTATTTGAAATCGATGATTTTTTTTATTTAACGTTTCTTTGATACGGTGAAATTTATTTTCTTTGATACAAACGTACAAACATATATTTGGACAATTGAAAATTTTAATTGAATAATCAATGGATCAATATATATATGTTACAGTGACACTGATATTGTTAGTAAAATTATAATTTACTGACTCAAGCAGTGAGTACAGATATAGTAGCAATAGAATTACAAATTCATTTCTCAATGTTAGTGAATTTTTGATTAGAATTACAACGTACGAATTTGAAATACAATGTACTAATACAAGCCCACTTTAGAGGACGAAGAAGTCAACCAATAAAGCCCTCTACATGAAGCCACCACCTCCCCGACGAATACAGTCTGAGAGACCCTTCCGTCGGAGAACGAAATACAACGTATTACCAACGCTAGCAACCTTTCCTTAAATAAATTAAACCAATCCTAATTTAACCTAACCTAACCCAACCTTAAATAAATAAGTGTTGGCTGCTAAGATATTATGATGTATGTATTTGCTTCCGCATCCAGTCCCACATATGCGGCATCAAAAGAGTCAAATCGAAACGGATAGTGGACTATGAGGAGAGTGGGAATGGATAGGAGCGGGGTTGTGACGTGTTGGACGCACTATCATCCAACTATCAAAAAATATAGTTTTACTAATTTTTAGGGACCAGTGAAAACATAATTAGATATGATTTCACTGAACTGTAACCAGTGAAAATGTAACTGGTTATAATTTCACCGTAACATTTATAAAATATCGTTGCCGATTATAATTTTATTTATCTTAATTATAATATAAAATAATAATGAGAGAACTTCCATTTTAATAATATGAAATACACCCAGTGACATATTACTATTTACTTAATACAAATATTATTTTCAAATAATTTTGTATTTTGATCGATTTTGAAAAAAATTGCATTGTAAAAAACAAACCTCTTTTTTAGTTTTGTATATAATATTAAGATATATAAATTATTATTTTGAATAAAAATACCAATAATTTTATTTTACTACCGCCATCTATGTACATTGTTCACATGTTGTAAATGCATTGTTAAAGGTTCGGCAAACCTTTAACAATGCATTTACAACATGTGAACAATGAACAGCGCGCTCTGGGTCCGCTCTTTAATTATAACGCATTGTGAATTTAGATCGGTGGATGTCTGGTACATCTACTGAGCGCAATTAATAAACAACTATGTGTATGCTCATTTATATAATAAATTTATATAATTTAGAGTACATTATCAAATAATGAAATTAAGCATTAAAATTTCAAAATTTTCTTTAACTTTTCGGAATTATAACGAATCAATTGATATACATATGTATGAATATATTAGGCTGAGCTTCCACTGAAATGTCAGATAAAGTCACAGACTAATTTCCAAAAAAGCTTTCAATTTCTTGTACGCAAAGTAGACTTTTTGATTTATTTACATACATATAGTAGATACTTTAAACAATTAATTTCATAGCACTGAACTAGTAATATTGTATGCTTGTAGGATTATGGAGATTATATTTGAAATGTTTGTTTTGAATAAATAAAACAGATTTGAATTGAAGTGTATATTGTAATTGAAACATTTATATACATATGTATAATATTAGATATGCATATCTAATATTATATAGCGAAAGAACTATACAGTGCTAATTTTCAGTAAATTTTTGAGTAGTTTGATATTGCCTTTTAACCAATTTATTATATGTAACTAGTGTTGTGACCGTTGAAATTTCAACGCGTGGTTTCGGACACACATTGATGCATGATTTAAAATAAAGTTACAATACGAATAGTAATAACACTGTTCGACAAACGACGACTTTTTTTTGGTTCAGAGACGAGATATAACTTTTCTTACAGATCTATACCCATTGAACACGAATCTGGTAATAAAAAATGTTGATTGGCTCGAGATTCGAAGATATATGTTTTTTAAATCGCGCGATTTTCTATATCTTGGTGTTGTTCAGTCGATGTCTCAAAATCTGTCAATTTCCTGTTCAAAATGAATATTGCAATCTATAGTCGGGTATTTTAGCTTTCATTTGTAGTACTTTTCAGCTTATCAACAAAAAAATCTATTGATAACTGGCTTACCTCGATAAAATAAACGAATTTTATTAAATTCTCATATAAAGACAATTTAATATATTATCCCTATTAATTCAATTCAGATTCGTGTAAATACGAGTAAATACTAATACGAGCTATTAGCTCGAAATTTTACCGATTTAAAATTCAGCACACTTCCAATTAACCCTTTTAAACGAAAACAAAAAATATTTTGGCCAGAAAACTATCCCAATAAATATCTTTCAATAGATGTGAACCAAGTATTATTTGTATACTATGATTAAGATTTCAATAATAATTATATTCCCGCCCTAAATAACAATCTTAGTGGAATATCTTATATGAACTAAATATAATATGTATGTATACTTGAAGAAACACAATGATGATTAAGATTTCAATCAAAATAATGATCCCAGCTTAAATTAATACAATTAAATATATTACTTAAAACCTTGGGTCACGTTAGAATGATATGATATAAATATTCGATGTTTTTTTTAACAATTTAGCCGAAAACAACTGATTCTGATTAAAAAATTACACGCTCAATAAACGAATAGAACACGAACAACGTTTATAATTCAATAAAATTGACTGTACATTTACATTTTTTCGGATTCCACAAAGCGATGACAAGAAATTACGCTTATAAAACAATCAAATATAGACAGGATAGTTGAAAGATTAGGATTGATTGTGACAAATTGGAAATAGCCCTTCTAATCTACAATTACGTGCACACATACAGTAAAATAGTGAAAAATCGATAGACAAATCTTCCTCAACAGACTGGAGATATCCGTTTTTTTTTAAATTGAAAAATAATACTAAAATTTTCTGGATTTGATCCAACAGTCTACGTCTGATTGGGGCATTGCTCTTTTCAATTGAAGTCTTGTTATATTACACATATTTTATATTTTCTCTAAATCTTCTTACTACAAAATCTGTTTATATGTATGTGAATGTCATGCATTTTTAGATTCTCGTATATTATTTGTCCCAGTAAAATATTCGGGAAAAAATATTACTCCAATTGATTACCTAAACATAATATAAACTAAAACACGATATAATTTTACATAATGAGAAAAAATCCACTTCATGCAACATTGCAAAGGTGTTTTATGGGTTATTTTAAAGTGATGAATGAAGTTATCGATCGCTCGAACGGAATTTTAATTAACACGAGACTTGACAGTGTTATATCAATCGGAAGATAAATATTCATTAATTATAAATCCAGTGTGAATTTTCATTGTAAGTATTTGTATTTAATATACCAGACAATAGTGAAGAGCAAAATCACAATAGTAGTATGAAATTAAATAAATAACAATAACAATATAGTCATTGAACGATAATATAATATAATTTATTAATTAAACAAATGGTCTCAATCACCACATAAATACACACCCTTTGAAAATATCATGCTAATAAAAAAATATAGAAAAAATCACAAATCAAATTTTAAAACAAATATTTTAACAAATAAAAATTTATTAGAAAAATCAATGCGTTTCTTAATATTAAACGAAAATAAATAAATAATTCATAACCTATTGAATATTTTAAAAATACAATACCTACACACAGGTCCGGCCCGAGGATATATGGTGCCCTTAGGCAGATTGGTTTCAGCGACCCCCGCCCCTTTATTTTATTAAAAAATAAACTTTATAATAGTTGTTGAAATTTTACGTTGAAGAAAAAAAACAAAAAAAACAATCAAATTTACAAATTTTTATTAAAAATAGGTATGTTTTATTTTCAATATATTATATTCGTAAAAATAAATAAAATAAAATGTGCATCAAGAAAACGTCATTGTGGACATATTAAAAAAATAACATTGGGCAAAGTGAAACAAATACAAACCCTGGAAAAATATATAAATTATATTATTACCCCAATTCCTCAAAAGAATTTATTTCGCATTCTGGGGTACCTCAGGGGTCCAATCTGAGGACATTGTTCTATTTAATTATATATTCATGACATTTCAGAAGTAGTAAACGAAGCACAAATTGACCTGTCGAAATTAAATTAAATTTCAGCATTCAAAAATGCTGTGTCCTTAATCCCACAAGATCTTCAGATCGTTTGAATTATCTCTATCACCTACGTGGTGTTAGGGATAAAAAAGTTAATGGATGGTTCTAGCGATTTGGGGTTTTGTTCTAAAAGAACTTTTGTTTTAAACAACAAATAGGCAATATATGTTTGCACAACAATGCTGGGATTCTTACTACGAGTTAGCAAACCTTTCCAGAGTGCATTGATGCTTAAAATTCTTTATGAATCTCTAGTACGTAGAATTCTAGAATTGTCTTCCAATATATTATGGAGTCCTACTCATACGACTCATTCATTGAAGATTGAGAGAATCCAAAAACGGTTTCTCAGATATCTTTATTTGAAATTGTATGGTTATTATTTCTGGCTATATCCTAGTGCTTTTATATTCGGGGAGCTAGGCTTTAAGTCATTGGAGTCACATCGTGTTTCTAGGTAGGCACTTTTTAAGCTAGTAAATGGGTTAATACACAATCCTTAGGTTCCTTAGAGAACACAAGTTTTATACACCTAGTATGTTCAGTGACCTGAGGATTCGTGATTTGTTTTCTCCTCTTGTTGCTTGCACAAATATGTTGGCAACATCTCCAATCTCTAGAGCGATTTATCTGCTCAATGAGGTTTCTGGTGAAATTTACCTGTTTAGTTTATGCTGCGCTGAACTGGTTTAATGGTTGAGTGGTTGTGGAGCAACGCTCGTGGTTGATTTTATCAAATATAATTGTTATTGAGCACAGATGTTTTGTATACCAATATTTATCTTATGATTATATGTATGTCTAGCCACAATGACGCGTTCAAGTACTCTGCAATGTCACTGTGGCTAATATGTTAATTAATAAAATAAAATTGCATTCTAAAAACTATCTTTCATTCTATTCTATTTAAAATTTTAACCTTATTAATTTAACCTTTTCCCAAAAGTAGGGAAACTCACACAAGACAACTATGTACATATGTACCTCTAAGCTCTATTTAATTCCGATTGGTGGATTTTGTTCAAATTTTTTTTTATACTTAATGTCACCATACATATTATAAACATAAAATATCGAGATGATAAAAATAATTTTAAAGGTCAAAATGAAATACAAATATATATATTTCAGCTTCATACGTTCAACAGTATGGAAAAAATCGTGTGGTCTCAACATTTTTCACTTTTCTATGTAAGACAAAAAAATCCCACTTATCAAGTTTGTTGATTTTTTTTTAGATGACATTGATACAAGAATTATACTTGAATTTTCTTGTGAAGACCACATATATTTAGAGTCGAAAAACGTAGTGGAAGAAAAATCGAACAATGGTAAACTGCCACTTCCAGTTGACGGGTGATCTCCAAAATTTATTAATTTATGATCGGTCGCCATTACATTGGGCTGCAGAGGGTGGTAGTGTTGACATTCTGCAATTGCTAATCGATATAGGTATTAATATCAATATGACTGACAAGGACGGTGACACACCACTCATCTGTGCTGTTAAGTATAATGAAACTGGAGCATTGAAGCATTTGTTGAAATCGGGAGCAGAACCAAATGCAATTGACTGGGAAGGAAAAACAGTACTCCATCGTCTCGCAAAAAAACATGCTGTGGAGGAATTCAAATTGTTTCTGAGTGCAGGAGCCGACCCCAATATTAGAGATGAAAATGATAAATCGCCATTACATTCGGCTGCAGAGGGTGGTAATGTTGACATTCTGCAATTGCTAATCAAAAAAGGTCTTGATGTCAATATGACTGACAAGGATGGCGACACACCACTACTCTGTGCCGCTCGCCAGAATAAAGCTGGAGCATTAAAGTATTTGTTGAAATCGGGAGCAAATCCAACAGCAACCAACTCGGATGGACGAACAGTACTCTATTTTATAGCAGAAAATGGTGCTGTGGAGGTATTCAAATTGCTTCTGAACTCGGGAGCCGATCCCAATATTCGAGATAAAAATCACCAATCGCCATTACATTCGGCTACAGAGGGTAATAGTGTTGAAATTCTGCAATTGCTAATCGATAAAAGTCTTGATGTCAATATGACTGACAAGGACGGCGACACACCACTCCTCTGTGCTGCTCGCCAGAATAAAGCTGGAGCATTAGAGCATTTGTTGAAATCGGGAGCAAATATAACTGCAACCAACTCGTATTGTTACATTCGTGGGTGATGTGTATTTTGTTGTTATTAATATTTCCGCTGCCACCAAGCGTTTTTGCGGAACGCTACTCCGTAAATAAAACTCACTTTATTTTATAAGATAATTATCTTCTTTAATAGTAGTAAGTATACACGAGATAAGTTTGTATTACACGTTACTAGTTAGTGGTTACTAGTTAAGTCGTCTAATCGCGAGTCACTAGTTAGATGGTTCAATTGTAAGTCAGTGATTAGTAAGAGACGGTTCGGTTGTAAGTCAGACGGTTCGATCGCAAGTGATAAGTAAGAGACGGCTTGATCGCAAGTGACCTTCCATATGTTTAACATCAGTATATATTTAATAGACGTAACAATTTGGACCAATCATAGTTCGTGATAAAATAGGGGGGAACTCGAGTTAAGTAAAACAATATCTTAAGACTTTAATACTTTGACCCTTGAGTGTGTCGAGAAATGGTTTTCACACAATTAGTTACGCAGCTTTAAAAGGGTTTTTGAGGGAATACGATTGGAGTCGAGTCGTGTGAAAAATGCTGGTAAACTAATTAAAGACAATATTTTTAGTGTTTGCATATGTATCCCTTGAGGGTAGATTTCACGCAATTCGTTGTGCGGATTAAGAGTCGTGAGAATAATGCAGAAAAGCGATAAAGTTTGTTGAAAAACGATATTTTTAGTGTTAACATATGTGTCTTGAATGTATCGAGAAATGGCTGAGTAGATGCACGCAATTTGTTGTGCAGGCTTAAGAAGGGCTTTGATATTTTTGGGGGAAACATAATTCGTCTCGCAGATTGATTTAAAGGTCGTGGGAATAGAATACAGCTAACATAAAACAAATAAAGACTTATGTAGATATAACAGTATGGAAGAACAGCACTTCATTTTATCGCAGAAAATGGTGTTGTGGAGGTATTCAAATTGCTTCTGAACGAGGGAGCCGATCCCAATATTCGAGATAAAAATCACCAATCGCCATTACATTCGGCTGCAGAGAGTGGTAATGCCAAAATTCTGCAATTGCTAATCGATAAAGGTCTTGATGTCAATATGACTGACAAATACGGTAACACACCCTTCATCTTAGCTGCTCAGTGGAATAAAACTGGAGTATTAGTCCATTTGTTGAAATCGGGAGCACATCAAACTGCAATTGACTCAAATGTAAAAACAGTACTCCATCGTCTCGCGAAAAAAGGTGCTGTGGAGGAATTTAAATTGCTACTGAACGCGGGAGCCGATCCCAATATTCGGGATAAAAATGATCGATCGCCATTACATTTGGCTGCCGAGAGTGGCAGTGTTGAAATTCTGCAATTGCTAATCGATGAAGGTCTTGATGTCAATATGACTGACAAATACGGTGTCACACCACTTCATATTGCCGCCTCTTCTGGTGAATTAAATACAATAAAATACCTACTTGAGAACGATGCTGACCCGAAAATCGTCTCTAAACAAGGAACTACCTTAATTCACAGAGCTGCTTTTGGATGCGACTACAATACATTTGTCTTCATCATGGAGTTGGGCTTTGATCTTACAAATGTAAATTTAGACGGAACTTCTTTGTTGCATGCAGCCGTACGTGGAAGTAATATAAACATGATGAAATTTTTGGTTGAAAAACGAATCCATCCAAATACTGCTGATAAAGATGGATTGACTCCACTACACGATATGTGCTCTGTAAGCTATTTTGACGCTGATATATTTAAATTACTGATTGAATTAGGCGCTAACCCAAATGCAATGAGAAAATCGAATTGCACGCCCCTGCACCTTGCATCAACCTGGAATATTCTTGAAGCAGCCACTGCATTGATAGAAGAAGGTGCTGTAATCAACATTCGTAACGATTTAGGCCGATCTGTTTTACACAATGCTTCAATAAAATGTCATCCAAATATCATCGAGCTTCTACTGAAAAACGGTGCTGAGGTTAATGTGTTTGATTCTAAAGGACGAACACCACTGCATCACCTTTCACGAAACGGTGAATTTAATGCTGTGCTGGAACTATTGCTGGAATATGGCGCCGATCCTCGCGACTTGGATAAAGCAGGTCACTCACTGCTGCATCTGGCTGCCGTGCACTTCAGATACCAAGCTGTAGATTATGTTATCAGAAATGTAGAGGGCATTGACGTGAATGGCCGAGATATCGAGAGAAAAACTCCTCTGCATTTCGCAGCGGAGTGTGGAAGAGTCTCCATCGTTGGTCTTCTCGTCCGAAAAGGAGGCGACATTAGTGCCAAGGACAAACACGGAAACACGCCATTGGACTTGGCAACTAAGTTCAACCGTGCCAAAGTCATGGACTTCCTCAAAGGTTATTCAAATACGTATTTTGATATACATATATGCATATTTTTTTTACTTCCAATCGATTGATATAATTTTAATGGTTTTCTCATTGCAGGTCTACACATCGTGAATACTAGGAAAAGCAACACTAACACCATGGAGAAAAGTGGAAGCACGCGTTTATTTTTATTTTTTTGTATAGCACCGATTTTATTTTATATAATATACAAAATCCTAATGTAGACCATTCAATTTTAAATGATCTTTTTTGGGTGAATTCAAATTTTCCGTCCAAAATGGAGGCGACACTAGCGCCACGGACAAAAACGGAAGCACGCCTTTGAACTCGGTAACTAAAATTAATCGTGCTAAAGTCATGAACTTCTTCAATTCAGACTTGCGAGGTAATTTGAGTGCATCATCTTGATTTGTTTTCTTTTTCAAATTGATTAAATGTGATTTTAACAGTTTGTTTCATTTTCTGATTACAGCCACTTGATAATCTCAACGTAAAAATATCTTCACCAAACAAATTCGAAAAACGCTCTCATGTATGAAGCCATTGTTTGAAAATGTGTCTAAAATAATTTAATAATTTAAGTTGTATTAATATTAATATACATACATATACATACAAATCAAGTGTTAATACCTACATTTATATGTACATATTATATAATAAAATAAAAAATAATTTAATATATGTTTGTCAAAGCCCCAGGGTCTGTCAGCTATGCTGCCTCTCCCTTTCATATTAAATGAATAAATAAATTATTTTATTTTTACTTGATGTTGATAGATAAGTTTGTAAAGTAAATTGGCTCTATTTTTCGAAATATGCTTGTTTATTTAATATTGTGTGTGTTATCTGACCTTAATGTTTACATCATATGTGTATTTATCTTTTCGTTATGTAATTTTAAAAGTTATTTTCATAAAATATATTATCGTATATATTCCTATAATGGAACACTTTTTCATCTGACATTTTGAAATTGAGTATTTTTCAAAAAGTTTGATTGTTTAGTTACAAATTAAATACGTTATGGAATTTTTTTGTATACGTACAAACCTATGTTTGTATGTATGTATGTAAATAGGTAACAATAGGTGAAAAATTATGATCATGCTAAAATTTCGAACAATAAACACATTTATCCCGAAACTTATAATTTTTCAACGAACTAATAAATTATTAATTTCAACGAACTAATAATCATGGCATAAAATATCAAATGAAAATTTGTAATTAATATTAATATGTATATTTACTTTGAAAGCTACGACTATTTAGAATATCGTTACTCCACACATTTTAATATTAGTGGACAATCTTCACATTATTATGGCCATTCCCCACCTTAATATATTATGTACATATGTATGTATGTATAAATAGAGGGCTGCCGGTAGCCCCTCTTCATTTTGGAAACAATAAAAAAAAGTAAAACAAAGAAAGGAATATTATTAATAACCACCAATCACACATTTTTCCAATTATAATATGAAATCTGACGATCTCTTTTAGTGTACATACAATATTAATTTTAAGCACATACTTGTCTCTATGTACATGTGTAATGTGTAGGTATTATATCGTTTTGAAATATTTTTAACACATTTTACTTAATAACACCCAGGCTTCAAAATCAAATCAGATAAATCATCAAAATCAAATCAAATCATATAACGACGACCGATGAGATAACAATTCATGCTACGATAAAACTTTTCGCACTTTTAATTATATTAGAACTTTTAATTCTACGATTGAAAAACAATATTATAAGCAAAAATTTGGCTTTTTTAATTCCAATTTTATTTTCAAAAAAAAAAAAAACAATGCTTGGTTAAATTTGAATTAAATCTTATTTATATCACAAAATAGTACAATTGATTCACCTAAAGAAATAAATTTATTTCGAAACAATTTGTTTCCAATGTACCTATATTTTAACTGCCATCTAAATTTTTTATGACAAAAAACGCAAAAAAAACCCCTCGAAGGAATTAAAAATACGGAAATCACCAACCCACAACTTTGCCCATATATTTGTGAAATATAAGAAGTATAAAAAACAAAATTCAATAATGAAACATATATATGTAAGTACATAAATGTTCACACATACCGGCTATGAAAAAATTTCGAAACAAGTTTAAGCACTAATGTAAGGAAACTCGCACAAGACAAAAGTTATACTTCGGTAGTTTGATTTTGATCAATTTTGATCAATTTACTAAAATAAATTAAATTTAAAAAATAGAAAAAAAAAAATACGTCGTATCGATAAACATTTCAAAAACAAATACTAAGTTTCAATTCAATAAGAGTAATGGTGTTCAAAAAATCTCCAATATACACAGACACACACAAATACACATAACAACGGACCAGTGATCGATTCTGAGTTCTGATCAGTCAAAATCTCGAGTTCGAATTTTCGCATGAACTTCATATATTGTTACTTCGTACGTAGATAAAGTAAAAATATACGGTTTAATAAAAAAGATAAAAAAAATAAATGTGTTTTATTTAAGTTTAGTTATGAATATTTCAACGGTGCTCGATTGTTTGTAAGTTGGTTTTACGAAGGGCTACTGAAAAGTTTTAGGGCATTCGGGTAATCAATTCCATTCGTAACTAATTTTCTGGTTGCACCTATGATTTCTCTTTTGCAGTATCTCAATATCAATTTCCAATATCAATAGTCGTTGAGTTGTGATGAGTTGATGTGCGCGTCAATTATTTTACTGTCGCTGGTATATGTCAGCGAAAGTCATTGAAAGTTGCCAATGTAAGCAAAGGTTCATCGATACATATTTGTTTTTGTATGTATGTGCATACAAAAACAAGTTGTGCTAACAAAAAAATGTATGGAAATGTGAGCGACAAAGAAGTTGACGGGTGTGGCGTGCCGCATCTAACTGCATATATTGGTCAGGTCGCCCTTAATAAGTCGCTCGCAAGTCGTAAGGTGTGGACCGGCTCAAATGAAGATAAGTCTCTCTACTTTTACGCTCAATTTGTGTCCAAAATGCTATCATAGCCGCTACATACATACATACATATGTGTTCGTTATAATCCAGTGTATAAATACGTTATTTTGAAATATAATAATAAATTTAGTCCATATGAAATCATTTGTGAATATTTTTAATAAATTAATTCCACAAAATAAATTTAATAATCATTAGCATCTCGTGAATAGAAATTATCATCATATTTTATCTCTTAAATTATACGTAAAATTCGAAATAGTTGAACGGAATTTAATAATCTGCAATTGGGATTTTTATTTACTATCATGCAATTTTACTACATGTTTTGTTCTGTATGTAACGCTGACCCTAATCTGTGTCAGCGTTACATAATCTGTGTGTATGTGAGGGATAACGTCCGACGAATAAAACGATAAGAAGCCTAAACTTTGTAGAATTTCGCATATTTATGTACTTATTTATTTTATACTAAGTTTCAATTTGCTAATCGGTCAGGTAATATTTCCTACATTCTTCCGATCGCTATAAAACTTTGCCATTTGCAAGGTTTGGCCCCTGATAAATTTTTTATGTATTATATTTCCGCTTACTCGATATTGAAATGTAATCGCAACAAATATATTTAATAATTGAAAAATATCGAGAGGGTGACAGCTCATTCAATGCCAGTAGCCTTGTTTGTTTGTCTTTCCTCTCCCCACTCGTTTTGTCTCAATTTTATTTTTTTCGCACTAAATCTTACAAAATTTGCATTATAGGCTCTCATTATCTCATATATGTATATTTCTACTTCACTAATAGGTTTTTGTCAATATAAATCGAAATTGCTTACGTCACGCGTAACGGTAACAGTAATTTTGTTTAGCGAGGTTTTGAACCATTCTTTCATATTACCTAATTTTGATTTCAATTTCGATTCTCTATGGAATTTCAATATCTGATTCCGATTTCAGTTCCAATTCCCGATTCTGATTCCCAATCCCAATTATCGATTCCGATTCCAAATTCCAATTTCTATTCAGATGTCAATTCCAATTCCCGATTCCAATTTTCGATTCTGGTTTCAGTTCCGATTTTTATGCCGATTTCACCTTCCAATTCCGATTTCCCCTTCCAACATTGATTCCGACTTCGGTTTTTAATATTTTATTAATTAATTATTGCATACTTTAGTATGGCATAACTAATGAGACCATTTATTTTTGTCCCCAAAATGGGACATCTACCAATTTTTACGTAATATGTGTATTCAAGAAAACGGGTATTTTTTCATAGTTTTTATTTGTTAATAAAAAGAACAGGAATGTTGATGGAGAATAGAAAAGAACAGGAATGAATAATATAAATATAAAAAAATTATTTTGCTTTATATTTTTCTGATGAAAAATTTTCTTAAGTATTACTGGGTTTGCTTTTAAATAAGAATGAAACTCTTGGTAGAATTTCTTAAAATTGATTTTAATTTACAATATCGCTTTAAGAACTGCGACTTGCAATTGCGTTTTTTCGGTCGTCCATAACTTTTTCATCTGTGAAAAGACTCTTTCTACGGGTGCATTAGTTCCGGGCAGGCATAAAATGTATTTAGTAATAAGCAGTGGCGGCTCGTGGATAAGATATCTGGGGGTGCTGCGGTTGATTAAAAATAAAAAAAATGTTTATTTGGATTATATTTTATTATTAACATCAAAATGATCAAAATTAAACATTATATGTATTTTATTTCATTATAAAATTGATTCTTCTGTATCACCTTTTCGTTAAATTTTTCACTGTTCATAATCTTTTTTTTTTTCAATTGACAGCATAGACAAAGCCGTCAATCTTTCCTGAACCATCGTGTTTCTTATATATGTATGTCTTTATTCTATTTGTTGATGAAAAACACCGTTCTGGTTTAGAGGTAGTTGAAGTTGTAAGTAGAATTTGAATAATTTTTGTTTGCAAAAATAAATTTTAAAAATATTAATATATCATTAATACTATGCATTTATTTTCTTGAGTAAAACCCTTCTAATTCAGTTTGAAGTTTTTCTTTATCTAGCATTCGATGTGATTCAACGGTTAGTAGTAGAAATTCCATTGGCTTTTTCTTTCAGTATTTTTCAACATTTCTTTATTAAATAATTAGAAAAAGTATATCTTTCTTTTATATCCTTAATAATAACATCGCACATATTTTTGGCTCCTATAATATGTGCGATAATATATGCATCACATATTTTTGGCTTCTATTCGCTTTAAGAATCTCATATTTGTATAATGAAATTAGTAAAACTTTTTAAGTTTTCTTTAATTGAAAAGGCATCGATATTACTAGATAGCATTTGGTTATAAATAATTTTTCTAGATGCGGCATTAACTTGTGAAAAAGTTCTGACTAAAATAAAAAATTGTATTCAGTAAATTGGTAGAATCTGTTATTGTTTTATCAGTATTTTCGGAAGAATATTTAAGTTCTTGAAAACATTGGCTCAGCTTCTCTTGATTTTGATACCATTTTAAATACTTAAAGTGACGAGTAGAAGGAAGTGTAGAAAGGTAGAAAGTGTAAGAGGTGTAGAAGGAAAGACAAAAGGTGCAGAAGAAATGACGAAAAGTAAGGAGCGTGTTGAGCGCACACGAACGCAACAAGAAATGTGTATAGCACTGTTGGGAGTGCAGTACCGATCAAGCTTCTAGCTGCCCCCGCGCCCCTCCTTCGCCCACTCAGCATATTCCATCGAAAACCGTACTGCACAAAATCATAAACGATGCCTCACTTTCTGATATTAGTACCACGATGTATGATCATTATTGGATGTATCGGTGTGCGGGCGAGCTTAATACACGCTTAAATAATATTGATATTTTCATATAATATACATACATTTATCTATATAATAATATTAAATTTTTCTCAATTTCCTTGGGGGTGCTGCAGTACCGCAGTGCGTATGGACGAGCCGCCACTGGTAATAAGTGAATATTCATCAAATACTTCTGTATCTTGATTACAATTAATAAATCCCTAATGAATCAATATATCCATTATGTACATCTTGAATTTCTTCCCACGTAGGTAATTTGGTTAAATCCGCCCATTCAAATATTAATAATTCTTCAAAGAACAAAGTCCACTGCTTCAAATATTCTTTGCTTATCTAATAGAACTCAGCAGCTGTAGTTTTTAATTGCTCTTGTGCCATTTACACCGATACACACTGTATCAAGCTAGTCGATTTTTTTCACTTTTTGTGTTGCTCTCTTTTTGAAAACGGAACATTTCGACGTCCCGAAGCTGTGCTTGGGGACAACGGGACATGCTACCTAAAAACGGGACGGTCCCGTTCAAAACGGGACGTATGGTCACTTTCGGCATAACCCATTCGATGATACTTCATCGGGCTTATCAGTAGTTATAAATATATATAAATCATTCAACGCTCTCTTTTATTTCAAGTTTTAAATCTATATTTAAAAGACTGCGGGTAATGCTTTGCACGAAAATAAAATTACATTGCAATTAAATATGCACAATACAAAGAAATAATATAAGAATATATTTGTCACTTATATGATCATTAATTTTGTGAAAATGTGTGTGATTACGTTTGAAATCAATAAAATATAAGTTTTTTATTTGAATACACATATGTATGTGTGTATATTTAAATCTAATAGCATAATATACATATTATTTCCTTCGCTGTTGTAGTTTTATTTCAGAACGATAGTGTTTTTTATTAATATCGCCGACACTCATACCAGCGAAGGTGAAATAATTGACGTGCACATTGTTATGTACCCCGCTTATCACTCTAGTTCCCACAATATCAAATGTACTTTTCACACGCTCATATACGTGAATAACAAAACCATAAAAATTCCTGTAATAGGATATTCAGATAACACAGGAATGTACCCAGCCCATAAGATAACAAATCATTTATATAGATCGCCATTCGATCGCATTAGTCAGTCATCGCCATCGACTCCGCAGATGACAGTCGTCAGTCATCACCATCAAGACTCCGAGAGAGGTAGTCTTCACCATCGACTCCGAGAGAGCAGTCATCGCCATCGACTCCGCAGATGACAGTCGTCAGTCATCACCATCAAGACTCCGAGAGACCAGTCATCATCATCGACTCAGAGAGTGACAGTCGTCATCGTAAATACTCCGAGAACGCGTCCTCAATTAACGATCAGCACAGCAGCAGAATAAAGTGAACGAAAGTTATAGTGAAATAGTTCTACGTGTCTCCTATTATAAAAATCATAGTTCCATTATCTATCGGTTTTTCGAATATATCTAGAATATAAGATAACTGTAACATTTTAATAACAATAAAGAAACTTGGTTGGTTAACCAAGTAGTAAATAAAATTTAAATAAATATCTTCCTGGAACGTGACATATGATAATTTTGGTGGCAGCGGTGGGATGAGTCAATTGGTTTAAATCAAAAAATATCCGTGCAAGGATAAGTGAAAGTTTTAAAAAGAGGAAAAATTCCTAAAAAGTGAAAGTGCTAAATAAGATATTAAATCTTAATAAATTTCGTGAACTTAAACATTCCAAAAAACGTAGCTATTCAGATTAGATCTTAGTATCTATCATTCCCGAGGGAATCAGCAATTATTGCTCTTGAGTGAATTAGTGACGTTCGGAAGTACAGTTCAGTTTTAATAAAAATAAAAATAATAATTTTAAACCAACGGCGAAAAAACGTAGCAGTTACGGCGGATTCTACATCCTACAACCTCGCAAGGACCTTCCCAGATTTTCGAGACCAAGAACAACCAATATCAATATCTACGGAAATAAATAATTTTGAAAATGAAAGTAATATTCCTATTTCCGAAATGAATAATGAAAATTTTGAAAATAAAACAAACGATCCTATAAATGAAGAAGATAAAGACAATTTTGAAAATGAAAATAATATTTCTATTCCCGAAATAAATAATGAGAACTTTGAAATCGAAATTAAATCACCTGAATTAAAATTATGTAATGACGAAATTGAAAAGTCATTGGAATGTTTTCCTAAACTTCCTGAGCCGCAGGAATGTAATTTATTCGTATACAATGAAAAAAATGTTAATTGCGATATTAAAATAAAATCTATTGATATGAAATTGCCAGAAGATGATTTCATGTGCAATCTATTAATTAAAAATAAAAAGGTGAAAATAAAAGTTAAAGGGAAAATAAACGGAATTAATCGTAATATTAAAAATGGATTCGTTAAAATGTTAAAAGATATTTTCATAGACAAATTGATTATAAAAATAAATAACGCTACTAATGCGGAAATAAATACGAAAAGGAAAATAATTGAACGTGGTAATAAACCTAAATTTCGAATAACAAATAAAATATTGTGGTGTAAACCAACAGTAAAAATTAAATTAAAACAAAATAAATATAAATTATATAAAACTTACCCTTTACCTATACCTCATACAAATACAGACATATACTCACTCATTATACCAACATATAAATACATTGGAGTATCAGTCGACGATATGAGTTATACTATTTTTGATAATTTAGAAAATAATTGTAAGAATATTATTAATCAAATTTTTATATGTAATAAATTAAATATACTTTCCACACTAAGTGAAATACATTGTGAAACAAAATTGCTAAAAGATGTTACTAAGAATATACCTGAATATTGTAACACAAGAAATGTTAAAGGTAAAATAGACCTATGGCAAAAATTAACTAACAACAGATGGCTATATACCTTGTCGGAAAGTAAGAAATTAACAATTAATTGTAAGAATAAAAATAATGAATATGTTGAATTATTCCAAACAGGAATCATAAAGTTAGATAAAGGATGTAAAACGAATAATGGCTTAATAAGCTTAAATGCTGATAATAACATTTTTACTGAATATAAAAATCCAATGTCAAATATAAATATAATAAATGATAAATGTTGTGTTATAGGAAAAACAAATTATAGTTTACATCAACTAGATCCTATAAAATTAATAAATGTAGATAACACAAACACTCAGAAAGTCCTAGAGACATTTGAAAAATTTAACGATAAATTAGAAAACTATCAAAATCAGCCAGCCATTGTAAAGCATTCCTCATTTTTTGTAAAGCTAATTTATGGAATAATCATTACTATTGTTATACTTATGCTAGTTAAAATAAGTTTTCATCTTTATAAATGTTTTAGAGATAAGAAAAGATTTAATGTAAAGTATATTCGAAAACCACGAGAAAACGAAGTAGAAATAGTTCAAATCGAACCAGAAATTAGATCTAGAGAAGAAATATTAAATGCCATAAGCGGCTAACTTCTTAATTTTTATGTATTAATAAGTTTCTTAACAATGGGGGTGTTATGTACCCCGCTTATCACTCTAGTTCCCACAATATCAAATGTACTTTTCACACGCTCATATACGTGAATAACAAAACCATAAAAATTCCTGTAATAGGATATTCAGATAACACAGGAATGTACCCAGCCCATAAGATAACAAATCATTTATATAGATCGCCATTCGATCGCATTAGTCAGTCATCGCCATCGACTCCGCAGATGACAATCGTTAGTCATCACCATCAAGACTCCGAGAGAGGTAGTCTTCACCATCGACTCCGAGAGAGCAGTCATCGCCATCGACTCCGCAGATGACAGTCGTCAGTCATCACCATCAAGACTCCGAGAGACCAGTCATCATCATCGACTCAGAGAGTGACAGTCGTCATCGTAAATACTCCGAGAACGCGTCCTCAATTAACGATCAGCACAGCAGCAGAATAAAGTGAACGAAAGTTATAGTGAAATAGTTCTACGTGTCTCCTATTATAAAAATCATAGTTCCATTATCTATCGGTTTTTCGAATATATCTAGAATATAAGATAACTGTAACATTTTAATAACAATAAAGAAACTTGGTTGGTTAACCAAGTAGTAAATAAAATTTAAATAAATATCTTCCTGGAACGTGACAACATCCACTCATCACAACTTAACGAATGGTGTTATTACAATTTTACAAACTGATATTGAGACAGTGACAATGAATGTCGTAACCCACTGGCGCGACACGTGACACGCGACACGCGCGTGTGGGTCATCGCGCTGTGGAATTTGATGGAATAATACATACATATGTACATTCGATATGTAAAACTCTTTGCTTTTATGTAAAGAATTTTTTACAAAAATAGTTTAAAAAAAACTATTTGGAGTGCAATTTTGTAGAACATATGTAAATGCATTGAAATTAATGTCATCATTGAAACATTACGGCCATTAAAAGAATCCACGATGAAATTGCAAAGCAAGCACATGACGTTGAGTGATTTTTTACGGGATTTGGATTCTATTAAAATTTAAACTACAAAACTTAAAAAATTGATAATCTCATACTTCTAGAATAAAAAACTACTAGATTATTTTTAGCCTGTTGTCACACTTTTGTTCCTAAAAGCAGGGCCCGATAAAATTTTGGTAAGCCTAGAGCAAGTCAAATAAGAATAAATAAAGAAAAAGTATTTTAGCTGCATCAGAATCCGCCCTCTATTCCGCAGTGCACCAGCGGCAAGTAATTTAAATGGTCAAAATACTATTTCCGATTTACGGATTCTTACTAAAACCTTATCAGCTCTATGTTAGTATATACAAATACATACAAATATAAATTTTCGGTTTGATACGTTCAGGGGTATGGAGAGAATAGTGGCTACATCATTTTTGACCTTTCTAAGACTAAAATATCCGACTTCCGGTTTATTAAATTTGGTGATTTTTTACATACCTCCTTTATTTTATTTTCATCACATTGATATTTGAATTTTTTTGGTGAAGTGCACAGATGTTTAAGAGGTCGAAAAAAATAGTGGAAGATAAATCTAACAAGAGTAAACTGCCACTTCCGGTTAACAGATGCTTACCGAATTTTAATCATAACTTGGTATTAAGATTATATGAAATAGATAGGAAATTTCAATTCAATAAACTAAAAGGTTTCTGAGAAAATCATAAAAAGCCTCGATTCTCTAGAGCAGGGGTTCCCAACCTTTTTATACCCTAGAGCGCATTCTAAAATATCTATGGGGCGGCGGGCATTACTTATTTTTTCTAATGATATTTATAATTGGACGAGGGTAATTAATAACAAAGAAAAATAATTTCAAAATAATAAAATTATTGTTCAAATTACATACACACCAAGAAACGTACATACAAAATGTAATACAAAGTAAACAAAAAACACACATACAAAGAAAACATTTTATAAAAAAATATAATATCAATGTGTCAGTGTGATCTTTGGGCGATTCAATTAGCGGTTTCGGAGATAATTGAATTCAAAAACTTAAGGACACCTATGTATAAGGGGAGGTACCATTTCTGGTCAACTTAAAAATTTCAAAAAATTTTTCGTCGTGTCGATAAGAATTTCAGTCACCGATACTAAGTTTCAGGTGTTCAAAAAATCCCCAAAATACACAGACACACACACACACACAGAATTTTTCTAGATCATCCAAACGTGATCAGTGAAAATCTAAATATGAATTCTTTATGTGCCAACTTAGAGCTGATAAGGTTTTGATCAGAATTCGTTAGCCGGAAGTAGTATTTTTTTTTAAAACAATATTTCATTATTTTATTTAGACCTTATAAATTATTTTAATCTTCTTCATATTCATTGTCTATAGTACTGATAGTGACACAAATAAATCTGACAACCGGAAGTAGAACTTTTGTCTTGTGCAAGTTTTGTACATTTGCGCTTAATATGTATCGAAAATGCTGTCGGCTATTAGTATTTCATAATACTGCCGGTATATGTGTATGTGTCTGTGCGGTTCAATATCGAATTTTGTTTTGTGAACTTCTTATATTCCTCAAATCCATTGATAAAGTCATGGGTTGGTCACACCTGAATTTTTTTTCCCGGTGCAATTGGAAGAAGCTCTATCAAGAACCACTGTTGTAGAAACATACCCGCGATTCTCGCTGTTATTATCTGAACCACACCCACGGTCATCGTTTTAGACGATCTTCAGAAGTGTTTCGGCGGTGATAGCGTGTCATTGTCGAGTCAGTCTTTTGGAACAACTCAAGTGTAATTCAAACTGAAGGTGGTTCATCCGGTTCACCTAGATCGTACGTAAGCTTTTGATTATTACTTTATCTATGTACGTAGTAGCAACAGATGACGTTTTGTGATCATGCAAAAATTCAAAGTCGAGAATTTGACTGATTCGAACTCAGAATCGATTACTGATCACGTTTTCATGATCTACATAGTTTAGGGTTTTGAATTGAATTATCTCCCAAACCGCTAACCGAATCAGACTGAAATAAAAATTATAAATTTTATGACCTAATATTTTTTAAATATTTTTACCTGAACCGGAAGTAGTGCTTTTACTCTAGAGAATCGAGGTTTTTTATTTTTTTCTCAGAAACCTTTTGTTTTTATATATGTTTTATAGTATGTGATGAATAGTTTCATAAATTAGTTAATTTAATTTAAAAGAAAGCTTGTAATGATGACGAGTTAATTAATAACTGCTATGATTTTTTTTCGTGAAACATTTGTTTTAAATGCTAATGTTTTATCCTACATATGTAAATATGTATATGTGTATCCTTGGCATAATTAAAATATTTATAGAGAAAATATATATATTTGCCAAGAACCTAGAACACAATTACTAAACGGACATAACTTAAATACATTTTGTATTTATGTATGATTAAATAGCATTAAATCATTAGCATTTTGAATAAAATATAATAATTCATGAAACGGTCAAGTGCGTGTATATTTTTGGCTTAACACCAAACAGTAGATGAGTCAGAAATTTTTTCTCTGATTTTCACAAGACCGCGCCCACACGCATCGATCGACCTATGAATCAGTCTTTGAACTCGCCTCGTGTCGAGCGCTCGCGCATATTTATGTTCCTTTGCTTACATCCGCGCTTTCAACGACTGCAAAAGTGCCACTGACACATACCTTCTTCTTCTTCTTGTTAATGCCTTGTCCGCATCCGGACGTTGGCGACCACCTCGTCGATTATTTGAATATATCCGCATCGGTCTTCAGCGGCTCGGAACAGCTCTTCGGCGCTCATATCGGTCCACATGCGCATGTTTCGAAGCCAAGATAACTTTTTCCTGCCAATCCATTTTTTTCCTTCTATTTTCCCCATGGTTATCAAACGGAGAAATTCGTATTTTGGACCCCGTATCATGTGTCCGAGGTACTCCATCTTTCTCCGCTTGATGACAGAAACAAGTTCCCTGCCTCTCCCCATCATGCCGAGGACAGCTTCGTTTGATATCTTTTTGGTCCACGGAATCTTCAGCATACGCCTATAGACCCACATCTCAAAAGCTTCAATGCGGCTGATCATCTTGGTTTTCAGAGTCCACGTCTCACATCCGTGTAGTAATACTGTCCAGACGTAGCTCTTCGCGAATCTCAACCGCGTATGAAGATTGAGATGCTTGTTTGTAAGGGCCGCCTTCATTTTTACAAATGCTGTTCTAGCCATCTCGATGCGGATTTTTAGATCTTCATCTGGGTCCATCTCTTCATTCAGCCAGGTACCCAGGTATTTGAATCTTTTTACTCTTTCTATCACCTCTCCATCCAAGGTTAGATTCCCGGTGTCTGTTTGCATTCTATCTACTATCATAAATTTTGTTTTCTTTAGATTTATGCGCAGACCTCTTCGATTGCTTTCTTGATGTACACGGTCTAGAGATCTTTGCAGGTCTGCTAAATTTTCAGCGACTAGTGCCGTGTCATCAGCATATCTTATATTGGTGATCGTCTCGCCGCCCACCTTGATGCCCTCCGCCTCTTGGAGAGCATCGTGGAAGATGGATTCGGTGTAGGTGTTAAAAAGAGTAGGTGATAGGATGCATCCTTGCCTGACGCCCCGTTCTATAGGAATCTCATCAGTGAATTGATCATCGACACGTACTACTGCAGTCTGATTCCAATAAATATTTCGTAGCAATCTGACATCTCTGTCATCCAGGCCAATATTTTTTAATGTTTCCATCAGGCGAGCGTGTTGGACACGGTCAAAGGCCTTTTCAAAGTCTATAAAGCAGATGTACACAGGTTTACGGACTTCTCTGCATCTTTGGAGTAGTGTTTTCATACAGAAAAGGGCCTCTCGGGTACCCAAACCTTGTCTGAACCCAAACTGCTCTCTGCTAATCGCCTCTTCACACCGTGAGTAAATTCTGCCCTGTATTATCTTTAGTAGGATCTTCAATGTGTGACTCATTAGGCTAATTATTCTGAAGTCACTACACGTCCTCGCGTTACTCTTTTTGGGCAACGGGATAAATATGGATTGTTACCAATCGCTAGGTACTTCGCCTGATAAATATATTTTATTATAGAGTTTTGTTAGATTTTCTATGTTATCGTCGTCCAATAACTTGAGAAATTCGGCAGGAATCAGATCCGGTCCAGTAGCTTTCCGACTCTTTGCTAGTTTTATAGCATGTTCCACTTCGGATTTCAATATATATGGTCCCGTTTCTGGATCTTCAATATGCCCTCCGGTTTCTCTATTGTCTTTAAAGAGCAATTTTGTGTACTCGGTTCATTCTGATTTCTTCTCATCCATATTTAAAATGATTTTTCCATCTTTATTCCTAAGGAGTATGAAATCTTTTTTTCTGAATGATCCTGTTGCTTCTTTTAGTTTTTTATATACGTTAAATTCGTCGTGTTTTTCTTGTAATTTTTCAATTTCGTTACATTTATTTTCCATCCATTTTTCTTTGATTTCTTTAATTTTCCTTTGAATTTGGCGGTGAATATTTTTATATTGTGTTGGATTATTATGTTTGTGTTTTCTACGTTCTTCCATTAAATGTATAATTTCATCCGTCATCCAAGGTTGCTTTTTATTAATTATTTGATTTGTTTCAAGAAACTTTTTCCCAGATTGGGTCATTGCTGATTTCATACCTTCCCACTTTAAGTTTACATTACTATTTTCTTCAATACATTTTTGTTTAAAATTTTTATTGAGATCTTTTGTAAATTGTTCGTGGATCGTAAGATTTTTAAGCAGCTCTAAATCCAATCTTGGTTTAGGTTTTGATGCTCTTAAAATCTTTTTCAGTCTTATCTTCAATTTCCCACAAAGTAGATTATGATCGGATGCCACGTCTGCACCAGGGTAGGTTTTCACCGATTTTATACTATTTTTAAATCTACTGTTTATCAAAATAAAGTCAATTTGGTTTCGCACAATATTATCAGGACAGTCCATTGGGGATTTCCATGTGTATAATCTTCTTTTAGGTAGCTTAAAGAAAGTATTCAAGATAACATACTGCTCTTCCTGGCAAAACTGAACTAGTCTGTCTCCTCTCTCATTTCTTTCTCCAAGTCCGAAGCGACCAGTTATACCCATTGTTTCTTCGTCTCCAACTTTGGCGTTGAAATCTCCCATTATAATGTTAACATCATGTTTTTTCGTATATGTCATCAATTCTTTGATTTGTTGATGAAATTCTTCAATCTCATTTTCTTCTTTATCAAAAGTGGGGGCATACACTTGTATTATGTTAACATTTATAAATTTTATCAGTTCGCCGTCGTTCGTTGTCGATCGATGACGCATTCGCACCGTTATTAGCTCTTCCATAAATAATATTTAATTAAAGTACCTAAACGGTCTAAAAAACACAAAAAAATAAAAAAAAATAAAAAGATCTGTCAATCAAAGTTTGTTCCTGTTGTGCTATTTTTAATTCGTACTTATAAAATATATTCATAATAATTTCAAAAAATATAAATTCAAGTTTCAAGTGGGTAGTCCATACATTCTCGTTCGCAGAGTGAATTTCATAGATTGTCAACCTTTAGTTCAATTCAATTTGGCAATCATGCAGTGTTGTGCATCTTGTGAAACGCAATTTTCTAATGGAGTTCAATGTGCTAATTGTAAGAGGCATTACGATTTTAATTGTGCCAAAATTACTGAAGGCGGCTACAATAAATTGGGAGCTACTAAAAGGGCTACATGGAAGTGTCCACGATGCCGTAATCCACAAAGTCCTCAGTCTTTGACCGAGTCACCTTCGCCGTCATTGGGTACACTACTTACGGAGATCCTGGATATCAAACGTAACATATCATGCCTGCCGTCGCTTGCAGAGGACATAAAAACGATAAAAACTGATATTAGCGACCTCAAAGCTACTTGTGAATTTAACAGTTCAAAGATTATTGAGGCCGAAAATAGGATAAGTGCAGTAGAGGATAAAGTTAAAGACATCGAGTCACTTAAGAATATTGTTGATGTATTACAAAATAAAATCGCAAGCAATGAACAGAGATTAAGGCTCAACAATGTTGAAATAAAAGGAATCCCTTGTAAAAATAATGAAAACGTCTTTAATATTTTTGACTCGATCTCCAAAACTGTAAATTGCAATATTCCAAAATCAGAAATTAATTATATCACTAGAGTTCCCACCCGCACTTCGGATAAACTACTTGTAGTGAGCTTCATCAATAGATATATTAAAGAAGACTTTGTTGCGACTACCCGTAAACACAAGAATCTCACAGTTAATGATATAGGTGTTGGTGTTGATAATACCAAAATCTACATAAATGATCAATTAACCATTGCCAATAAGCAACTTTTGACCAAAACAAAATCCTATGCTAAAGATAAGGGGTTTCAATACGTCTGGGTAAGAAATTCAAACATACTTTTAAGAAAAAACTCCACTTCAAAGATTCTACACATAAAGACTTTGGACGACCTAAAAAAGATTATATAAATATTTTTTCAATGAATAAGCAATCAATTCTAATTTTTTATTTATATTTTTCTTACCTTCTCTTTTATGTGACAATTATATTTACCGATCCTGTTATTCTCTTCTCTATATTTTATATCTACATTTCTTACTTTATTTTTTACTGTATTTTCCACCATATTTTTTACTATATTTTCACTTTTATTAATAATAATTATTTGAATATAAATTTTATTATCAAAGAATATACACTAACTAATTCCATATTTTATTTTGCTTATACTTATTTCAATTCAATTGCTATCATCAATAATTGTTGTTTGATAATTGATTCTATATCTTCATTTATAATTACATATACTTGTACATGCAATTACATTTTTTACTGTAATTTCTTCCATACTTTTTGCTCTATTTATAACTATAGTTTCACTTCTATTATTGATTATTGTCTTAATATTAATATTATTGTTAAAGAATATAAACTGGTTAATTCCATTTTTCACTTTGTTAATATATGTTCAGATTCATTTACTACCATCAATGATTATTATTTGAACAATAGTTCTATATCTTTGTTTATAATTATTGATGCATGCTCATTTGTATACATATGTCTATGCTTACCTACGCATGTAGGCTTATACGTCTATCTTTATGCACTCTATCAATTCTACCCATATATTATGGTTTTTGTTTTCTTTATTAATTATTGGTTCTTTCTTATATTTCTGAACGCACTTTATTTTCAATTCTATCATCAATTGTCATCTAAATCATTGTTTATTATTATATTATGAACAAATACTTGCCAAAAAACTATATAATTCGCTTTATTAATTTTATTTTAACTCAATTGGTATCACGAGTGATGGTTTGCTCGGTAATTCCGTATCGCTTCTATGGATGCAAGCATGTATGTGTATATTTATATTCATATACACATAA
This sequence comes from Arctopsyche grandis, assembly GCF_051622035.1. Classification (NCBI taxonomy): domain Eukaryota; kingdom Metazoa; phylum Arthropoda; class Insecta; order Trichoptera; family Hydropsychidae; genus Arctopsyche; species Arctopsyche grandis. The sequence continues at coordinate 4,342,683 of NC_135365.1, forward strand.
CTGCTGATATTTATGCTTCTAGATATCTACACGTCTATCACTACGTACTCATCAATTGCCAATTCTATTTACTTTTTACAATTTATCTTATTTTTATTACATTGCTATATTTTATTCTGTGTACTTTCCATGTTCCTTATTTCCATGTGCTTTATTTTCCTACTCTATTAATACGTTTCATTTTTATGTTTGCATACATATTGACATGTGTATTTTCGTGTATAATTGTATGTACATATGTGTGTATGTGTTTATATGCATTTGTATATGCACATATATATATGTGTGTGAGTACCTTTTTATTATTTTTCTGAGACCACTTAATGGATTCTATTAATTTATATTATCAAAATGTACGTGGTCTCCGTACAAAAACTGATATTTTTTTACGAAATATAAACATGTCCAATTATGATATTATTTTGCTTACTGAAACTTGGTTGATGGACACTATAAGTGATCAGGAACTCTTTGATGAAAGATATATAGTGTGGCGAAGAGATCGTAATTATGTTAGCTTAAACCAAATACGTGGTGGTGGTTGCCTTGTGGCAACTAAGCGTGAACTTGGAGTTGTTTCACGTCCAGAGTGGCACTCTTCTGCGGAGGATATCTGGATATCTCTCACTTTACGCAGCACCACTAATCATCGCAACCTTCTCAAATTTCATATATGTGTATTGTATTTATGTTCTGAGAACATAGGTAATTCTTTTAATACTCAACTTACTAATTTTCTTGAAAACATGTCTACTATTTCAACTAACTACCCGGATGATAGATTTTTAATTGTTGGAGATTTCAATCTAAGTAACATCCAATGGTCCCAGGATATCTCCAGAGGAGGACTTATACCTATCAATTCGTTAAGAAGCACCGAAATGACTCTTATTGATGCATTACATTTTTGTAATTTTAAACAATATAATGGAGTACTTAACTTATTCGGCCGTATTCTTGATCTAGTTTTATCAAATGAACATTTGGTAGTAGATGCCTGTTTAGATCCTCTCGTTCCTGAGGATCCTTATCATAAATCTCTGTTAATTACTGCTGATCTAACTTTTTATCGATCACTTAAATCTAAACCTTATACTAGATTCCTTTTTGATCTTGGTAACTATAACGAGATTCAAAATGAATTAAACTCTGTTTCTTGGTCTTATTTACATACTGTTTCTCTTGATGATGCTGTAAATTCATTTTATAATCTTATATATAATTTAAGGGATAAATATATCCCACAGAAACATGTTCAAAGTAGAAAATTTCCCGCTTGGTATACTGCACCCCTAAAAAAAGTCCTGAAGGAAAAGTACAAATTTTTTAAGAAATTCAAAAATTATAACAACCTGGCTGACCATCATACCTTTGTACTATTACGCAATCGGGCAAAAACTTTAGAGAAAGAATGTTTCAAAAATTATATGACTTTAGTAGAAAACGACATTTCCTTGAATCCCAAAGCATTCTGGTCCTACATTAAATCAAGGAACAAAAACAACGTCCTACCTCATATTCTGTATCATGGTGACATTACTGCTGATACGGGGGTGGACATTTGTAATTTGTTTTCTTCCTTCTTTTACTCGACGTTCCTTAAACCGGTCTCTAATCAATCGACTTCCTCTTATCCCTTACCAACCAACGTCTGTTCTGTCACATCTTCCTCTGAAATTGGATCAATTGAAATTCGAAGTGAAAAAGTATTAAATATTTTGAAATCAACTGATATTCATAAAACAGCAGGCCCAGATTTAATTTCTCCAATTTTTATCTCAAAATGTGCTGAAAGCCTAACTTTACCACTAACCATTATCTATAAAAGATCTATTAGTGAGGGCCTTGTACCTTGTATCTGGAAATCAGCATTCATATCTCCTGTACATAAGAAAGGAAAAAAAAACGAAATTTCCAATTACAGGCCTATATCAAAGCTATGTATATTTGCTAAGATATTAGAAAAATTAGTGTACGACCAACTTTTTCCAGCTATCTCGCAATCTCTTAGTATGCAACAACATGGTTTTCAGAAAGGACGCTCAGTTACAACAAATTTACTACTATTTAATGATTTCGTTACTAATGCCATGAACGATCGGTCTCAGGTTCATACATATCTTTTTTTCGGTCTCAGGTTCATACATATCTTTTTTTCATACAAATATACATAGCTATATATACAGATTATAGTAAGGCATTTGACAAGATTGATCACGATATTCTCCTTGAAAAACTTTTACAGATCGGTATTCATGGTGATCTCTATAGATGGTTCACCTCATACATTACGCGTCGATCACAGGCTGTCTCATTAAATGGATTTATATCGAAATGGATGAATATTCCTTCTGGTGTCCCACAAGGCTCCCTCTTGGGACCTCTATTATTCAATATTTTCATCTTCGATATTGAAAAATGTTTTCAGAATTCAAATGTACTATTATTTGCTGATGATATGAAGATTTTCAAGAGAATAGACAACCGAAATGATGCTTTGGCCCTACAAGATGATTTGTTCAGACTAGAGGCTTATTGCAGCATAAATAAGTTGGAAATTAATGTAGCAAAATGCTCCTGCATAACCTTCACCAGAAAACTATGTCCAGTTGACTTTCCTCATTCAATTAACGGACATAGACTCACAAGGGTATCGGAAATTAGGGATTTGGGAGTCTTTTTAAACTCTGATCTATCCTTTAGTAAACATATTGACAATGTTGTAGCTCGAGCGTCGAAGGCCCTCGGGTTCGTCATCCGGTCCTCCAAATGCTTTACTTCTATAAAATCATACAAAATACTATATTGTGCATACGTAAGAAGTATTGTTGAGTTTGCATCCCAAGTTTGGAACCCAGATTACTCTGGTGCAAGAGACAGATTGGAGCGCATTCAGAAGAGATTCCTGAGGTACGTCAGTAGCCGTTTTGGATTAACCTATACTTCCTATGAAGATGCTTGTAGGTGTCAGCATCTACTTCCTCTTGTCAAAAGAAGGGAGATAGCTGACATCTCAACAATTTTGAACATCCTTAACGGCTCGATTGACTGTCCTCAATTATTGAGCAGACTATCATTGCGTGTACCAAATAGAATGACTAGATGTAATGAGCTCCTTTACATACCTAATACTTTTTCTAATTATGGAAGAAGCTCATTCATCTGGCGTGCAAGCTCCACCGTCAACACACTAATCTTAACAATTTCTATGTTTGACTTATTTAATATTAATGCTATACAAGCTAGAGTAATTATTGCAAATTTGTTTTTCGATGATTAATTTTAATGAAAGTTTATGATTATGATTATGAATTTTTATTTTGATGTATTTATTTTGTCTTTTTGTTTTTTGTTATATATTATATTTTTTATATTATTTCATAATTTTTATCATATTATTATTCTTATTATTCTGATATTTTTATTATACTGTTATTTCTATTTTTTTTCTTTTTTTGTTTTCTTTAACTATCTTACTCTATTATCATTTTTGTTTCTTATTTTAAATGTTTGAGCTTTTCTTTTTTTACCTATATGTGAAAATTATTAATGGTTTACTTAACATAATTATATTTTTTTTACTATCAATCTAATAAACTGTAAACTGTAAATTTTCCAAATAAATAAAATAAAATAATTTATAGGTTTTCCTGCTAATTGTATCATCATGACTCGTTCAGATAACGGAATAAAGTTTCTCACACTTTTACTGATGTCGTCTTCCAGAATCACAGCAACACCATTCTTATGAGTGCCGTCAAGCGATCCCGAGTAGTAAGTCGTATATCCATTGCAATGCATCGTTTTTCCTGCTCCAGGCCATCTAGCTTCGCTTATGGCGAGCATCTGTATTTGGTTTTTTTTCATTTCTATTTGCAGATTTTCAATTTTACCTGCTTGATACATGGTCCTAACGTTCCATGTACCAATTTTTCGTATGTTCACCACTTTGAGTCCGGGGATTCTTAGCACCCCTGTCCCATTGAAGGGACGCCGGAGACTCGGGGCCGTGGTTTTAGGTTTTCTCTTCATGGTGGTTATACTAGGGATATGAGAGCACAGTAGTTTTCCCCAAACCTTCTGCTCCGCAGAATTCAAACCGATTGAGTGGCTGCCACGTCGCTTTGAATCTTCCATCTTTTGCCGTTTTAGTATATTGCATATACTTCCGCCGTGGATGGTACTGACAGAGCTGCTGCCCACTGCCAGGGAATTTTTTTATGGAGTTTCCTTCTCTATGAAAGGTGTTACGGTACCTTTCAAAACCGGGTTGTGCTTTTGTTAAGCGGCGGCACTTACTCGCCGCTGACCTGAGACCGTCATAGTGTTGTGTGACATTTTATAGAGTGAAACTTACCACGGATTCACTCATCACCACTCTTATCTCAGCGCTTCTTGTCCAGGACCACCATGTCGCCATGGTAGTTGACTACAAGAGTCGTTCCCCTATTTGCAACTTGGGGACCTGAGCGGTTGCATGGAGCTCTGCGCTGAGCTTAGTAATTACTCCGTGCGGACGGACGTGTGTTTCCATTTATGATATATTTACATATATTGACATTTTATTCACAATCATAATATTTATGAAATTAGTACCAAACAATGACGTTAACGTTGAGTACAAGTATCCAATATATTAAATTATCAACATTAAATAAAATTCACACTCAATATTAAATAATCAATTATGAAATAATTCAACATTGAAATATAATCCATTCAACACTCAATATTAAATATGAAATAATTCAACGTTAAACATTATCAATACTATCATTAATAAATCAATTGACGTTAATAATAAATTATTATCAAAAGAAATGTGATCGAAATTATGTGGGTAATTATGTAAATATGAAAATATTATAAATTTAAATTCCATTTAAAAAAAAAAATATGAAATCAAGCATAGGTAATGATTCTGAATATGTACTAACTTGCGAGGCGCCAGAAGAGCTAAATACTCATCCCAGCACCTCCTCTTTAGCTCCAATTTAACACAAAATTCTACATACTTATCGGGACAACACACAAACACACGTCCGCACCGAGCTCGCTCAACCCACACATACCAGCGACCGTAAAATAACCGACTGGTGCTATTGCAAACTGATATTGAAACACTGCTAAAGTCAAAGTCATAGTGGGATTTATCAAAAAACTTAAACTACAGGGCAAAAGTCGGAATTCTCGACAGGGCAGACCCTCTAGGCTCGGAAACGAGGCTCGGTCGACCCGCTCCATCCTGTCATTGGCTACTATTTGCAATGCCAATAGTATTGCCGTTCCCCTGAATCAACTCGACTTTAACCTGATGTAATACTCCGACATATACTGCCTGGTTCGCATATAATTTCGGACGGTTGGGCAGCGTATGGAAATATTCTGAATTCCGGAAAAAGTGGTTCACCAGGATAATTTCTTGGATCCAAATGATAGTGAAATACTTACGCAAAATGTGGAAAATATGTGGATGCGTGTGAAAAGAAAGATGAAGCGTCAATTTGACACAACGCGTGCCCGTTTTGATTCATATTTAGATGAATTTTTATTGAACCACAAACAAATGCGTGTATATTCCATTCGCAATATGTGGAATATTTCCGTACGATGCCAAACCGTCCGAAATTATATGGCGGTATTTGTCGGAGTATTTCATCAGGTAAAAATCGAGTTAATTCAGGGCACGGCAATACTATTGGCATCGGAAAGAGTAGCCATTGACAGGAAGGAGCGGTTCGACCGATCCTCGCTTCCGAGCCTAGAAGGCCTCGCTTCCGCCTTGTCGAGAATTCCGACTTTTACTAACTATAGTTAAATTATAATTATAAGTTTACTAGTGTTTTACCCTATGACTTATCATTGCATAGGTGTTGGCATATTAAGTTATTAAATAAATAAAAATTAAAAGAAATGTGTAGTCGGTCATGTGTTTGTTCCCCACGCGGTCGAATTTTTTTCAAAAACCTTTTAAATATATTCAATTTAATATTTATATTTAATTGTTCAATATGAAAAAAAAATCATAAAAACTACCTTCCTACCTACTTGTTAACAATATAAAAGACCAATAAAAAATTTAATTATTTATTTAAATAAATTTTCAAGTGATCGATGACGGTTAATTATCTGCCAAGAGGAAATATTGGTAATCAATAGTATATATTATACATATGTATGTGCCCATAATTATGAGAGTGGTCAAAGTCAAGAAAAAAATCGGGTGTGACCAACCCATGACTTTAACTATGTATTTGAGGAATATAAGAAGGCCACAAAACAAAATTCGATATTGAACCGTACAGACAAATTATGAAATATTAATTACTATGACAGCGATACAAGACAAAACTAAACGAAACTTGCACAAGACAAAAGTTCTATTTCCGGTTGTTGGATTTTGTTCAAATTTGTTTTAATACTAAAAATCACTATCAGTATTATACACATTAAATATCAATAAAAATAAATTAAAAGGTCAAAATAAAAGAATTAAATATTGTTTAAAAAAAAATACTACTTCCGGTTTACGAATTCTAACCAAAACGTTAGCAGCTCTAACGTAGTGCATAAATAATACAAATATAAATTTTCAGCTTAATACGTTCAGGAGTGTGGACAGAATCCAGGCGACAAATTTTTTGACCTTTCTAAGAGGAAAAAATCCCACTTCCGGTTTATTAAATTTAGTGATTTTATTATTTTCATCACATTGATACGAGAATTATACTTGAATTTTTTCGTGAAGAACAAACATGTTTAAGGGGTCGAATAAAATAGTAGAAGAAAAATCGAACATGAGTAAACTGTCACTTCCGGTTGAGGGATACTTACCAAATTTTATACATAACTTCGTATTATGCTTAAACTTCTAGATATGAAAGAGTGCAAAGAAGCATCAAACAAGTAAGATTGAACGAATCTTAGTCTTGAATACAGTTTTTGAACACATTTGTTTACTTTTAAAAAGTTTATACAAATCCTAATTCTTATAATCTTTTTATGTACTACGTACTGTATGTACAAAATAGCCAATAATACGTCGATACTATATGTACAAATAGCCAATAATTCGTCGATACTGTATGTACAAATAGCCACATCCTTTTTTTAATCAATAAAACATTTCAAATTTTTCAGCAACCCCAACGAATAGAATTTCTCTCATCTTCAGTTTCCAACAAATTAATCCTCTTGTCAGTTATAAATATTTGGTACGTATTTTACTTAAATTCTTTTTAATGGATTAAACATGTATTTAACTCTATTGTTCTTTGTTAACTTGGATTTTTCTTTATATTACAGTGATAACGAAATTTATGACATCGTTTGATTAATTAATCACATTAATCTTCTTAACGATCATCAATATTTGGTAAGTATTTTAAATAAATTCATTTAAATGGATATGACATGTATTTAAGAGCAACTCTGTATATTTGATTTTTTCTTTCCATCATAGGGATATCAAAAAATAAGACATCGTTTGAAAACACCCTTTACTCTCGATATTTACAGCTGTTAGTCTGTTTTTATTTAATCTTAATCTCTACTTGATTTCTCGTTCAAAATGGCATCCAGTAGCAGCATTGCTCCCGAAAAAGGCGAAGAAAATGTACTGCCGCCGTCTATGGAAATGTCATTTGACGAAAGATTAAAGAAATTTGTTCGAGATTTTGTAGTCGAAATAGAATCAACGTTACAATTACATTATGATGTTTTAGAGGGTAATATTAACAAAGCGGGATTGCCGCCAAAGGTAATAGAAACGACAATAGGATTGTTTGCGAATCACTTTATTGGCAAAGGAGCAGATAAAGTAGTTAAACTGTTTCAAACACCTTTGGCAAAGCCATTTGAGGTTATCGAAAAAAACAAATCATTAGAGTATTACCAAATAGTGTACAGCTTCCAACGATCAAAAGAAAACGGAAGAAAATTGTTTGTGGACATTGCTATTGACGTTTTTGCTAGTTTCGAATTTCAATTTTCCGGCATCACTTCTACGAGAGGAGATCAAAAGGCGATGCAAAGAGTAGCGAGAGATGCAGCCCATCGATTCTTAAGTCGGTTTAAAAGCGAAGGAAAATCTTATAGCGATATCACGATCTTATGTAAATTACAAAAAGGAGTTGATAAACTAAAAAAATCAATCACACCTCAATTACCTGCCGCAAAAGTTGACTACAAAATGAACGCCCTTAAGGTAGTAGAAGGGAAATCGAAGACCAAATACGAATTAATTCCTGAAAAAATTTCGAAACCTGGTTTGGACATTTCATACAAATGTAGAAAATGTAAAAGTGAAATTAGCGATTGGAATACATGTGAACTCTTTAAAAAGGTCGGGATCGCTGAAAAAATAATAGATTCAGATGATTACAATGTGTATACCACAAGTAAATCCAATTGCGAAAAATACGGGTATCGACTACTTTTACCAGATGAAAATGTGAATAAATACTTTTCTTCTGAAAAGTGTAAAACAAATTGCATGCATCCAGTGATTGTAAAAAGTAAAAACTTCTATGAATCACAGCGTGTAGAATTATTGAAATCTATTAATAAGAATGACCAAGTTACAATTCAGCAGAGAATTGTAAATTTGGCTAAAGAAACCAAGACAGATATTGCAGAACTTAAAGATGTGCATAAAAAAGGACATGATGATGTATTGAAAGCAATAGAAACACTTATTTCCCAACTGTCGGATATTATTACCAGATATGAGGATATTCAGAAACAATTCACAAAAGCAGAGGAAGACCGTAAATTAAAAGCAGCAGAAAACAAAGAACTTCATCAAGCAACAGTGAACAAGGTAGAGGTGCTCGCATCACATTTCAAAGAAGAGGTCGTTCCACAAATAAAAGAGGAGATTGTTATACAATTCAAAGATGTGAAAGAAACAATTGGACAATACGCCGTGGAAAAGCATAAAAGTGAACGAGTTTTATTCCGTGTGAAGAATCCCGCTATGTCATTTGAGGGAAGAGTAAATGAATTGGAAGAAGTACACAAAGCACTAATGAACAAACAAACCACTGTTATTTCACAGACAGCTTCAATCGTTGGTCTGGGTGGGATTGGAAAGACGGAGTTAGCAAAAAAATACGTGAATGAATACGAGAAATACTATTATAATATTATATTCATCAATGCGGAAAAGAGCGAAACAATATTAGAATCTTTTACGAGGCTGGCGACTAAAATTGCAGTTAAGTTGATTTCAAATGACGGAGAAGAACGAGACATAGCACATGTCGTGGAAGATATTTACGAAAATCTTATTGAAAGCGGAAACACACTCGTTGTATTTGATAATGTCGAGGAGTACAAATACATAAAAAGTTTTATTTTCAACAATAATTCTATAAACAGTAATAGCGTGTGCACGTTAATCACATCTCGATGTCAAATATGGAATATAGGAGATAAGGGCGTTATTAAAGTGGTTCAATTAGATATATTTACTGAAATTGAAGCAATTACCTATTTGAGAAAATCCCTAGAAAACGAAGTTGAAAATGATTTGAATTCATTGATGACTTTGCTGCAAAGGTTTCCGCTGGGGCTCAAGCAAGCAGTTGGGTACATTCGAGAGCAAAATCAAAAAACAAGCACTAGATTTAATGGAAAACCCTTCAGTGTTCAAGATTATCTTAAACTGTATAATGAAAAATGCAAAGAAGTACTTCAAAAAGGACTATGCGAAAATGACGATTTGTATGGAAAAACAGTAGCGACGACATGGAGAGTAACGATGGAAAAAATTGAAGGGAGTGGTGAATGCGGGGAATTGGCATCATCCCTTTTGAAAATCATGGCATATCTGGCTCCCGACAATATCGATATTGAGAAGATATTTTTAAAATTAGAAGACGATATTGACAAATTATATAAAGCTGTTGGTCTGCTTCATGATTACAGTATGATAAACAACGAAAAAGGTATAGTAAATATACATCGTTTGGTTCAAAAATCTATTCAAATGTACTTAATTGAGTTGAAAGATGAAGAAAATGTCCTGAATAAAGCGTTGAAACTGTTAGAAAGCAGTACGTTTGAAGAGCATATCGTGAAGGTATGGGTATATTCGTCTAATTACCCCGAAATTGTGAAAAACAATTATAATGATTTAAAAAATTATAATCCTATTGATTTATTTATTAAACATGGTAATGATACTATTGCGATCGCAAAAATACTAAGACTGGTTAAATGTGATTTAAATAAATCCATGCACCTTGCTTGTAAATACGGCAAATATGAGATCTTTGAATTTTTTATCGCACAAGGGGCTAATATCTATTACGCAACTAAGTTCAATGGCACATCTTTACATATGGCTGCGAATGGTGGTAGTGTTGACATTCTGCAATTGTTAATCGAAAAAGGTCTTGATGTCAATATGACTGACATATTCGGTAATAAACCAATATTCTATGCTTGTAAGAGATACAGAACTGGAGCATTAAAGCATCTGTTGAATTCGGGAGCACATCCAACTGCAATTAGCCCACGAGGAAATACAGTATTCCATTGTCTCGCGAATAAAAATGCTGTAGAAGAATTCAAATTGCTTCTGAGCGCGGGAGCCGATCCCAATATTCGAGATACAAATTATTTATCGCCATTACATTCGGCTGCAATGAGTGGTAGTGTTGACATTCTACAATTGCTAATCGATAAAGGTTTTGATGTCAACATGACTGACAAAAAAGGTAACACACCACTTCTCTGTGCTGCTCGGAAGAACAGAACTGGAGCATTTAAGCATTTGTTGAATTCGGGAGCACATCTAACGGCAATTAATTCGGAAGGACATACAGCACTCCATATTTGCGCGGAAAACGATGCTTTGGAAGAATTTAAATTGCTTCTGAGTGCGGATGTCGATCCCAATATTCGAGATAAAAATGATCAATCACCATTACATTTGGCTGCAACGCGTGGTAGTGTTCAAATTCTGCAATTGCTGATCGATAAAGGTCTTGATGTAAATATGACTGACCTATTCGGTAACACACCACTTCTCTGTGCTGCTCGTAAGAATAAAACTGGAGCATTAAAGCACTTGTTGAATTCGGGATCATATCCAACCGCATTTAACTCGAAAGGAAAAACAGTACTCCACCTTCTCGCGGAAAATAATGCTGTGGAAGAATTCAAATTGCTTCTGAGCGCGGGAGCCGATCCCAATATTCGAGATACAAATTATGTATCGCCATTACATTCGGCTGCAATGAGTGGTAGTGTTGACATTCTACAATTGCTAACCGATAAAGGTCTTGATCTCAATATGAAAGACCTATTCGGTAACACACCACTCGTCTTTGCCGCTCGGAAGAATAGAACTGAAGCATTAAAGCATTTGTTGAATTTGGGTGCACATGTAAATTCAACTGACTCGCAAGGAAAAACAGTACTCCATCTTCTCGCGGAAAATAATGCTGTGGAAGAATTCAAAATGCTTCTGAGCGCGGGAGCCAATCCCAATATTCTAGATAGTGTAAATTATCAATCGCTATTACATTCGGCCTCAACGGGTTGAAGTGTCGGCATTCTGCAATTGCTAATCGATAAAGATTTTGATGTCAATATGACCGACAAAAAAGGTAACACACCACTTCTCTGTGCTGCTCGGAGGAATAGAACTGGAGCAATTAAACATTTGTTGAATTTGGGAGCACATGCAACTGCAGTTGACTGGAATGGAAAAACAGTACTCCATCTTCTCGCGGAAAATGATGCTGTGGAAGAATTCAAATTACTTCTGAGCGCTGGAGTCGATCCCAATATTCGAGATAAAAATGATCAATCACTATTACATTCGGCTGCAACGGGTGGTAGCGTCGACATTCTGCAATTGCTAATCGATAAAGGTCTTGATGTCAACATGACTGACAAAAAAGGTAACACACCACTTCTCTGTGCTGCTCGGAAGAACAGAACTGGAGCATTTAAGCATTTGTTGAATTCGGGAGCACATCTAACGGCAATTAATTCGGAAGGACATACAGCACTCCATATTTGCGCGGAAAACGATGCTTTGGAAGAATTTAAATTGCTTCTGAGTGCGGATGTCGATCCCAATATTCGAGATAAAAATGATCAATCACCATTACATTTGGCTGCAACGCGTGGTAGTGTTCAAATTCTGCAATTGCTGATCGATAAAGGTCTTGATGTAAATATGACTGACCTATTCGGTAACACACCACTTCTCTGTGCTGCTCGTAAGAATAGAACTGGAGCATTAAAGCACTTGTTGAATTCGGGAGCACATCCAACCACATTTAATTCGGAAGGAAAAACAATACTCCATCTTCTCGCGGAAAATAATGCTGTCGAAGAATTCAAATTGCTTCTGAGTGTGGGAGCCGATCCCAATATTCGAGATAAAAATAATCAATCGCTATTACATTCGGCTGTAACTGGTGGCAGTGTCAATATTCTGCAATTACTAATCGATAAAGGTTTTGATGTCAATATGACTAACAAATTCGGTGAATCGCCACTTCTTATGGCCGCCTCTTCTGGTGAATGTAAAGTAATAAAATGCTTACTTGAGAACGATGCTGATCCAAAAATTTTATCTAAACAAGGAAATTCTTTATTATACAATGCTGCTTTTGGATGTGACCTCCCGACATTTCACTTCATTAAAGAATTGGGCTTCAATCTCACAGATGTTAATAATATTGGAAATTCTTTGTTGCATTCAGCTGTACACGGAAGAAATAAAAATATGATCAAATTTTTGGTTGAAAAAGGAATCCATCCAAATATTGCTAATAAATTTGGATTGACTCCATTGCACAATTGTTGCTATGTAGGATATATGTACACCCATATGATGAATATGCTAATTAGACTGGGTGCTAATATAAATATAACGACCAAATCGAACTGCACGCCCCTGCACTTTGCAGCAACTGGGAATAATCTTCACACTGCCGTTGTATTGATAGAAAAAGGTGCTGACATCAACATTGCTAACAATTTAGGCCAATCTGCTTTACACTATGCATCAATAAAATGTAATCTGGAAATCATTGGGCTTCTACTGACAAACGGTGCTAAAGTAAATGCGTTAGATTCTAAAGGACGAACACCACTACACCACCTTTCACGAAATGGTAAATTCAAAGTTGTGAAACGATTGCTGAAACATGGCGCCGATCCTCGCAACTTGGATAAAGCAGGCCACTCACTGCTGCATCTGGCCGCCATTCACTTCCGATACCAAGCTGTAGATTATGTTATCAGAAACGTAGAGGGCATTGACGTGAATGGCCTAGATGTAGAGGGCAAAACTCCTCTTCATTTGGCAGCCGAGTGTGGAAGAGTCTCCATCGTCGGTCTTCTCATCCGAAATGGAGGCAACACTAGCGCCACGGACAAAAACGGAAGCACGCCTTTAGACTTGGCAAATAAATTTAACCGTACCAAAGTCATGGATTTCTTCAATTCAGGCTTGCGAGGTAATTTGAGTGCGTCATCTTGATTTGTTTTCTTTTTCAAATTGATTAAATGTGATTTTAACAGTTTGTTTCATTTTCTAATTACAACCACTCGATAATCTCAACGTAGAAATTTCTTCACCAATCGAATTCTATATATATAATACTTCATACGAGTGCCATTTACAAGGAATAAATCGCTGTCATGAATGAAACTGTTGATTGGAAATGTGTCTAAAACAATTAAATAATTTTATATTATTAAGTTGGATGAATCATTTAAATATTAAGTGTTAATACCTATTTATGTACATGTATTATTTTTACTTTACGTTGATAGATTTGTATATTTGTGAAGATAATTGACTCTAATTTTCGAAATATTCTTGTTTATTTAATATTATGGCCTAAATGTTTACATCATGTTTGAATTTAACATTTCTTTATGTAAATTATTAATTAAAAATTAATTTTCTTAAAATATTTTATCGTATATATTCCTATAGCGGAACACTTTTTTGTCTTATATTTTGAAATTGAGTATTTTTCATAATATTTGATTGGGTTAGTTGCAAATTACGTAATGGCATATTTGTATTTTATTTTAACATATTAGCCACAGTGACATTACAGAGAATTCCAACGCGTTACTGTGGCCAGTCATTCAATTATAACTATACAATAATAATATAATATAACATAACATAACATCGTCATAATAATGATATTACATCATAATAATAATAATAACATATCATAACATTTATAATTGTTAAAAACAACTACTGGCGTTCCTCAACAACAGGATTGTGTATTATCCAATTTAATAGCTTAAAAAAAAGTGCCTTCCCATAAACATAACACGACGAGAGTCCAATGAGTTGAAACCTAACGCCCCTAATAGGAAGGCACTAGGATATAGCCAAGGATAATAACCATAATGTAAAAATTATTGTTACATATGTAGGTAGCAATATAACAATAATTTTCTGAGCATGCTAAAATTTCAATCCCTAAGCACATTAAACCCGAAACTTATTATATTTGTCATCATTAAATTCTACGAATAATCTTTTTATAAAATATGTAATAGATTTTTTTATTCCTCTCGGCGGCCTTGCATATGTACAATATCAATTTTAAGTATATGTATGTATTATATCGTTTTAAAATATTTCTAGCACATTTTACTAACAGGCTTCAAAATAAATAAATAATTTTATCAGATAACGACGTCCGATGAGATAACAATTCATATTAATACAGCTTTTCGCAGTGTAGTTCTATCAGTACTTCAATCGATTGAAAAACAAATATTATATGTAAAAATACCGTTCTTTAATTCCATTTAAACTCTTGTACGTTCATACATTGATTCACCTAAAGAAATTTATTAATTAATCAATTTGATTCTAATACATGTTAGCTGCCATCTAAAACTTCTATGACAAAAATTGAAATAAAAACCCGTCTAACGAATAAAAAATACAGAAGTGTCTAACCCACGACTTTACCTATGTATTTGAGAAATATATAAAATATAAAAAATAAAATTCGATAGGGAAACATACATACATAAACGTTCACACATACCGGCTATGAGAAAATTTGTGGGGCACTTATGTGGGGAAAGGCACAGAAGGCAAAAGCTCTACTTCCGGTTGTTGGATTTTGATAAAACAAAACTTTACTTAACATCACTTAATATTATCATAAATTTTAAACGTATAAATGAATTTAAAAGGTCAAAATAAAACCATTAAACAATGTTGTAAAAAAGTTACTTCATCTGGTTAACGAATTTTATCCAGAACCGCATCAACTTAAGTAAGTACATAAAGAATACAAATATAAATTTTCAGCTCGAAACATTCAGTGGTGTGGAAGAAATCGAGTAGTCACTCACATTGATATAAGGATTATACTTGAATTTTCTCGTGAAGAATGCACATATTTAAATGATCGAAAAAATAGTGAAGAAAAATCGAACAATAATAAACTGCCTCTTCTGGTTGACGGTTTTTCACAAAGTTTTTATATGTGTTATTAATCTTAATTTTTTAAATATAAAATTTTAGTTTAATAAACTTAAAGGTTTCAGAGACAAACATTGATTCTCTAGAGCAGGGTTTCTCGAACTTTTTTTGCAATGAAACACTTCGCAAACCCGGAAATTTCAACTTTAATTTAAAGTAAAAATTTAAGTAAAAATTTAAATAAAAAGTATATTAAAACACATTTTTATTCATTATTTTTAAATATAAAACTATAATATAATATAAACATAAAAATATGAATAAATAAAGCACTTAATCACTTTGATGACTTTGAGTCCTTGAATTGCATATGTTCTTGATATCAGACACAATACTAGTAAGTTGCATTCTAATATCTGGTGAGGCGTCGAGCCTGTTCCTGTACTTTGACTTCGTTGCAGCATAAAAAGAAAATCCCGCTTTGCATAATTAAGTTGTAGAAAACGGAAGTAAAATAATAATAGTTTGTTTGAAAAACTTCTGAGAAACTCACCCAGAAATAATTTAAATGCTGATCTTTGTATTTTTTTTTCAAATCAGAGTCACTAATTAACTCAATCAGATTTTCATAGTCACATGCGCTTAAGCCTACTGGTTTGCCTGTCACGGAAAATGAATTCCGAACACAGGAATCGGTCCTTACTAGTTTTCGGAAAGTATTGCAAAAAAGTTGTTTTTAAGTTATGTATGTAGGTGTCCTAAAAATACTTTGGAAACTTCTTCATCTACTTTAAAATTTAATGCATTCAAACATTCATGTAAGGCAGGAAAACAATTAACATTGTCTAAAATTGTATTTTTTTATCAAAAGATGCAATTTTATCTCTTGTATTAATAATTTTAATGCTTTTTCCTTATAATGATAAGTTAACTTCATTGCACTTGGTAAAAATATCTGTCAGATATGCAAGTTTTATCAATCGTGAAGGATTTGTTAAAACTTCAACAAAATTTTGTCCTGAATTATTTTTTGCCTTCAATAACTCACTTCGATGTTCATAAAGTCTTAATAGTGCTTGTCCTCTATATAGCCTACTCACTTCAGTATGTAATAAAAGTGCTTTGTGTCGACTACCAAATTTTAAATAATCTGGATTGAAGTGGTCTTGATTTTACATAAATTAACACTTTCACGGCTTCATCAATATATATATTTTTTTTTAATTTGTGGACTTTTTTTTAGTCACCATTGCTTGTCTATACATAATACAATGACTGCTGGTGGCTCTTGTAGCCACTTTATGGATACGTGATACAACACCTTTCATCTTTCCTACCATTGCTCGAGCACCATCTGTATAAATATCAATACACTTCTCCCAACGTACATACATATCTCTTGATTTGCATTGTGATCATTAATACAATTGAATATATTTTCTCCTGTAGTTTGTCCATTTATATATGCGCACATGAGAAAATATTCTTCAATACTTTTATCATATGTGTGACGAACAAATACTAGTAGTACAGCTAGTCCTGCGACATATATAGATTCGTCAATTTGCAATGCATATTCACTGCAAATTCCAAGACGATGAATTCACTCTTTTTATATGCTATTAGAAAGATATTTAATGCGTCGTAAAACATTATTGTGGAGATTGATCTTCACTTGCCTTTCAAAATGAAGTAGAAGATCTTTTTTTTTTTTGAGTTTTAATTGCTTTTTATTATTACTAAATTACATATGTTCACAATACATCTTATATCTATTTTAATAGCTACTGATCTACTGATCATTTTCTATTTTACAATTTTAATTTAATTTTGTTAGTAATCATAGTATTATATTATTCTAATGTTAATATACAGCATAATAGGAAAAAGAGCTGAAAAACCAAGTAGAAGATCTTTAAATGTGTTGCAGTGTATTAAACCTTTCCAAATTATCGCAAAACACCTATTCAGGTGTTTTGCGATAAAAAAAACATACACACATTTTTTATGGATCATGAAAACGTGATTAGTGATCGATTCTGAGTTTGAATCACTCAAAATCTCGAGTTCAAATTTTCGCATGATCACAAAACTTCATATATTGTTACTACGTACATATGTAGATAAACTAAAAATTACAATAATTTTAATATTTAAAATGAATACAATTTTAATATTTAAAATGAATACAATTTTAATATTTAAAATGAATACAATTTTAATATTTAAAATTAATACAATTTTAATATTAAAATTTTTATTTCAGAATCCCAAAACTTAAGAATTTAATTTATTATTATTTAATATAGCGTTCGGAAACGTTGTCGAAATGTTTTTATATAAATTTTCGAACGCGGTCTGTCGACCTGACGACATATATCTTACATGAAAGGGAAGCCGGGCTGATCCAAACCACTCGCCCGGAAAGGAGAGATTGCGTTTTTCACCCTTAATCGGCCGGGTTTCGCCTTGTTTTTATTTTCGCCCCCGTTTCTTCATTTTCATTTTCAATTTCAGCTTATCGATTTTGTTGTCGGCGACTGACGACGAGTTACGTTTTAAATAAAACGCTAATGTAACATCCAAGTGGCGGCCGTAACACAAAAGCGTCACGCCATGTACTCTAACGAACCTGTCAAAATGTCGACGTACAAAAAGATATCGATGTACAAACATACATACATATATTGAGTGTATTTTATCCAACGCAGAATAGTTTCATTGACAGCCTAAAATTTCATATATTTTTTTTTTGCATAATTTTGACATAATATGGTGTACTGACTGCAAATCAAAAAGCCAATTATTTGCTATTTAAAAAAAAAATCATTCTTACCGTATTCAAAATTATTAATAATATTGCAATGTATCAGATAGTTTTGGATATATTACGATTTTAAATGTGACAAAATTTCATACATTTTTACATACCTCCTTTACGTTTTACATGGCTTTCGTGTGAGTGGTCATTTTTATCTCTTATCCGATCGTTTTCATACTTTGCCATATTGCTCATTTTGGTCATCAATACACGTTAATGTATCGTCTACCATTACGTTGGAGATAAAATATCGTATACAACGCGTTTTAAAAACGGGGCCCGTAAACCTTCCTGATGTTAAATAAGCGTTCGTCCCGTGTCTTCCAACCTGTTCGCCTTTATATGGCCATATAAGATTTTAATTGTGTAAACGCCTATAATTCACTCTATATTTTATAGAATTTGCTCTTTAGGTTCTCGTTATCTCTAATATTTAAATATTTATAGTTTTAACTCTCATATGTATATATATAAATTTCAAATTTGGCGTCTAGCTTCATGTAATGTAATACACGATATATATATTGATTTTTGGCCAAATATGTCAAATCTGACATTTCACTGTATATCTCCTCAGTCGGTTTTATCTGCGAGATAAGTATTCAATAAGAAGTTATGTTGTATCTAATTGTTAATATGATTTACAATAACGCTTACATACATTTAGTTTTTTACAATAAGCTTAAATACATACATCACATACACTTATTTTTAGTTATCAGCTGATTTATTCACATACATACGTAACTTTGATACAAAATTGTAGACTAACTTTAAATACCAGGTAAAGTTAGTACTATTCTATTTAAAAATTCAAGATAATTTTGAGTTTATAATGATTTTAAAGGCGATATATTTTAATTTCATGCGTTATTTGCATAATTTTGACACAATTTGGTGGACTGACTCTAAATCACAAAGCCAATTGTTTGCTATTTAAAAACAAGAAGCACAAATAATATTTCAATGCATAAGATAATCTTGGATTTATTAAGATTTTAAATATGACATATTTTCGTCGTACAAAATTTCATACATTTTTCGCGTACATAAGTAACTTTGATACAAAATTGTGGACTAATTTTAAATTACCAGGTCAAGCAATGACTATTCTCATAAAGGGTCATTTTCACTCCATTTAAAAATATAAGCATTATTGATGTGTGGAAGATAATTTTGAGTTTATAATGATTTTAAAGGTGATATATTTGAATTTCATACGTTATTTGCATAATTTTGACACAATATGGTGTACTGACTGTAAATCACAAAGCCAATTATTGATTATTTAAAAAAGCAACATTCTTACTCTTTTCAAAGTTGTAAGTATCATCGCAATGTATAAGATAATCTTGGGCTTATTGCGATTTTAAATGGCATATTTTCGTCGTAAAAAATACATAACTATGATACAAAATTGTATATGTAGACTAACTTTAAATTACCATGTCAAGTTATTACTATTCATACAAAGGGTAATTTTCACTCTTTTTAAAAATATAAGTATTATTGATCTGTAGGAGATAATCTTGAGTTTATAAGGATTTTAAAGGTGATAGATTTTCGTCACATAAAATTTTTTTGGCAAAAATTAAGAAACAATACTATTAACAGACTGAAGTCAGTAGGTAAACTAATTATTATTTATACACAGCTTTATTTTTAGGCTATTAAAATATGGGTGAGTTATTGCAATGAGAAAGATAATGTCTTATTTATGAGTCACTATTTAAAAGCGACATATTTTCATGTTGTACTATCGGAAATGCTAAAAATTTAAATATTATATCAAAATTTTCAATGAAAATTTAATACAAATTAACTTTTTAAAAAAATGTAAACGATTACATTGTTGATTATGTTATTATTTTTCGCAACCTCGTTCCGAGTCGCGTAAAATAAATTAGATGTGCTTTGTGTTCGAAGCGTTTATGTGTCGGTGGTTTGAATAATTTTGCAATTTTGCGTATTGCATTTGAATTTGTTTTGGTTTTGATATTTTAAAATATTTCAATGAATATTCTATGAGACGAATAGTTCACAGACGTTCTCGTTTTTCTTCTATTTATTATTTAAAGCAGTTTTAACTTCAAAATTTCGCACAAGTCACACGAAGCAATAATTTTAGCGAATGATACGTATTTTTCAAACTGAAAAAGTATGAATCAACGTCTGAATATTTAAATTCAACAAAAAGACACATAACACTACCCAAGTTGAATTTCTAAAAAGAGAACTCATTAACAAACAAGAAAAAAATGAAATCGAAATATCTAAATAATTTGTATATGTAATTTATATCAAATATTTAATAGATCAATTGCTCGGTTAAAATATTTAATCAGTACATTAATTTAATCAAATAATACCAATTTTTGCAAGCGATTAATTTTCTTGCGGTTTGTGTAGTTTTAATTAGGCATAATATCGATTTAAGGCAGTGGTTCCCAAACTTATTGTGCCCCCATGAAATAACTGTACATAACAGCATAATAGAAAAATATAAATTTAATTTTGATGTGTTGAATGGTAAATGGTGATTAAAATACAAAATAAAATACAAAAAGAAATCTTTTTGATATTTGAAGAAGTATTTATTTTATAATACTTTTGACTTTGACTTTGAAGTGACTTTTATTTTAAAACACAAAAACACACTTTTATTCTTTCACGGAGATGTGTGAACCTGATGGTATGATATGATATTATTTATGCTTATGTAGGAGTAACATTGACTGCCATCAGGAGAGTTTTCATTAATTGATTCTATTTCTATTCTATATTCTTCATCCAATTATATTATATCACTTTATGTTTAATTATGCATTGTCCTATTTAGTCATATTTTAGTTTTTATTATTTTCTTTGTCATTTGTTTGTCTATATGTACATATGTATGTAGGTACTAGATATATGTACATATTATGTAATTTGTAAAAGTCTATAATTGGGCTCAGATGTTATTTTGTTATATTTATTCTTTATTTTTATACATTTCTACATCTGTTGCCTGTTTTAAATAAATAAACATTGGTAAGTCTCGTTATCAGTATCTAGGGCTTCCAATCCCGGAAGGTTACTTCAGCACCGGGATTGCAGTGCTGGGAATTTCCGATCCCGGGATTTCAAATGTATAAGAAAAATAAGTTCAATTGCATGTTTTCATATTTCAAAAACGTTCAATTGCATTTTGCAAACTCACCCGATGTTTCACGCAAAAAATACTCCCATATTGGCGTACTAATTTTGGGAGTTTGGCTACATTCTTTAAATTTTCGGTTCGCATCCATAAATTTAGATTAAATAAAACACATCCGAAAATGTAATTAAATAAAGTAAAAAACATCGCTTTGATTCATTGATTCATTTTTTACAAATAGTTTGTACCGTCCAGTAATTATTCATCGAAACAATCCACCTAATATAAAAAAAACTTCAATTACATTTACGTTATGTAAAAAATTCGGATGTGACCAACCTACGACTTTATCTATGTATTTGAGGAATATAAGAAGGATAAAAAACAAAATTCGATAATCGAACATATGTACATATTTATTTTATTTATTTATTTTTATTGTTACAAATCAATATACAATTGTAATTACAGATTTGCTCCAAATTGTACGACGGGTGTACGTTAACGAAATACAGAATACATAATTAATCAGAAATCCAGTAATACATATACAATCAGAATATATAGCATATAACAATTAATCAGAAATAATAATCATAGAGACATTTATGGATTATTTTTAGATTTTTTTTGTGTACAATTTTTATACATATAATAAATACGAAATTATAGAGATGTCTATAGAGATATCCATAGATTTCAGATTACTGTGCATAATTATTACAAATTATACACAGGCAGATTTTTGTGACAACAGGAATAGATCTAATACCAATTTTCAGGAACCGTTTCAGCAATGATCAGATAAAATTGGCAAACTCTGATAGAGAAACGATCGATTTGGAGTCACAAAACCCCCAAATATAACTAGCAGATGGCGAGGACTCGAACCTTTGACCTCAGTGGTGCTAAATATATACGCTACCACTAAGCCAAACTGCAAAAATATGTATGTACATACATGTTCACACATACCGGCTATGAGCATTTTCAATACAAATTGAACACAAATGTAGGAAAACTTACACAAGACAAAAGTTCTACTTCCGGCTTACGAATTCCGACCAAAAAAGAATACAAATATAAAATTTCAGCTAAATATGTTCAGGGCGTGGAAAGAATCGTTGTCACAACATTTTTGACTTTTCTAAGAGGAAAAAATCCCGCTTCCGGTTATGAATTTAGTGATTCATAACCGGAATTCATATTAAGTGATTTTTTTTCATTACATTGATACAACAATTATACTTAATTTTTTACGTGAAGAGCACACATGTTAAAGGGGTCGAAAAAAATAGTGGAAGAAAAAATTGAACAAGAGTAAACTGCCACTTCCGGTTGATGGATGCTTACCAACTTTTATATGTATATAACTTGCTATTAAACTTAAAACTCTAGATATAAAATTTCAGTTCAATAAATTAAAGGATTTCTTAGAAAAACAAAAAAAGCTTGATTCTCTAAATTAAAAGTACTACTTTCATACCATTTCGTGGAAACGGCAAGCCGGCATCGAAACGGGTGGAAGAAATGGGTGGCAAACAAATCGACTATGACTGTCATTGCTCATCCCACCATTGTTCATTATATAATGTTGTTTCATGTTTTTTCCATATTATTTTTGTAAAAATAATATTTTTAAAGAAATTTCTGCCAGCACCGTAATTCCGGTATTCAGACTAGTTTCAAAACCGGGATTCACGGTACCAGAAAACACCGGGATCCCGGGATCCTGGGATTGGAAGCCTTAGTGGTATCTTTGTTCAAACATTGGTTTCAGCTCCTCATTTGTGAATTATTCAATAAATATCTTCTGTATTAATACGAACTCATCTGAGTTGGTGGCTCTACTTGCAAAAGGGTCCAACACCCAATTTGGGATAACCAAGTGAAGAATGTCTTCAAATCTTTGGCTGAGGTCAGAATACAAAGCCGTTAAGAGGGCTGGATACCCGAAACCTTAATTTTGCTGCCTTTCCCTTCTTCGATATATGTATATATTGAGTGAATTTATATATTGAGTGAATGCCACAGTTGCGCCTCGACCAGATAATACCTATTTTAAATCGACAAAATCGAGGTTTCGTATTCTCCAGTTTTCTCCTACTAAACTGGACCAATTTAAAAAAAACTTCGTCATCGGTATGAGAAAGATATTTTCTATGTTTCTGTTGTCGTATTTTTTTAAAAATCAACCGTTAAATTAGCACGCTGGACTCTTTTTGTGGGTGTAAACACGAGGCGATTTTATAGATGTTTGGTGGCTCCTAGCTCCTATAAAAAATAACTAATCAAAAAAATAAAAAAACAATATAAACATATGATATCCATAACATATTAAAAAATAATTTCTCTAGTGCCATAATTGAGGAAGGGAGAAGTGTAATACGTTTGTATGGACAAGTCGCTGGTGTTCATCTCTCTTAAGTGTTGACAATAAGCAAGCAAGCCTTCATTTCAATTTTGCAATCTTGAAAAATTTTGAAACTGAGAGCATTCTCCTCTCCCCATTTTTTGCTTGTATAGAATAATTGCAACAAACGCAGATATTATACTTTTAATTTTAATTAAATTTAATTTATCACCTTGAAGCTTCAAATAAGTTTCGTTAAATTTGGAAAAATAAATCAGTCAGTATAATATAGTATAATATAATTCAGTCATTAATATTTTTTTATATTAAACTTTTATGCTGATTCCCTGACGTTGTCCCCGCACCCCCAAATTATTTTTAATTTGCCACATATCCCCTTAGTGATCACTAAACCTAAACTTTGCCCCGTTTTTTGTTCATTGCTTTGTTAATTTTTATGATGAACCTTTTTTATGCTCTCTAGCTTTGTTGTTTGCCCTGTTTCCTGGAAAATAGACCAAAAAACGTCCTTTTTCCTAGAAAAAGCACGCTTCCGGTCCTACCTCTAGTGATCACAAGGACTCCTGGGGATCCGTAGGAACCACTTTGGAAACCACTGATTATAGGTTGACCCGTCATTACACATTTGAAATTACTTTACTATTATTTTCGTTTCTGGGACTGGGGTACCGTATACACATTGATCGTTGAAAAGTTTTATAAAATTATTAACTCTAGTATGAAACAATAAACATTAAAAATCCAGCGTCTCTTTAATTTGACACTTCATTCCGTTAACTATCACGCGAGGAAGATTTCAAACATAATTCACTACAAATACAAGAGAGCTTTCGCTGTACACAGTACAACCCATCTTAACGATGGTAATTAGTTTTACGAAACAGGCTGTTAAGCGAATATAGCAAACGTACATACATAGACTAGCACTAGGGCAACGGAGTTCATTAAACACTTTCAGACTCATAATCATTACCCTTAATTCAATTAAGTGCTACACTTTTAATTTTACAATTTTATTCCGACACATTGCAGTAGACAGTGCGCAAAACGGAAAAAACGAGATTAGATACAGGCTTTTCACTCCAAATTCAATATTTTACAAATCAAATTCGACTATTTTTTCATTTCAAATTAAAGATTTCAAAAAAATATTCACCACCTGTTTCGCCTGGCAATCAGATCCTACATACATATGTATGTATATTGAAAACTGTGGAATTTCAAAGTGGACTAACACAATTGACTAGCCGTTTTTGTATGATAACCCTTTAATCTCGGAGTCCCTTTAAATCCAGTAATATAACTATATTAAAGTTAAGCGAACCGTGAAATATTTCGACAAATTTGAGGACATTAATTTGTAAAAATTGTGAAATTACATAATGGGCATTAAATTTGCAAGCTCTTAAATCCGGGGCTCCAAGATAAGTCATCGCGAGATATTTTACCAAATGGAGTGTGCTATTATTATTAATAAATTAAAATTACTAAATTATATTATTATTTTTATTTTTTTTATTATATTATTATTTTTATTATTTTTTATTTTTGTGTTTTTTCTAATTACATATCTTACTTAATTTATTACTTATTTGTTTAATTTGAATATAATTATTATTATTAGTTTATTGTTGTTATAACTATAATCTAGATTATTATTTTTATTAATATTAATATTATAATCTTACCACTATCACTGGTACTATTTTATTGTTATTTTTTTTATTTTTAACGTTTAAATTTTTCTTTTTCTCTCACCTACATATGTATGTATGTATGTATATGCGAAAAATTTTAAAATAGTTTGTCTTCTAATAATTATTTTTTGTTATCCAATTTTGTAATCAATGAAACTGTAAATTTTCCTAAAAAAGTAAAGAAATAAATAAATAAATTGTGAAATTGTATAGTGGAAAACACACTTGCCCGACGTTGCCTGGGAGTTCTAAAAGTCCGGACTCCAAGCCCCTTCAAAGCCCGTCAATAGTCCAAGATACATATATTACCAAGTTGAAAACTATTGATTTATTTAGCGGACAAACAAATAACAAAAATGGAATCAATAACAAACCCAATGACCCACACAGCACAAGTTCAAGTCGGCGCAAGGCTATTCATCTTTGATTCCAGACTCGCATCCCCGCGTAATCGCGGCCTAAATTCGATTTTCGCACCCCCAAGATCCCACGAGAGGGCATACTCTCCCAAGGGAGTTGCGACATTCACCCCAAAGATCCAATCATACTTGGCATCCAGTGAATGATACGTAAAATGCTGAGTGTGCGCGCGTGCCCTCGCACGGCCCTGGGCCCGCGTCAGTCAGGGCTGCCACGAACCAGGGCCACCCCCAAACCCCCGCCCCAGGTGACGAATCGTCCCGGCCTGTCGTCACAGGATCGCCGTTAAAAACACCCTCTCATTTATCATTGTGCCCGATAGCGCCTGAAACCCCCGACGAGCGCGCGCCCCTGTACACCCTCCCCTCCCTCTTCGTCGCCGCGGCCTAATTGCTTCGACGTTCAAGCTTTAACGGTTCAATTTGCTACTTTTCTATGATATAACCCTGGCTAAATGATATTTCAAGGCCACGTTTAATATTGGTGGTTTTGCAAGCCCTTTGAGTATATATGATAAAAATATTAGCAATTTTTTTATTATAATTACTATTTATTTATATATTTACTACTCGGTAAATTTAAATAATGTTTCTTTGATAAATGATTTAATAGACAAACCTAAAGTTCTAAAAATGTATTTTATTATTTATTTAAAAAAATTTATTTACCGTGGTACCATTACGGGGTTTACCCCAAGGCAACACCTATGGGAAAATTTGTACATATGTATGTACTTCATATACATTTATTACATTACAATTATAAATTTGAAATTATATTCAAATAATGATGATAAATGAAATCAGATAAATTATCAAAATTTTATAGGAAACACATATATCCATAATCTTGCCAACAACACAGGACCAGGGACTTAAGCCACGACTCTTCAGTTGATAGCACTATATGTTAACCACTGAGCTATGTTGCTAATTAATATTATAATATTATAAGTTGTTGACACTCATTTGTCTCGCGCCCAGTTGACTGTTACCTACTTGTCCGTCGCCCAGTTGTCGCGTACTTCAAACATTTCTATGTAGATCATATGTACATCTTAGAGCACAGTAGCTTCTTTTCATAATCTTTTAGAACCAATTCCATTATATATATATATATATATATATATATATATATATATATATATATATATATATATATATATATATATATATATATATATATATATATACACATATATACATTTACAATTAGATAGAACAATTTAAAAGGCCATTGAATATTCATATATGTATGTACATATCTACATATGTATATATTTTCCCGTGTATTTTAACAGGAGATTTTATTTAATTCAAAATTAATATTTCTCTTAAACAAATTATGTTTTTAATTTAATTTATTCAGTGAGTCATTGAAAAGTCGTCAATTACTCGTATAATTATTTTACATAACATATAATAAATCCTTCGGATTAATATTTAATATTATTAATCCGAAATAATGAATATAACGTACTGGTATATTCCTATATAATATTGTACACTAAAGAAGAGTTCAACTACACATTATGTATAATGAGAATTTGTAATTAATATTGAAATATACGTATGAAATACATTTTCCACACAATAGAATAATATCGACATATTTGAATTGTTGCCAAGTTGATGTCTTTCAATTTGACATGAATTGTTTTGTGATTAATTTCAATAATCCACCCGAATAGTTTGCAGACTAATCAGCCCCTTAATTAATTGAATAATTAACCAAATTCCACAATTTTTCCACAGAACAATCCATAACTAATTAGCATATCGATCCCATTGTAGTAATTTATTCTCCAAGATTAATTATAAATTACACAAGTTTGCCAAGATGTAATCGAATGCGTACACGGCGAACGAGCTTAGGTAATACATCACGTAATATGTAATTAAATTCCATCGAAAATTGATTCCACAATATATCTAATAACAAAATATCAGAATCAGGTTACAAGCGATAAAATATTTATTGAATGTGAAAGATCGACAATCGTAAAAGTCGTATATTATTATTTTTTCGGCTATGAAAAGCGTTCAACATCGAACAAGTGATGTGTATATGAACATATGTATGTATGTGTATACTTATGTAGATAGGTATACAATACGTTCCTTTTTGACTAGGATTGTCCCCTTTTTGAAAAAAGGTCCAGCAGACCCGAATCTTGTGCCATTTTATACCAGTATATCCATAAATATGTACGTATTATTTAGTTTAAAAAAAAGGATTTATACATCATATGATGCTATCCACAAGAATAGTCGAAATATGATTTTTCTAAGTGGAATTTTATTTAATTCTCATATAAAGACAATTTAATATCGTATCCCTAATAATTCAATTCAGATTCGTGTAAATACGAGTAAATACTAGTACGAGCTTTTAGCTCGCAATTTTACCGATTTAAAATTCAGCACACTTCCAATTAACCGTTTTAAACAAAACAAAAAATAGTGTGGCCAGAACACTATCGTAATAAACATGTGTCAATAGAAAATACTCAATTTAAAATAGTATTAACAGTGAAAAAAAATCCCAAGTGAATTACATACTTTTGACTTTTGATTTGAACTGGACGACTACTTAGGGAGATTTGAAAGTTGAAAAGTACTACAAATAAAATATAAAATACCCGACTATATATTCCAATATTCATTTTGAACAGGAAAATGACAAATTTTGAGACATCGACCGAACAACACCAATATATAGAAAAATCGCGCGATTAAAAAAACACATATATCTCCGAACCTCGAGCCAATCAACATTTTTTATTACCAGATTCGTGTTCACTGGGCATAGATTTATAAGAAAAATCATATCTTTTATCTGAACCAAAAAAAGTCGTCATTTGTCATGAATTGTTTATCAATGTTTATTATGCTATTAAGTGTGGTTACAGGTTCGAGTACCACTAGTTAGTGCAGGGCAGATCTTGCTTTGTGACCAGGTTGGTCGTTTGCTATCAGAGTTTGCCATTTTTTCTGATTTTCATTGAAACGGTTCCTACAAAATTGGCTTTCCCTCCCCTATTTCTCCCGCAAATCTTGAGTTATTCTGTTATATCTCAAGGTTTGCCGGGTTTCTCTCCATAAATTTCTCTGTGGATGATTATCGTATAAAAAATCATATTGCTGTATAAATGTTTATTGATATATTATTATATGTATACGATGTTTGCAATGCACTTTGCAATGATGTCATGTATAATTTAGGAATATGTAATAATTATGTATTAATATATACTAATATGGTGTGTTTCTTGATCTGTATAGTACACACATCTGTAATGACGAGTGTACATTGATTTATTGAATAAAAAATAAAATAAACATAAATATACATATATAAAATAATAGTTTTCAAAAGACTTTTCTCCTCCTCCTTCTCTCGATAAAATGTGATTAACCACTACTAAAAAAAACTCTGACGGTCTTCCTTAATGTAAATATACCTATAGATATATGTAATGCCACAAATATGATAAAATCTAATTTATTTAATTTTTTTTAAATTTAGAAAAAAATATATATATGGTGAGTCTATACATATTTATATATGTATTATATAGGAAATTTTATGCTTATATGGCAAACGAAATTGCAATGTGAAAAACCGATATAACGGTTTATTCGAGTCGAGGGCGCGAGACGTCTTGACAAGTTTCGAAATAAAAATTCCTGAAAAGACCTTAAGACGCTGTTAAGGGCTTCTGGAGTCAAGTCTCAAAACGTCCCCGTCCCCCTTTCCGGGCTCGTTTTTCCCATATAATATACAGGTCATTGCGAAAGTAGCAGCGTGTTTTTCTAAGCACTTTCGTGTCGACGGAGAGTAAAAAAACCCTCCGAGGGCCATAAATGCACATTTGCGCCCATTTTGACGACGCGTATATCAAATTTTGCATAAATTTTCATATGTGATGGTCCTCTTTTTCGAGTATTGGTATTTGTTGCCTATCCTCTATTTTTTTTGCCTCCATCCGAATCATATAAATCGGATGACTCTCGAATATCTCATTGTTGTTTGAACAATCGAGCAGTGGCTTACTCCCGACCCACATGATTTCAGGTATCCGTTTAAGTGTTTCTCAAACAATCAGACTCTATTGGCAGTACTATTGGTAAAAACAATAGCCTCGATATGTATGTAAATTTCATTCTATTCTCTTTAATACGCGTCCGTTTCCAACTTGATAAACAAATAAACCTACTGAATTTTATTCGTACTGATTATATTCATGCTGATGTACTACAAAATAAAATCAACTATGATTTATGGGTTTGGTGCAAGCGCTCGACAATCACCAGACAGACTGAACGACAGATAAACTGGATGGCAGCTTTAAACGCAATTATCGTCTTCTCGAATGATAGATTGCACATCAGATGACGAGTAACCTTTCGATGTGCACAGATGCAATTATTAAAATGGTAATTATTAAAATTGAGTTGGATCTTTCTGGCGAGTGGCTTAAGGCAAGATTCGATACGTTCCGAATCTTGCCTTATTAAACTCGCCAGAAAGATCCAACTCAATTTTAATAATTACCATTTAAATAATTGGATCTGTGCACATCGAAAGGTTACTCGTCATCTGAAGTGCAATCTATCATTCGAGAAGACGATAATTGCGCTTAAAGCTGCCATCCAGTTTATCTGTCGTTCAGTCTGTCTGGTGATTGTCGAGCGCTTGCACCGCACCGATGATTTATTTATCAATTTTATATGAAAGCAAACATAATACAAATTCATAATTTAGAACTTCAAGGTTTAAAATCATAATTGAACAATGGTGATAAATTTTATACATGCATTTTTGATTTTCAATTATGAGTCGTGAAGAGATTTGTCTGCAAATAAATCGGCGGATAGACGTGTAGCAATTTATCTGTCATAGTTGCATTTTATTCTGTTAACAGATAAGGCTTTAGTTCACACTGCAATCTGTTAGGTGATTCTAGTTGTAATTATCGCCGTCAAATTATTCAAAAAAACAACTAATGATTAAATAATATGTCCGATAGAAAGTCAAAATATTCTTGAAAAAGTTTTATAATATACATATATGTACATTGTATATACAAGCACTATTCATGTATGTAAAATTTAAACTACATTTATTTATTTATTTAGAATTTAAGCTTTATTAAATTTTAGACTTTTCATTTCAGTAACCATTGATATATTTATGTAATATCTCAATGTTTTATTATATATACATATATATGTACGTGTAATTTTAAGTATTTAATCAAATATTTCACAATATTGCTGCAATATAATGGATAGCCAATATAAATACCATAAAATCTCGACGAAAATCTGCCGAATAGAACCAACCCACATTAAAATAAGTAATTTTTTGACATCCGTATACACGTTCAGATTTTTATACTTTTTTTTTTTTTTTTTTTTGGTGCCATCTTATCGATTCCCGATAAATCATCACCAGCGATATCGTTGCTCTTCAGATCATGTACGGGCACTACGGAATCATCACTCCGTCCCCAAAATTGTGAATTGGGCTTCTGAATCTCTCACATTCAGAACACCAATTCGTGAGGCTTTTTTCGCTTTAAACGCCTCTGCTGGTGAGTTGTGTCCAATAGCTGCAACGCTTCTATGTTAGGGTGACGGTGCAGTCTCAACTCGTGCCTCCCGGCGCATTCCCGGATGACTTCTTTTACTTTTTTGATTTTAAGGTCCTTGTGGATCTCTTCATTTGTGACGAAGCGATATGCATCGGTGATAATCCTCAAAAACTGGTTTTGACATCTTTGCATTTTTTCGATATTGGATGGCTTACTGCATCCCCACAGTTGTATGCCATATGTCCATATTGGCTTCACGATTGCCTGGTATATCAGTTTTTTGCATTGTAGGTCTAATTTGGAGTGTCTTCCTATTAGCCAATGCATTTCTCTTTGTTTAATTCGAATCTGTTCTATTTTTTTTTTAATGTGATGCCTCCACGTAAGCCTTGAGTCAAGATGCAGTCCTAAATATTTAGCTGACAAAGCTTGTGGAACTTGGATTCCGTTTATGAAAGTCTGAGTGCTGACACTATTTCGTCGCAGTGCAAATGTGACCTGCATTGATTTTAGCTCGTTGAGTTTCATTTTCCAGTCCTTGGTTCATTTGCTGATCTTGTCCAGTGCACGCTGCAGGCGTTCAAATGCTTCCTCCTGTGACTCGCTCGATGACATAATGACTGTGTCATCTGCAAATGTTCCAATGAATGTCTCTTCGCTTGTCGGGATGTCAGCAGTGTATATCAGGTACAGTATAGGCCCTATTACGCTTCCCTGTGGTACTCCTGCAGAGGCTGTGAAAAAGTTAGAGAATGCCTCCTCATGAGCAACTCTGAATTTGCGTCCGGATAAGTATGATTCCAGTAATTTGACATAATTTCCAGGTAATGACTTGCTGATTTTGTGGATAAGTCCTTCGTGCCATACCCTGTCGAAGGCCTATGAGACATCAAGAAATACAGCTGGACAATACTTTTTTTCCTCTAGCGATTGCTCTATTTTTGAAATAACACGGTGCACTTGATCGATGGTAGAATGTTTCGACCTAAATCCAAATTGGAAGTCGGGAACATCGGTTAAGGGCTTGAGTCTTTTTAATAATAGTTTTTCGAATAGCTTAGAGATCGCAGGCAACAAGGATATTGGTCTGTATGATGTTACTTGTTCGGGTGACTTTTCAGGTTTCTTCAACATTATGATTTGAGCAGTTTTGAAGCACTCTGGCACATGCTTGAGCCGGAAACATGCATTGTATAAGTATGTTAGCATGATAATAGCCTTTTTTGAAAGTTCCTTGAATAGTCCCGGTGAGATTTCGTCAATTCCAGGTGCCTTTTTAGGATTTATATTGTCATCTATTTCTTTAGCTACTTCCATAGGGGTGACAGTTTTGATTAGTTGCTGTGGTTGATACATTGGTGTATAATCAGCATCAGATTGAATATTGTGTGGTTGGAATACTGTCTCTAAGTGTTGTGCAAACAGCTCAGCTTTTTCTTTGTTGCTTCTTATCCACTCTCCTTGCGCATTTTTCAGAGGTGGTATTTGTAGAATTGGTCGTTTGAATTTCCTAGTTGCTTTCCATAGTGAGTGATTTTTATCAGCTGCAGGGCCCAAACCTTCCAAATATTTTTCAAAACAATTTTGTTTATGCTCTTTAACAAGTCGGTTAACTTTGTTACTTATGTGGTTAAATTCTCTTTTGTCTGCAATATTTCTGGTTCTATGCCATATTCGTCTTGTTCTACGTCTTTCTTTAATTTTTATACTTAAATGAGTGAATAGTCTAAATACTTCTAAAAACTCCAAAAGACTGAACTGTATTTTTTGATTTTTAAATGCTTTTTATTATTACGAAATTATGTTCACAATACATCTTATATCTATTTTAATAGCTTCTGATCTACTGATCATTTTCTATTTTACAATTTAATTTAATTTGTTTAGTAATCACAGTATTATATTATTCTAATGTGAATCTAAAGAATAATAGGAAAAAGAGCTCAAAAACCTATTTACAATCCTTATATGTAAATGTTCATAATACATCTAATACATAATATTAATTAAAGACTCTAAAGTCGATGACCTAAAGCAGATTGTGTTTAGGTAATCTGTGTTTATACCTGAAGGGTATAGACATTTAGTTGTAATCACCGAGACTCTTCACAAGTGTGTTAGTATGGTTATTAGTGATTCTGTCATAGAATCTACTGGTTAGTTTGTTAGTAATGTCTGTAACAAACAGAATATTATGTATGGCATGCAGTTTTTTCAGGTTAGTATATATGGGTGTATTATAAATTATTTTTAGGGATTTATTTTGTATTACTTGGAGTTTGGAAAGGTTAGTATTCGAGGCGTTATTCCATACAGGTGAAGCATAGGTTAATAATGGTAATATGAGCGCGCGATATAATTTTATTTTATTTAGCGTTGATAAAGAACTATGGCGATTAAATATTGGATATATTGAGGATATACCCCGCATCGCCTTGCAACTGAACTGTATGAGTTGGTTCCATTAAACAAAACTACATTCAAATTTTCGGTTTTTAGAAATCTACATATATTTAATCCTGTTTGAGTCAAATTTAAAAATAAATAAAACCGGAATGTAAAGTCGATACAATTTAAAAGCATCATAATAATTTGCCAATATTTATTAATTTGAATTCATATATATTCGATGAAATATTCCGCAAAATTTAATGCACACACTAGTAGTTGGTATTAATTAATAATAAGAATATTAATCATAATAATAATAATTTAAATTTAAAGCATCATTTAGAATTGTAAAATACACCCTTGTTGGTTCTGTATTGGTCTTCTTTGAATATTTCGTAAATTTGAAAGCTGATTTTCAAAATGATAATTTTAAAAATAATTTATTATTAATTTATTATATTATAATTATCATCCTCGAGCTGAAATTTCCAGCAAGTAAGTAATTTATTTCACACACACTGCGCCCACAAAAATTATTCAATAGTAGGTCGTTCACCGCGTTCTTACCACTAAATCAAATTACACGGTAGCAATAAATTAGACGAACGAAATTAACGCAAAAATAGCACAACAATAATTTAAAAACAAACTTCGAAAACGTGAAAAGCGCTATATTTACGTCCATGTTCGCGGAAATTG
This sequence comes from Arctopsyche grandis, assembly GCF_051622035.1. Taxonomy (NCBI): domain Eukaryota; kingdom Metazoa; phylum Arthropoda; class Insecta; order Trichoptera; family Hydropsychidae; genus Arctopsyche; species Arctopsyche grandis. The sequence goes on from NC_135365.1 coordinate 4,377,265, forward strand.
CTATTCAAATTTATTTTTTCATTTTTAATAATAATTGTGTTCCCGTGTTTCTTTTCCCCGTCACGCAATAATTACAATTAAGACGTTTCGATAATAACGATTTCGATTCATACAAATTACATATATACGCATTTCGCGTTCATGTAATTTATTCAATTCCCATGCAAATACACCATACTCTCAATTATCGGGATGCGGATTATCCGTGCATGAATTTTTTTATATAATAAATAAAAATTATTTATTTACTTTTTGTAAACGGGTGTTTGGTAGCTCGATACAATGCCTTGAAGGGTTGATAGCTTACATAATTTACAACATTTTGAGCCACACATATCTCATTCCAAAGTCTTACGGTTTTTTTTTAATTTCATTTTTAAAGATTTTTAATAAAAACACCAAAATCTCACAGTTAATTGCGTATACTGCCCAAGTTAAAAGAGGTATGTTAGTCAGTTAATTTTTTTTTCTCTAATGTTTAATCAATCAAATGAAAACAAATACAACCATCTGTGTCAACAGAAAAAAATAATAGAGGCACCATAAGTTTTCAAAAATTTGTCGGTCATGTGTTCGATCACCACGCGGTAAATTTTTTTTTCAAATACCTTAAATACATTTAATTTAATATTTATATTTAATTGTTTAATATGAAAAAAATGGTAAAAACTACCTACCTATTTATGTACCTATATATAAACAATATAAAACACCGATAAAAATATTTATTAGTTAAATAAATGTTTAATAGATGGCGTTAAATTCTTTGCAAAGACATTGGTAGCAAGTATATATAAAATTGATTGTCTGTTTGTCTGTTTGTCTGTCTGTCTGTCTGTCTGTCTCGTATAGGCTCCCAAATCACTCAACCGATTACGATGGAACTTTCAGGATTTGTTGTATGCATGTCCGGAAAGCTTAACATACTATGAAAAAAAACGTGAAAAAACCTCTTAATAATAATGTTGCGTAGGGGTGGGTGGAGGATCCAAGTAAAAGGCCAACAGTCGTTTCACAGCATTTATTGATGATTAAGGAGATACACGTATTGCCAGTGTTCAGTCCAGAATGCCTTATATCGCCTACGTACCGCCTTATAAAGGGTAGATCTCTCAGGACGCCTAATCTGTTTACCTGTTGTATAGTCACGTATTCGGATATGTATTTCCAAGACATTGGGTCTTCCCGTACCGATTCTGAGAAATAACTAATAACGGTCATTGTTTAGCCTAAATGCACTTAGAGTCCAGATATAATCTTTGGAAGTAAGTGCATGCATTTAGTTAATCCGATAACAGATATCCGTTGCAGATAATCTTTGAACGGTCACACGGTCTCTGGGATTCTATTCGCTTAATCCGCGGCGTACGTTACAATAATATTCGTAAATACGATTTTTTTTGATGCGCCATTTGTAGTATGATGCGCCATTGTGTAGTCAAGGAAATGTGTCCGTTAGTAACCACGTTACCAGTTGGTTTATGACGACACGGCTTTGAAGAGTTGAGTTGAGTTGAGCTCCAACCATCACTTGAAACGGGAACGAGAACGGGAAAAAACTTCTATATACATATACTAAATGCGGGTTTGCTACAAATGGTTGCAAACCACCCGGCTGCATGTTTATTTCGATTGAATTTCAACTGTTTGAATTTCAGCATGTACGAAAGACGAGATATTCATGGGGTTGCGCAGATGACATTTCAATGTACATTGATGATTGCCAATTCTTAAAATTGAGTTGGATCTTTCTGGCAAGTTTAAAATGGCAAAAGCCGAGACAAAAGTATGAAATGAACATGCAGCGAAATGAGTATGCACCCGTTTGGTTTGCAATCGTTTGTAGCGCAGGGATTTTTTTCTTTTGTTATTGTATTTGTATATGCGTTTTGGTATTGGTTTAGCTATGACGTACGGCGACACGACAACTCGTTCACAGATTTTCCGTAAACCGAGGATCCGCTCCAGGCATTACGTATATGGCCATCTCTTTCTCACCCCGTCTGTTCACCAAGATCTCGTTTACTTTGCCATTACGTATGCAGTCATCTCTTTCACAGACCGTCTGTTCACCGATAACAGACGGTCAGGTAACTGTGACGTACATATGTATGTCGAATCGAAACAACTTTTATAGCTATGTATATATGGTTTAATAACCATCCACATATTGCCTCGATAAAATCGATTCTGGCCAGGATTTGAACTAACAAACAATCTCTCTACTGGCAAACCATCGTTTAACTGAATTCATGGCTCTGGTATTAAAACGAAACAAAAATCACCAATTTGGATCAGCCTTACACCGAGAGTATTTAAAAAGCTTACAATGCGCAAGTTTAATATTACGCGATCGAAATTAAACACTCGTGTATCTTATTATAAAGATTAATGTGGCCCAGTCAGGGTCTGGCGAGGTAATATCGCAGCACCGAAAGGGTTTGATTAATTTATCCGTTGAGCGCCAAACTCGACAACCTATCTCAAATTTTGCCATGGAGAAATATGTATGTACATAGATTAGAGATATTCGCGTTGATAATTTATTTTTCGCACGTTTCACACGCAAAACGTTCCCGGTCGGTGGCCGACATCCGAACTTGGGGCTATATTGAAATTCTTCGTTAAAAATAATTCATCCAATTTCGGCAAGATAAACGATCGTTCCACGAGCCTCTCGCGCAATGACGCACTTATACACGTACCCATTGTGAATTGTATACGCCAGGGATTGCCAACTTGTCAGTATAAAGGATCTATGTACATATGTATATAGATTAATGGACAATAAAATTTATGTACAAGTTCAAAATTCATTGATGTCTCGTTAATATCGAGTTTTTTGGTGTCTCGTAATTCAGCAACTTATGATATATATGTAAAAAAAAATGCTGCATTGTTTGAAATTGGCCAGAAAGGTGCATAGGGGTTTATCTATTAGACTTCCTGGTATATCCCGGGTACCGGAAAGAAATCAATTTAAAAATTCAGTTTTTCATTTTTTTTTTGCACATTTTACTCCAAAATATAATCTCACCCAAACTTCATGGCTCTTTACCATCTGTCGATATTTCAATCCTTTTCTTGAAAAATATTGCCAGTTTTGAATTAATCACACTGTTGAATTTTTTTCTTCTTAATGTGGCCTCCATGGACCTAAATAGGTTATAGTCCAAAGGAGCGACGTTCGGTAAATACGCAAAGTGCTTTAAAACCATATTATGATTTGAGGTATAAAAATCACCTGATAACTAAAAATAAAACTATCACTGCTTGATCTGTGTACATATGTAGCTTGTATTGGTTAGAAAGTTTGTTATGGAGAAATATACAATGAAATTTGAGGTTATGAGTTGCTGCCGGCAATATGTATACTCATTTATGCCGGGAACCTTACAGTTTAGAATAGTTTATTAATACTAAGATTGGTTTAAGAATAGTTTATCAATGTATGATTGTCCATAAATGAGTTTATGTATTTACAGAAATGAACTTTTCAATCATCAGATAAATTAAATCAGCTGATAACTAAAAATAAGTGTATGTGATGTATGTATTTAAGCTTATTGTAAAAAACTAAATGTATGTAAGCTTATTGTAAATCATATTAACAATTAGATACAACATAACTTCTTATTGAATACTTATCTCGCAGATAAAACTAACTGTGGAGATATACAGTGAAATGTCAGATTTGACATATTTGGCCCAAAATCAATATATATATCGTGTATTACATTACATGAAGCTAGACGCCAAATTTGAAATTTATATATACATATGAGAGTTAAAACTATAAATATTTAAATATTAGAGATAACGAGAACCTATAGAGCAAATTTTATAAAATATAGAGTGAATTATAGGCTTTTCAACAATTAAAATCTTATATCGCCATATCAAGGCGAACAGATTGGAAGATACGGGACGAACGCTTATTAAACGTCAGGAAGGTTTACGGGCCCCGTTTTTAAAACGCGTTGTATACGATATTTTATCTCCAACGTAATGGCAGACGATACATTAACGTGTATTGATGACCAAAATGAGCAATATGGCAAAGTATGAAAACGATCGGATAAGAGATAAAAATGACCACTAACACGAGAGCCATGTGAAACGTAAAGGAGGTATGTATGTAATAAAAGGATAGCGGTTTTCCCTGTAAAATGGAAAAATATCACGTGTTTCATTGCTCTTCTTTTTCGTGCGTACAGGACAAAACCCATTGTGTTCGTTTTTCCGATCCTTTTAAATGTTCCTATATTCTTTGTGATAGTTCTGTGATAGTTCTATAATTTGATAGTTTTTTGTGGTTATTAAAAACAGTAATAATGGATTTCTTCCTGGAACCACCAATATTCATGTAAAATAAAAAAAAATATATGAACCTACCTATGTATATATGTAAGTAAGGTTCATGATGGACAAGATATGTATTAGTTTTATATACTACACACTATGGAAGTAAAACTTCACAATGAACAAATTCAGGAAAGGTGAGATGATCGGTACTTTAGTTTCGTGCAATTTTTCAGGGTTGCAACGTTTCGTGACGTTGACGTCACTATCAAAGTACATACATAGTTCACTGTACAGAAGCTTCACTTCAATTATTTAATCTATTAGTGAATTTAAAAAGGAACATGAGAAAGTAAAAGAGATTATTAGGTGAGAATAAATGAGAGAAAAAAAATAGCTTTATCACTGTTTAAATGAGTTATAATGGGGTGATATAAAGCTGCGTATGGGTAGCTAGCTGTCATCATTCCGATCTGACTCAATATTCCGATTTTAATTAGTTCGTTTACCCTTTGAATGATGAGCAACGCCGATCGGCGTTTAGCTGACAAGTCCACGAGCCTACAAAACGCCGATATGCGTTGTAAATTTTGCATGTACAAAGTAAACAAGAATACTAGCTGCTAGGCCTTTAAAGTTAGCATTGAAAATAATGCTTAGAACATGGGTCGTGTGATCCGTGTCATTCATTTGTCAACGTTTATAAAGGCTAGCTTACAGCGAAATTTCTGAATTTATAACCATAGCAGAATTACCCGATGGAAATCCCTAACTGCTGAGTATTTTAGTTTGTGACTTGGAATTTATATAGGTATTGTGAGCATTATATTTTATTTATTTATTTATTTAATAGTTTTGGACCATTGTGGCATTACAGGAAGAACCTAATGGAACACAATGGCCTACATTTGAAAAAGATATAAAAACAAGTAAACTGTAAATAAAGGAAAAAAGCAAAAGCAGAAAACATGGTAAAATAAAGTAATAATAAAAAAAGTAACAAAAGGAAAATAATACATGTACAAAGGAGAAAGAAAAAGTAAAATAAAATAAAACAAAATATGAATAAAAAATAAAATCACAGCGAGGCCCAAATGGAAGAGAGTAGATTAAGATTCCACTCATTCATCACATTCAAATTAAGAAAGTAATGATGAGCGCAGGTTACCAGATAAATATGTTAAGATAATATCCGACAATCTACGCTCCCCAAGGTGGAAAATATCACATTCAGGGACAGCAGCAACGATTTCATTGAGAAGTCGAATAGCTCTTGGAATAGGAGCCATTCGAAAAAGAACTGTCCGAGCAGCAGGTACAACCATCAAATGATGATGTCTACCACGCACATAATTATTAGGGACATAAAGTCCCAACTGTTCCAGCAACAACGGGCATGACGTATTACCAAGCAATAGCTGGAGAACGAAACGAATTAACGAGAAGTTTCTCCGAAGTTCAAGGGAATTATACCCAAGCATGCCCAAAAGGAAAGGAGTAGGATAGAGATATGGGTAGTACCCATACTCTTTCTTATAAAGAGTATGGGTACTACCCATTTATTTACCCAGTATTTTAACAACAATGAAGAAGATGGAACTAGTTTTGGAAAAATACACTCATTAATTGACTTATTTTGTTTATTTTATATTGTTGCAAGGTATATTAGATAGTGTAAATACACCTTTACAAAACCCGAAATCGAAAAGGTAGTGATCTAGGGTTTTTTTGGATTGGCTACATTTTTTATACCTGCTTTCTTTTGGATTCCTAAGCAATTATAGTTCTAGTTATTATTCTAATTCTAGTCGCGAGACCTTATTGGCTGTTGTATACACATTCATCATACGTCAAGGTCTTTTTGGCGAGAACTCGAGACCAGATATATGACGTCTCGACGAAATTCGCGACTGTTTGAATTTAAGCATGTACGAAAGACGAGATACTCATTGGGTCGCGCAGATGACATTTCGATGTGCACTGATGATTGGAAATTAAAAAAATTGAGTTGGATCTTTCTGGCAAATTTAAAAAGTCAAAAGTCGAGACAAAAGTATCAGGATCACAAGACGAGTGAAGACGTATATTGGGAATCTGACATAGAGTTCGCATAAGTGCCAGCAGTACTCGCGGCAAAATATATGCGTGCAAAAGAAACATCCATACGTTCGACATCGATACAAGTTCGAGTGAACATGCGGTCAAACAGTCGTGAATTTCATCGAGACGAAAAATAACGAAATCGAAATGAGCATGCAGCCGCGATTTGTAGCGGAGCTATTTGATCCTACATAGCTCAAATAGCACGAGCCCTGAGAAATTTTCCCCTCTTCAGCCCTACATATGAACAGCCACACGTCACACTGCACACAAATTGATATTGAGAAGTAAAATACTGTTCCTTACTAAGAAGTACTGTTCTTAAGAAGTACTGTTCCTTGGGTTCCACGACATAAGATCCAACGACAAGGGCATCACGAAAGAAGATCCACCCGATAGAATTCCCACCTGATAATAGATCCAGAAAATAAAAAGCCAGATGATAAAAAGTCAGCAAAAATTGTCAGCAGGCTTGCACAAAATATGAGAGGTAGCGGTGCGGGGGGTGTGTGCTGTTCAAAGACGACTTCAAAGTGACAAAGACGAACAAAAAAATACATCACGATCAAATTTACATTCTGGTGGCAGCGCAGATCTCACAAAAGAGCCTCACGCGGCCCGCAATCCACAGCTGCCGAACGCCTTACATACATACATATAAGCATGCACACGCCTACACATAGATACATATCTCGCACGGGTCGGCATTCATTGTGAAGCAAGAAGACGACAAGTTTTGCGAGGAGAAAGTGGATGCCTCTCTCCCCTATCCTTACCTGCGTGGAGGAGGACGACTCCCCTATCGACCCAATAATAATTACAGGGGGTCCTACGAAGGATCGTGGAGGAAGGGGGGGTTGTTCAGCAGCGCAAACCCACCCACCCATCTACCCACCACCCGTTTCGCCGTTTGTTAGTGACGTGAATTCGCTTTGAAGTATCAGAACGGGACACGTTCAATGGGGGGTTATGGTGGTGGGAGCACCACTTCATGGCCCATCAAAATGAAATCCGCCCTCTATCAGCTTCCATGTTATGAAAATTGTTGACCTAAACGACGGCGTGCCGTAAGTGCGGGTCCCGCTGGCGAATTGGGGTCCCAAACCCGTTCCAGGATGGGGGCCCAACGAGCGAACGGCACGAGAACACTTATTCGGTGTGGGGTTGAGGGGAGGGGGGAGGGGTGAAATTGGAAAATCGTCATTACACCTTACACAATATCCGAAGGGTTAACCATTAATTAAAGTCGAGCAATCTTGGGACCATGGTGTAACTGAATTAAAAATTTATAGGTGCCGTTTTGAGGTTGGGACTTTCGGGATGAGATTTAATGATGATGATTATTATGTATATATGTATTGCAACTAGTGTTGTACCCGATGACATATCATCGCATGGGTGTTGGTATATTATTAAATAAATAAAAAATTAAAAGAAATGTGTCGTCTGTCAAGTGTTCGATCCTCACGCGGTCGACTTTTTTCAAATATATTTAATTTAATATTTATATTTAATTGTTTAATATGAAAATAACGGTAAAAACTACCTACCTTATTACATGTAAACAATATAAAACACCAAAAGAAAATAATATTAATTAAATAAATTTTCAATAGAAGGCGGTAAATTCTCTGCCAAGAGGAAAAATTGGTGGCATTTAGTCGCTCCGCAACAACTGGTTGCAAACCAAGCGTTCGCATGCTCATTTCATACTTTTGTCTCGACATATGCCATTTTAAACTTGCCAGAAAGATCCAACTCAATTTTAAGAATTGGCAATCATCAATGTACATTGAAATGTCATCTGCGCAACCCCATGAATATCTCGTCTTTCGTACATGCTGAAATTCAAACAGTCAAAATTCTATTGAAATGAGCATTCAGCCACGTGGTTTGCAACCATTTGTAGCAAACCCGCATTTAGTATATGTATATAGAAGTTTTTTCTTATGTTTTTTATTATATTCGTATATACGTTTTGGCAGTGGTTTAGAGGTACCGTAAACATACATACATATATATGTTTAATCGAAACGACTATTATGGTACGGCGAGCGTTATCTCAGACAGACAGACAGACACACATACGGCATAGCGATATTATATACATATTTGATATGTTATATTTTCATGTGAAATATCTATAGCACGTACGGAGTATCAATAGATGAAGTTTTGTAATAATCAAGAGTTTGATTAATTTGCTATCGGTATTGATTCTTGGTCGTCAATGTTTTTGCTTAATGAGATGATAATCAATATCCTTTAATTTTTTTTTTACATGGAATGGAAGTGGTGTCCTCTTTGCAAGTTTTTTATTAGCTTCAATCTGTTAGTTCAGTGACATTCCTAACCGCCAAAAAGTTGTGATTGATTTTGAACAACTTCTATTATTCAGGTCGCTTTGATATCTTGCCGACATACGGAGGTTAGCCAACATTGAAGTAAGTTAATGTCTCTGACATGAATTTAGAGAATTTTAATCATAATCGAACTCATAACTCGAACTAAAATTTACATCGGAATCTTGTCATGTTGGAGCGATGACATCTAGTTAGCCATACGACTCTTTCTATCACCCCTTTGCAACTCATTATAACAGTGGTAGAGCTATTATTTTCACTCTCATTTCATATAAATTTAATATTAGAAGCTTTTATAATTACATAATATTTCTATTATTAAATTTTCCTTTTGGATTTTATTCGTCTATTTAGCCGCTGAATGGAATTGAACTTCAAAAATATTAAAAAATAAGCCTTATCACCACCATTTTCAGTCATTGCTGGATGAAGCCCTTTCTAATTCTCTTCCATCTTTTCCCATCTTATTTAATCTTCAATCTTATCTGTTCATCTATCCTTCCTTGTATGTAAATCATCTTCTATACAGCTATAGTATATATTTTATCCATCTGCTATCAATTTGTCTGAGTACATATTCTTATCGTTTTTATTTAATTTTAGGTATGTGTACTATTTTTATCAAGCTTTTTACCAAATATGTATCTTTCAATATCTCTATGTCATTCCAAACTAACTTTTTATTATTTATTAACCAAATTATTATTTCTGAAAAGGACTATTATAAGCCTAACAGAAAATTTTCATAAATTTTTTTATGTATAAAATTAATGTTTGTCATTTTAATGCAAAATTTAAGACCTGTTTAACGTCAAGATGAATAAAAAATATTCAACTGTTAAAAAGTTTAACATAGCACTGCGTTGATAAAATATGATTTTTATATGTTGCCTTCGTTTAATATATTATATTATGTGCTAATAATATGAAATAAAGTAAATTTGTATGAAAGAATGTGGTAATTTTTTTTAAACATCATCTAAAATGTATGTTAAGTTGTGAAAATACATTTGAGATAATGCTGACGCAATTTCAAGGGGAAAAATGAGATAAAACGATTTATCGTCTGAGCTTTCTGTTCTGTGAACTAACCTGTGAAAATTTCTTTTGAAAGAGATCGTTTCTAATTATATAATGTGTCCTCTGAAAATATTTAGCTAAATTAAAAATGTCTAGACGAACCGATTCAAATATTATGTACGTGATGTCAAGTAGAAAATTGGTCGAAATTTCTGTACACGATTTATTCTTTGATTATCAAATCGAATACGTATAGGAAAAAAATTCGCTTGCAACGTAATATTGTAAAAATAATAAAGAAAAGTATTGTAAAATTACTTTGATGTAAGATTTCTTTGATATTGAAAAGGAAGGACGGCTTTTCACGTCGTTCGAGTCGTTTCTCTTTAGAAAAGAATACAATAAAATGCTTGTCAATTTTTATTTACTGATCAAAACGCGATTTTTTTTGCGCTCGTCTTCCACACAAAGAATATGTGAAAATCGAATCGCAAATAATACATACTATATAGCCTTCATCGTATTTTAATTTTATAAAGACATTCATTATTGACTTGAAACGCTAAATCTCACTCTACCTTAATAGCATAACCATAAATCTCGATCAAAAACAACTCCGGGAAGGTTCCAACGTTAATACTCCAAAATACAGACGTTTCATTTTTTCATGACAAGATTTCAACTTAAGCCCGGCTCTCAACAAAATTCTCTCATGGGAAAAATTCATGCACCTACATACATACCTTCAGATAGAACAAAAACCCCTCTAAGCACACACAAGTATAATAACTGGTGGTTCAACCGTTATATTGAAAGTTTTTTTTAGATAAAACAAATATTTAAAATCGGTTTGATTTGTAATAAATGTTAACAATAAAAGCTATTGTTAAAACCAAATCTGATTTACATATATTTAAACCCAAAAATTATCAATAAGTTTAATTTGTCACATATTGAGCTGCTTTGGTTTAATAATTAGATTAGTGTTATAATAAAAAAAGCTTTTTAAAAAACAAACCTCTTTTTCAGTTTTGTATATAATTTTATATATATTATATATAAATTATTATTTTGAATAAAAATACCATTTTATTTTACTACCGCCATCTATGTATAAAACTAAAGACTACATAGAGGTCACCCAGATTTAAAATTTGCAAACTTCAAACGCGTCTTAAGCGATATTTTATCTCTATCGTAATGGCGGAAGATTCATTTAATTATATTGATGACCAAAATGCGCAATTTGGCAAAGTATGAAAACGATCGGATAAGAGGCAATTCTTTTCCTGAATTGTAATCGTAAGTGAAACGTAAAGGAGGTTTGTAAAAAAATGGAGTACATAAGCTCTAGTTTCAAGTCAACTAAAATCGTTTTTTTTGCACTCAAAGTTCAATGATCGAGTAGTGTAACCATGGATTAAATCCTAAACAGTTATATTTTAATACAAGTGGATCCACTTTTGAGCCAAACGATCTTGTAAATTAATTGATCTTTCCATTTCGGGAAATTATGCAACCATTGTACTTATGTAAAGCACAACAGACCCAATTTTTGATGACTTGTATGAGATGTGGCGCAAATTATCGCATTGATATTTTGATTTTTAAATGCTTTTTATTATTACGAAATTATGTTCACAATACATCTTATATCTATTTTAATAGCTACTGATCTACTGATCATTTTCTATTTTACAATTTTAATTTAATTTGGTTAGTAATTACAGTATTATATTATTCTAATGTTAATCTAAAGCATAATAGGAAAAAGAGCTCAAAAACCTATTTACAATCCTTATAAATGTTCATAATACATCTAATACATAATATTAATTAAAGACTATCTAAAGTCGATGACCTAAAGCAGATTGTGTTTAGGTAATCTGTGTTTATACCTGAAGGGTATAGACATTTTGTTGTAATCACCGAGACTCTTCACAAGTGTGTTAGTATGGTTATTAGTGATTCTTTCATAGAATCTACTGGTTAGTTTGTTAGTAATGTCTGTAACAAACGGAATATTATATATAGCATGCAGTTTTTTCAGGTTAGTATATATGGGTGTATTATAAATTATTTTAAGGGATTTATTTTGTATTACTTGGAGCTTGGAAAGGTTAGTATTCGAGGCGTTATTCCATACAGGTGAAGCATAGGTTAATAATGGTAATATGAGCGCGCGATATAATTTTATTTTATTTAGCGTTGATAAAGAACTATGGCGATTAAATATTGGATATATTGAGGATATACCCCGCATCGCCTTGCATTTCGCTGCCTCAATGTGAGGTGCCCATCTCATTCTTTTATCAAACGTTACTCCTAAATATTTTATTACTGACTGCCATTTCAGACTTTCTCCAGAGGGGATTTTCAGATCTGAACTTGGCTTATGTTTTCTAACACTAAATAATATGGCGTCTGTTTTGGTTTGATTAATTTGAATTTTCCACTTAGTGAAGTGTTCAGTCATTGTTTTAATTGCAAATTCAAGATTTTTAAGAATAGTGTCTGGTTTTTTGCTACTTGTGAAGCAAGCTGTATCATCTGCATATAGGGCTATGTGACAGTTTTTTGGAATAGGTATGTCATTTATATATATGGAGAAAAAGAGTGGGCCAAGCAAGCTCCCCTGCGGAACGCCAGCTGCGATAATTTTTGGAGACGATAATTCATTATTTACGCTAACCACTAGCTTTCTACGAGTTAAGTACGATTTGATGATGAGAATTAGGTAGTTTGGTATTTTGTTAATAAGGAGCTTATGAATGAGTCCATCGTGCCAAACCGTGTCGAAGGCCTTTTCTATGTCGAGACATACCATTCCGGTACTTCTCTTCATATTAAAGTTCTTCGTCACGTGTTCAGTTAGTCTTGTTAGTTGTTGGGTCGTGGAATGTCCAGTGCGAAATCCAAATTGTTCATTTATTAATTTCTTATTTACGACTTTAAGTAAACGTGTGTAGATTATTTTTTCCAGAATTTTTGAAAGCGTGCAAAGTAAGCTAATGGGTCGATAATTGGCCGGGTTTTTTGAGATTTTATCGGGCTTAAGTATGGGAATTACGTTGGCTGTTTTCCAGTATTCTGGGAAATACCCGGTGAGTAAACATGCGTTGAATATTTTAGATAGTGAGACTAAAGCTTTAAATGGAAGTTGTTTGATTGTGATGTTATCTATTGAATCTCGCCCAGGTGCCTTTTTATTTTTTAAATTACGTATTATATTTTGGATTTCACACGGATGCACCAATTTTATATTTTTAGTACTGTTAGTGGGAGTTTTTGTGATGATTTTAATGGACCGGTTGACTTTATTATGCGTTGGTATGTGATTGTAATGTTGTGTGAGTGTGTGATGTTTTTGGAAGGATTTTGATAATAGTTCTGCTTTGTCGCAATCACGCGTCACTGAGATTCCTGCATCATCTAATGGAGGAATCGAGTTTTTTGTCCTGCGAATCGCTTTAGCTAATTTCCATAGAGAGCCATCAACTGAGCTCAATTTTTCTAATTTTTTAGACCAAGCTTCATTTTTGATTTCTTTGATTCTAATTTTAATTTGATATGTGAGCTTATTAATTAATGTTTTCAATGCTGGATTTTTTGATGTTTGCCAAATTTTACGGAGTTTATTTTTACTTTTAATTAGATTTGCAACAAAGTCAGTTATCTCTAATTTGTGTTCGATGTATTGTGTCTTAGGTATGTGAAGGTGTTTGGATCGAGTTATTGATTCCGTTAGGTGTATTATGGAGCTGTCGATTTCGGTTTTGTTTGTGAGTGTGGTAGAAGTTAGAATGGTTTGGTCATTTATGTATGACTTGAACTCTCGCCAGTTAGCTCTCCCGTAATCCCAACTATGCTTGATGATTTCCTCGGGTTTCCCGTCGATTGAGAAGATTATCGGGAGATGATCAGACGACAGGGTTTGAAGGGCATTTGGTGTCGATATTTTTGGGCAGTTCTTGACGAGGACAATATCTAGTGTGGATGGTTGTGAGTTATTTGTGGGATAGTGTGTGTATGTATCCGGATGAAGTAAGATTGTATCTGTTAGTTGAATGTATTTATAAAGAGTTGTGCCTTGTAGGTCAGTGTTTACGCAACTCCATAACGGATGTTTGGCATTAAAGTCACCAGCTACCACTACCGAACTACCAATGTTAAATATTTTGTTAAGATCGGATGCCAATAATCGTTTTTGGGGAGGATTGTAAGCGGATGCTACTATGTGATGGGTGTTGTTAATTGTTAGTTCGATGGCGGTTAGTTCTAAATTTTTTAGTGGCGGAGTTATTACGCGACAATGTTTAATTGACGATTTTATAAAAATGGCAACTCCCCCTCCATGCTGTTCTCGGTCTTCGCGATAGCAGTTAAAGTTAGGTAGGTTAATACGGATATGAGGTTTTAAGAAGGTCTCGGAGATTAAAACTATGTCAACACAGTACTCACCGATCGCCGACTCTAGTTCGTCAATCTTATTCTTAAGTCCACGAGCATTCCAAGCTAGAATGTTCAGGCGCCTCCCGTTAATCAAACACATCGAGATATTCGACAAGCATGAGTGCCAGCTCTAGTTTGTCGGTGCAACCGCTGGCCTTGGCACGAATCTCCTGGAGGATCTTCAACATCTTCGTCATAGACGCCATGGAAGTTAGGTCTGTTGTTGGTTGAATGTTGGGATTGGTTGGTTGGTGGGGTTTTTTAGGGATATTTGGGATATTTGGTGAAGGAGTTTTAATGGTCGGTAGCTTTGGGAAGTTATGATCGTTAACGACCGGGATATTTTGTGGCTGCGCCACTGGGAGTTTCCAAGGGTTGGCTTTGACAATCGATGCTCGATTCTTCCTCGATTCCAGCATTTTCAGATAGCTCTGTCTTTTTGGACAGTCTTTGAAGTTAGCGGGGTGAGATCCTGAACAGCCTGAGCAGACAGCAGGGGTAACTATTCCTTTATTGCATTGTGCGGTGAGGTGAGTGCCGGCACATTTGACGCACTTGGCCTGCCGATTGCAGTTTTTCGCAGCGTGTCCATATTCTTGGCATCTGAAACATTGAGTAATATTTTGTGATTTACTTGTATATTTAACGACACTGACCTTTGTGTAACAGATGTACCGGATTTCTTTAATCTTCTTTGCCGATACCGATGGCTCGAAGAACACCAAGTATAGCTCGGTGGCGTTGCTCCTAGGCTCCTTCGTCTTCATCTGTATGACTTTGGTTACAGGGAATCCCTGTCTGATGATGTCATCTTTAATATCAGCTTCCGGCAATTTCGGCAAGCCACGTACGACACTTTTTATTTCCTTTTCCTCCTTCCTGGAAAAGGTATGGAATTGTCGGTCTGGTGTCAATCCATCCCGAAGTTTTTTAAAGTCTTCAAGACTTTTACATTGTATCTTGACATTATTTTGACCAATGTAAGTCATTGTGAAGTCTTTTATAAACTTCTTGATCGACTCGATCATGCTGCCGTGAGTGCCAGTAGCTGTCATGATGATGGGCGGGATTCTTCCACCGCTTCTGGGGATATCGGAAACTTCCAAGAGCCCTTCAAATTTGTTTTTCTCCTGAATTTTAAATTCAGGAGCAACATCTTTCACGTTCTTTGCCGTATGTTTTGGAAACTGCCACTCGGTCTCCATCTGAGCGGTCTGAGAGCAGCCTGGTTGAGGAGCTTCGGTTGTAGTTATTAGTGTCTTCTTAATTCGCTTTTTCAGGTTGGATCCTCGCATGGTGCCAACATGTGTTCGTTTGGTGTTCGTTTTGTGGGGGGTGTTTGTTTTGTATGTTAAAAGGTGTGGGTTTTTTGACGGTATGGCGTATCGCTGTATTATGAGCGCTCGCACAGAGAGTACGTCTTCGGCACGTCCGTTCTCACGGAGCGTCGAGTGACGAGTGTGATCGCATTGATATGAATTCGAATGATTGCTTGCAAACAAAGCATAGTTAAATATGTATAATGCTACGTTTTATTC
Organism: Arctopsyche grandis; assembly: GCF_051622035.1. Lineage (NCBI taxonomy): Eukaryota > Metazoa > Arthropoda > Insecta > Trichoptera > Hydropsychidae > Arctopsyche > Arctopsyche grandis. Next base: position 4,393,040 of record NC_135365.1, read on the forward strand.
CATGTATAATTTTCGTAAATCAAAATTTCAAATACAATTTTTCGAAGTATTTAAGAGAAACTTCCAACATAAACATTGAATCACCAGTTATGTTTTGATATTATAGCCGGGAATGATATAAAATAAATGGATTCCGTTATTAGCTCCTCTGCTTGTATATCATCAAGCTGGTGCGGATTATATGATTTTGTACTGTTATGAAATTAAGCGGTTTGCGGTATGATCCCTAGTCGTATTTATAATCAGTAACCGGCTTTAATTGTGTAAGAGAATTATCTGAACCGCATTTATCGGCCTTGGGACGTGTCTTACAATGAAACTTGATCGAATGACTTCTAAAAATTAATTGACTTTCTAATCACGATTAAAAATTTTCACGGCCTAGTTGAAATTTTGCAGATCTGCTACTGACGTTTCCACTTGATCGACAAAGTTTAATTAAAACGCTTATCGATCCTTAGACGTGGACCAACATAGTCCTCAATATTGAATTATATATTCATTATGTAATCAAAATTGAAGATATTAATATTGGAAACTTATTTCCTTCAAACTTATTGATATATTTCCCAAATGAAGCGGAAAAAGTTGTTTCATTGGTAACTTTTAACCTGTTACAATATTACAAAGCATGAGACTTTTTCCAATTAAAAACTATACTCGTGAGATTCACTAATTCATAACAATAACATAACTCAAATTAAATTGATTAAAAATCAACGCTGAATATTTAATCATAAATTTATTATATCAAAATAAATATTATAACAATACTATTACATAATTTGTATTGTATTAGGGGTTCCAAAAAACGCCCGAAAAAAAAGCCGGTTTTCGGTTTTTTTACAAATAAAAAGGCGATTGGCCGGCTTTCATCGGTTTTCGGAAATTAAGTTTAAAATTTTTATATCGAAAATAAAAATGTAAATATATACATAGTATAGTATGCAAAAAAATAGTTTTTTATAAATTAAATTGAGTTATAAACATTATGAACATTATTATAACAAATAATACAATTTGTATTATATATCTCAGCCCTAAAATGGCAGATCCTTAATACGCACAAATAACTCTGAGCAATAAAAAATCACGTTTTTGAGTTACCAGAGCGGAGACTAACCAATTTTTACTAAGTTTAACCCACTAAATTCGAATATGATAATGATTTTTGTTGGTAAGTGATTGTTTACGATATATAAAATGCGCGATTTTTACATTTTTTTAGCTTTTGCTGTCTTTAACTCCAAATTTAGTATTGTTGTGATCAAAGTGAGTATTGAAATCAATAGTCAGATGTTTTTTCTATTGATTGTGATTTTTTCTTGTTTTAAAATACTTATAATTAATTGTCTAGCGAATATTAAAAGTCAAAAATATATTTTTTCTTACGGATTTTTTCTGTGTTATTTTGCGTTTATTTGTCCAGTTTTTTTTTCACCACGTTCATAAGGATTGGTTTTCTATTTCAATATTTTTTTTTATCTAAACGTACTAGCTCGAGCGATAATTGTGATAGAAATACTTTCGTTGTGTACACATTTGTAACGCTGATAGCGTTGGTGCAAGCGAGATGGCATGTAATCCACCTCACAGAGTACAGCGGTCGGACTTCACATAATTACGAATCAACTTACAAAATGATAATTCACTTTAAGTACTGACCGTGAAGTACAAATACTATAAAATAAACTGACCATTCGAGTCAGTCCACTAGCCCAAAGGTACTGACTGTACATATATTCGATTGACTAACCACTTATTGTATACATTTTATTTTTTTATTTTATTTTATTTTATTATTATTCAAAAGCAAATTGCTAATTAATTATTTACAATTAACAATTTTAAACTTAAACTAATAACTATAATATAACATAGTTAACAAAATTAACAAAACTATAATTAGTAACCCTAAATAATATAATATAATTCCAAACATGGCATTTTATTAAATTTATAACTATATATATATATATATATATATATATATATATATATATATATATATATATATATATATATATATAAAAGTACGTCATCTTCCACAGAGGTATCCATTAACACTCCTCAAGAAAGCACCAATGTTACTAGCACCTCTAATGCTTTCAGGAAGGGCATTGTATATTTGAACACCTCTGTGGAAAACACCTCCTACAGTTTTTGCTATCTTAACCCAACCTATAATTAATTTATTCCTATTTCTAGTTTTATAATTTTGTATATCTCTATTCCTAACTATACAATTATTAAAATTTTTGGGTAATAGATTCTTATCTAGCTTATATACAAATTTTAAAGTGGTTATTTTAAATATCCAACCATTTCAATTCATCTAACATACCTCTAATATTCTTACGTTTCCTCATATTCAAAATTGCAAATTTTCTATTGCCATAAAAAATGACTGTTTGAAAAATTAATTAGAGCACTGACCGCTAAATACAAAGCCATATACGATCGTTTGTCTCGTTATTACCAAACCAAATTGCCGCATAAGTTCTAGTCTTCGTAGAAATTTCAATTAAAACAATTTTTAAGTAGACACACGCCGTATGAGCGATTACTCCGATTGCCGCGGGTCATTGTCTAGGATCCATTGTCAAATACGAGAACTAGTTCAAAGCTACTCTTAGGGGATGAAACGTCCACCTAGGGGTGTGAGAGGAGCAAAATCTGCTCGAATTGCCCTCGGGGTAGAGTTGGATCGAGAGAAGACGAGTTGAGTTTCGTCCGCAACTTATTTTGTTTAAAATTGTTCTTGCCGTCTATCTCCCCTTCTCGTTGAATGCTAAACCAATTTTGATAATCTTATTCGAGAATATCAAAATTAACATTCGTCGTACGATAAATACCGTGAATTCGAGAAAATTTACTTTTAAACATTTAAGCGGGCTGTCTTTGTATGTACATACATATATACCAATCTATACAACAGATATTTATTTTATTTATTTATCATACATATTTTGACATAAATATATACATATATACCAGGAAGGTAAACCCCAATGCGCCTTCCTGGCTAATTACAAATAATGCAGAATTTTTATTGCACAAGTCGCTGAATTACGAAACACTGGAAAACTCGAAATTAAAGAGACATCTATGAATTTAAACGTATACACAAATCATACATAATAGTGGTAACATATATGTACATACAATATATTGTAAATTATGAATGAGTGTTATTAGTTGTTATTAGTTGCTACGACAAACAGATGGATATAATACAAGCCGAATTACACTGAGCAACAAAAAATCACGTTTTTGAGTTACCAGAACGGAGACTAACCAATCTTTACTAAATTTGACCCACTGAATTCGAATATGATATTGATTTTTGTTGGTGGGTGAGCGCTTACGAGATATGAGCGTTTAAAAAAATGCGCGATTTTTCAGTTTTTTGGCTTTTGCGGTCTTTAACTCAAAATTTAGGATTGTAACGCTCAAAGTGAGTATTGGAATCAATAGTCAGATATTTTTCCTATTAATTATTATATTTCATTGCTTTAAAATACTTCTAATTAATTGTCTAGCGAATTTTAAAAGTCAAAAATATATTTTTTTTTACGGATTTTTTTCCCGTGCTATTTTTCATTAATTTGGCAAATTTTTTATTTCACCACGTTTATAAGGATTGGTTTTCTACCTCAATATTTTTACTTTATCTATGTACGTAGTAACAATAGATGAAGTTTTGTGATCATGCGAAAATTCGAACTCGAGATTTTGACTGATTCGAACTCAGAATCGATTACTGATCACGTTTTAATGATCTAGAAAAAATGTGTGTGTGTCTGTATGTGTGTCTGTGTGTGTGTCTGTGTGTGTGTCTGTGTGTGTGTCTGTGTGTGTGTCTGTGTACTTTGGGGATTTTTTCAACACCGTTAGTCCTATCGAACCAAAACTTAGTATCGGTTAATGAAATTCTTATAGACACTACGTAAATTTTTTTCAAATTTTTAAGTTGACCGGAAATGGTACCTCCCCTTATAGGTGTCCTCTTTTTTTTAAGTTTTTGAATTCGATTTTCTCCCAAACTACTAACTGAATCGGACTGAATTTTTTTTGCATGTACTAGAAATAATAATTTTTATAATTTTATATTTTTTAAATATTTTTATCTGAACCGGAAGTAGTACTTTTACTCTAGAGAATCGAGGTTTTTTATGTTTTTCTCAAAAGCCTTTTGATTATTCGAACTGAAATTTCATATCGATCAGTTAAGGCTCAATACCAAGTTATGTATAAAATTTGGTAAGCGTCCGTCGACCGGAAGTGGCAGTTTACTCTTGTTCGATTTTTCTTCCACTATTTTTTTCGACCCCTTAAACATGTGTGGTCTTCACGAAAAAATGCAAGTATAATTCTTGTATCAATGTGATTAAAATAAAAAAAAATCACTAATTTTAATAAACCGGAAGTGGGATTTTTTCCCTTCCGGAAGCATCCGGAAGGAAGGTCAAAATGTTGTCGCCTGGATCCTGACCACACCCCTGAACGTATTAAGCTGAAAATTTATATTTATATTATTTATGTACTAACTTAGATTTGGTAACGTTTTGGTCAGAATTCGTATACCGGAAGTAGTATTTTTTTTAAAAACAATATTTCATTATTTTTTCATTATTTTATTTTGACCTTTTAAATTATTTTAAGCGTCTTGATATTTATTGTGTATAATAAAGATAGTGATTTTAAGTAAAAATAAAAAATAAAATCATCAAATTTAATGAACCGGAAGTGGGATTTTCTCCTATTAGAAAGGTCAAAAATGTTGTCGCCTGGATCCTGTCCACACCCCTGAACGTATTAAGCTGAAAATTTATATTTGTGTTGTTTATGTACTAACTTAGATTTGGTAACGTTTTGGTCAGAATTCGTAAACCGGAAGTAGTATTTTTTTTAAAAACAATATTTCATTATTTTTTCATTAATTTATTTTGACCTTTTAAATTATTTTAAGCGTCTTGATATTTATTGTGTATAATAAAGATAGTGATTTTAAGTAAAAATAAAAAATAAAATCACCAAATTTAATGAACCGGAAGAGAGATTTTCTCGTCTTAGAAAGGTCAAAAATGTTGTCGCCTGGATCCTGACCAAACCCCTAAACGTATTAAGCTGAAAATTTATAATTGTATTCTTTATGTATTAACTTAGATTTGGTAACATTTTGGTCAGAATTCGCAAACCGGAAGTAGTATTTTTTTTTAAAACAATATTTCATTATTTTTTCATTATTTTATTTTGACCTTTTAAATTATTTTAAGCGTCTTGATATTTATTGTGTATAATAAAGATAGTGATTTTAAGTAAAAATAAAAAATAAAATCATCAAATTTAATGAACCGGAAGTGGGATTTTCTCCTATTAGAAAGGTCAAAAATGTTGTCGCCTGGATCCTGTCCACACCCCTGAACGTATTAAGCTGAAAATTTATATTTGTGTTGTTTATGTACTAACTTAGATTTGGTAACGTTTTGGTCAGAATTCGAAAACCGGAAGTAGTATTTTTTTTAAAAACAATATTTCATTATTTTTTCATTAATTTATTTTGACCTTTTAAATTATTTTAAGCGTCTTGATATTTATTGTGTATAATAAAGATAGTGATTTTAAGTAAAAATAAAAAATAAAATCACCAAATTTAATGAACCGGAAGAGAGATTTTCTCGTCTTAGAAAGGTCAAAAATGTTGTCGCCTGGATCCTGACCAAACCCCTAAACGTATTAAGCTGAAAATTTATAATTGTATTCTTTATGTATTAACTTAGATTTGGTAACATTTTGGTCAGAATTCGCAAACCGGAAGTAGTATTTTTTTTTAAAACAATATTTCATTATTTTATTTTGACCTTTTAAATTATTTTAAGCGTCTTGATATTTATTGTGTATAATAAAAATAGTGGTTTTAAGTAAAATTAAAAAATTAAATCACCAAATTTAATGAACCGGAAGAGAGATTTTCTCGTCTTAGAAAGGTCAAAAATGTTGTCGCCTGGATCCTGTCCACACCCCTGAACGTATTAAGCTGAAAATTTATATTTGTGTTTTTTATGTACTAACTTAGATTTGGTAACGTTTTGGTCAGAATTCGTAAACCGGAAGTAGTATTTTTTTTAAAAACAATATTTCATTGTTTTTTCATTAATTTATTTTGACCTTTTAAATTATTTTAAGCGTCTTGATATTTATTGTGTATAATAAAGATAGTGATTTTAAGTAAAATTAAAAAATTAAATCACCAAATTTAATGAACCGGAAGTGGGATTTTCTCCTATTACAAAGGATAAAAATGTTGTCGCCTGGATCCTGTCCACACCCCTAAACGTATTGAGCTGAAAATTTATATTTGTATTCTTTATGTACTAACTTAGATTTGATAACGTTTTGGTCAGAATTTGTAAACCGGAAGTAGTATTTTTTTTTTAAACAATATTTCATTATTTTATTTTGACCTTTTATATTATTTTTATCCTCTTGATATTTAATGTGTATTATAATTATACTGATTTTAAATAATAAAAAAAATTTGAACAAAATCCGACAACCGGAAGTAGAACTTTTGTCTTGTGCAAGTATTTGCATATATTCGCGCTCAATTTGTATCGCTATCATAGTTATTAGTTCAATATTGAATTTTGTTTTGTAACCTTCTTATATTCCTCAAATACATAGATAAAGTCATGGGTTGGTCACACCCGAATTTTTTATTTCTATCTAAACGTACTAACTCGACCGGTTTTTGCGTAAGAAAGATTTTCGTTTAGTTCCCGTGTGCATATAACAGAAGCGTTTCGCATAACAGAAGCAAATCCGACCGGTAAAAGATAACATCTCGACATTTAAATACACGCTTATCGCACGGAAGCGTTATTAAAACCGATGATTTGTAAATCGGAAACGTCTCACTTTTCCCGAACGGAAAACTCTGTTATGGAAATACAACGTTGCTGGATGGATTTGTTATTCCGTCGAATTCAAAACTCGAAAGCCAACTTCGTTGAAAAACTTTCGAATCAAACTCGCAATCGCAGGAAACAGGCTTTCAATCCATTATAATCCCTCGCAGTTCGGTTTGAAACAATATTATTATTTTTTTATCACCACCTCCCTTTGCACAACTTCTTTTTATTATTATTCACCCGCAGAACAAGTTTAAAAGTCGAGTAGAAAGTTATCCAATGTACTTACAACACTATGTATGTAAGGGGTGATCCAACAGTTACACATGTTGCAAGTTTTCTTAAATAAAACAAATCTTTTGTAAATGAGCATCGAAAATCTTTTTTGTATATGAAAGTTTCATTCTTTACAACCGTACATGAAACATAATTTCATTCATTTGATCACCACGACATTATTTAATTATTTTGAATAAAAATACCAACTTACTCAAAACAACAGTTTAATAAACAAACATCTTCGTATAAAAGGTAAACATTGCAAATAATATTAAATAATTCTATTAATTTTTCAATTGAAGAAAATTTGATTTTCAATTTTGGTTTAAAGACATGATATATTTAAGTTAAAACTTCTATGGATCGCTTTATAAAATAAAACAATACTTTTTAAGCTAAACTCAAATTATAGTGATGCTCAATTTTTACATACCTTTTGGAAGAATTTTTGTTGCGTTCGATGACCTCCCACAGTTTGAGACACCTTGGAGCGTGCGAAACTATGGGAGGAGGGGGTCGGACAATTATTATAAGTAGCGTGCGCACCAATAAATCAATCAGTCACGGTCAAGGCCGCACGCTCGTGCCACCACTCCGGCGTCGGGCTCTACTGCCGCGACGTCCGTGTCTCACCCCCCCCCCCTCACCCGCTCCTCGTACTCCTTCCCCCCCCTCACACACCCCCCCGGGGTCGCCACCCCTTCACGTGTTGTATCTTCGCCCCAGCCATCTTTGGCTTTCTTGGTGCTCGCCCGCCACCATATTTGAAACCGTGTGTGTGTGTGTTATTCTGTGACAATAAACGACGAGTACAAAACCCGCAATATCTTTTACTTCTCTACATCTTCTACGCCACGAGCCGCCGATTCTGGATGAACTTTCACCCGTTAAGAAAGCGGAAACAAGCAACCTATCAAAATACAGTCCACACAAATCCATCTACACCAGCTACGAAGAACCCCACACCAACCCCCTGTGCAGTCAACACGAACGGGAAGTTTAACTGTACACCTCTTTTATACTTCACTTAAGGAAAAAATTTGCCTCTTATCCAATCGTTTTCATACTTTACCATATTGCTCATTTTGGTCATCAATATAAGTATATGTATCCTCCACCATTACGATGGACAAAAAAATCGTTTTAGACGCGTTTGAAAATTGAATTTCTGAAAAGTGCCTGACGTTTATCCAGTTTTTAGTTTTAAACATAGATGGCGGTAGTAAAATAAAATTATCGGTATTTTTATTCTAAATAATAATTTTATATACAAATTATAGAAGAGGCATGTTTTTAAAAAACTTTTTTCTAATAAATAAATAAATAAATAGTTTCAAAAAGATTTTCGATGTTTATTCATAAAATGTGTTTTATTTAAGAAAAACTTCCGACGCATTGCAAGATCGTATCACCCGTTATTATGTGTACGTCTTCGGTAATTTCCCGTGAAGTGCCTCGGGACCGATTTTCCCGTATGATTTTTGTTTCGGGAAAGCGAGACGGGGGTGCGGGATAGGGGGAGGTTTGCGTTGATAAAGATCGCACATTCGCACCTACGCAAACTTGATAATCGCACTGGAAAGTTGGTGTAAGTTGCTTGTTTCGCTCGCGCCGGTTGGTGAAAATTCATTTCCGGACTACATACATACATACATAAGTACATAATACGGCCTCGTGCGGAATTAGCGAATTTTCAACGTTACGGCGGAAAGATTCGCCCTTAGAAAAACCGTTTTTCATTTTTATTGCGCGTTTATATTTCGGTTGTTTTGCACTGCGCCATCCCCGTCGCCTCTCTCGCTCCCGTAATGTACAAACGAGCCGGCCGCGCTGTGGAAGCGATGGAAATTCAACGTGAAGATATAATATATAATATATTCCAAACATATCCCAATTCCATTTGTCTGTTTGTTCGTTTGTGGTAACGCTATAAGATACATAATATGATTTACGATACAATATAAAAACCAAAGAAACAATTTTCGTCCTGGGTGGGTCTTGACCCATGAACCTCCAACTGACAACTCGAACACAACTATACTATTGAGCTAATCCGGATTTGCTCATTCCGTACATTTAGTATTATAAATAAAATACATTTAAACTGGAGTTTAAACAGGTTGTTTATTCATGTGAATATGAATTTTAAAATATTATTTTAATTTACAAGAAATATAAAACGCTCTTTGTTCGGCATAACAAAAATAGATAGGAAACGAAATAAGTATGCTAGAAGTATGACAATGATAGTAAATATAGTGAAGAGATTGAAATCACAATGGGCAGATCACGTAGCTAAAACATGGACGAAATAAGTGCTGGAATGTTAACTCGAGAGAATGTAAAACAGTGAAAAGAAGACTGCATGGAACGCATGGAATGGGTGGATGACATTACAAAAATATCTGGGTTAAATAAATCAGTTGGCAATGGATGGTGAATGGCCGTAAATTTATTCGATGATTATATTTATTAAATGATTTCTTAATTAATTGTTTTATTTTACTAACTTTAATTTTGTTTATTTTTTTCTTATTATTACTATTTTTATCATTATTATTATAGAATTTGGTTGTTAGGAGCCTGGTTACAATATTGTTTATTTGACGGAAAGCCACAGCGAACTGATCGTTCGTGCGTCACATAACAAGATGACAACTTAACCATTTTTCAACTCATGCATGTGAACCTAATCATTCATAAAAACATTTTTCTAGGCTATAGAACTTAATCCCACATTACAGTTACTTTTTTGTGTTATTTTTATAATTATCTATTTTTTTATCTGTCCATACATACATATATGCGAAAATTTTATAAATGATTTACATTTAAAAAAATTCGGGTGTGACCAACCCATGACTTTATCTATGTATTTGAAGAATATAAAGAAGTCACAAAACAAAATTCTATATTGAACCGTACAGACACATTCACACATACTGGCAGCATTATGAAATACTAATAGCTACATATAACAGCATTTTCGATACAAATTGAGCGCAAATGTATGGAAATTTTCACAAAAGAAAAAAGTTCTACTTCCGGTTTTCAGATTTTATTCAATTTTTTTTTTATTACTTAAAATCAATATCAATATTATACATACACAATAAATGTCAAAAGATTAAAATAAATTAAAAGGTCAAAATGTAATAATGAAATATTGTTTTAAAAAAAAATACTACTTCCGGTTTACGAATTCTGACCAAAACCTTATCAGCTCTAAGTTAGTACACAAAGAATACAAATGTAAATTTTCAACTTGATACGTTCAGGTGTGTGGACAGAGTAGTGAGCACAACATTTTTGACCTTTCTAAGAGGAAAAAATCCCACTTCTGGTTTATAAAATTTAAAATTTAATGATTTATAAAAATTAATGATTTTGAACCCAGGTTAAGAACCACTGCTCTAGAGTAAAATAACTACTTCCGGTTTAGATAAAAATATTTAAAAAATATAAGGTTATAAAGATTATTATTTCTATTACATGTAAATAAATTACGTCATGTCATTTCAGTAACCGATACTAAGTTTCAGTTCGATAGGACTAACGGTGTTCAAAAAATCCCCAAAATACACACACACACATACATTTTTTTTAGATCATGAAAACGTCATCAGTAATCGATTCTGAGTTCGAATCAGTCAAAATCTCGAGTTCGAATTTTCGCATGATCACAAAACTTCATCTATTGTTACTACGTACATATAAACTAGATTTCTAATAATAAACTAGATTTCTCTGAACATATTTCTTTTATTACCAACAAAGCATTTAAATCTCTTGGATTCCTACTCCGCTCAACAAAACCCTTTAATGATCCTTATGTACTAAAATTACTTTATTTTTCCTTTGTAAGGTCTCACCTTGAATTATTGAGAAAGTTCAACTTAAATTTATTAAATCCTTACGCTACCTTTTTCCTACCTATACCCATTCTACTGTTTCCGACATTTTAAAAATCCTTTCTTTTAACAATCTTTCTGTCAGGCGACGACATACTGATGCTATATTCTTCTTTAAGCTGATAAATGGTTTTCTTGATTGTTCTGATTTACTGAATAAGGTTAATTTCAGAATCCCAGTTCGGTACTCTAGACGCGTTGCACTCTTTTCAATACTAATTCCCAAAAATATTTTTATCTGCAGCGCGTTTATCGTATGTTTAACGGAGAGCTGAATGAGGTTGATCTATTTGGTATTTCCCTACATCAATTCAGGTCTAACATCAAGAGAATCTTGACCGATTGATTCATTTCTTCTCCTATTCTATTTTTCCAATATTTCCAATATTTTTATACTTTAGTTTAGTTATGTGATGTGCTATTTAATCATATTATAGCTTTCATTCTTTTCCTTTTCATTTGTTTATTTTGTATTTACCTTTTTCATTTGTTTTATATTTGTAAATTTCAATTTCTTCTTATATTCTATTTTATAACCTTTTCCAAATATTTTAATACTATAGTTTAATTATGCAATGTTCTACATATTTTGTCATGCCTTTATTCTTTACTTTTTAATTTGTTTTCCTTATATTTTTTCATTTTTGTAAAAATCTATTATTGGACTCGGATGTTACATATATTATTTATTTACTATTTGTTTTTTTATACATATCTATGAACATCCTGTCTGTTGATTTTTCAATTAATAAAATAAAATAAAATAAAACTACGTACAAAAAAATAATTCATTCACCAAAGATCACCTCTGAACCCCACAGCGCGTCATTGTATATCTTGTTTATTAAGGGCGCGCTCGCCCTACATTCTCCAGCTCGAGCTTTATACGTTTACCCGATGAACCCAAGGATAATAACTATATGCGTAATTAAATTTATAGATTCGTATTAACAAAACGGCCCATTACCATCCACCCCCCACAGCCCCCTTTCCCACGCTTGAAACTCAACCAAGGGGGTGTTGTTTTGTATTTATTTTTTCGTATTTTTGCGTACCGCACCACCAACGTGGAGTTTAATTAACAACCGCGTAAAAACGCGCTTAAGGGACGCCGACGTTTGAAAATAATGGCCGTTATTTTTCAGACACGTGTGAATGTGTGTGAGCTCGAATTTCGCCTTAATTGTGTGACATATTTGTCAACTTGAACAACTTTCGCAGGCCGTTTTTTTCCCTTCCTTTTCGCATTTGTTTGTAATCCTCTTTCGCTGAAAACATCTTTGCGTTGCCGCGAGAGAAAATCTCCCCGGGGGGTCTTTGGCTATTATGAGATAAGACGAGAAATTGCGTTTGAAGTGGTTCCTTATATTGTGTGTTGTTTCCTCCGTAGCTTGTCCCAGTTACCTCTGGACCTCAATATTGTTACAAACGTAACTATCTCAGATTATTACACACGTTTTTCCCCCTATTCTACTACCTGGCGCCTTTTTATCCGATTATATCCTATTCTTATTCGCCATATACATACGTACATATCTATATAAACGACATACCTATTCCAAAAATCTATCACATTTCCCTATCGGCAGATAATACCAGTTGCTTCACATGTAACATCAAACCAGACTCCATTCGTAAAACCTTGAACTTCAATCAATCCATAACAGACGCGATCTTTATTGTAAGAAAAGATCTGGGAAAAGTCTCAAATAGCAATCAGAAATGAAGTCAAAATATAAATTGATTAGATAATACGATGGACTCTTTAGAAAGAGGCGGCAAAATGTAAGGCAATACGTGCCATGTCTTCAATATTTAGCCAGCAGTGTGACTTAATGGTAGCGTGTATGTTTAGCACCAAGTGATCAGTGGGTTCGATCCGCTATACTGCTGGTTAGATTTGGGACTCCAAATCCATCGTTTCTTATCAGAGTTTGCCAATTTTATCTGTTCGTTTTTGAAACGATTCCTCAAAATTGGCAAATATCATCTTTCCTGTTGTCACAAAAATCTTCTGTATTTATTGTATGTACAATTTGTAAAAATTATGTACAAATCTAAAACCCATAGATGTCTCACTGGATTAATTCTGTAATTAATTGTTATTTCGTGTCCTTCGGCTTCTGGAAATACAGTGATTTATGTAATAATAAAATGCTGCATTGTTTATAATTAATTGTCCTGGAAGGCGCATTGGGGTCTTCCTGTCAAGCCTTCCTTCTCATTAATTTGTATTGTTCTCCAGCTCCTACGTGGTGATACGTCATGCCCGTCGTTGATGGAACAGTTGAGACTTTATGTCCCTAATAATTATGTGTGTGCGTTGTAGACATCATCATCTCCAGCCCGCAAAGTTCTTTATCGAACGGCACCTATTCCAAGAGCTATCACACTGCTCAATGAAATCGTTGCTATTGAACTTGAATGTGATATATAAAGCCCGGACCCAGAGGGTGCCGCGCATTGTTCAAATGTTGTAAATGCATTGTTTAAGGTTTGCCGAACCTTTTTTACAACAATGGAACAATGAGCGGCTCCTTGGCTATTCTACCTCTAGTGATATATTGAGTGTAGGTTATCGGAGATTGTCTGAAACCTAAATTGAAACCTATTTTTCTGGTAGCCTGCGCTCATCATTATTTTCATAGTTGAATGTGATGTATAAGTAGAATTTTGATCTTCTCTCTTCCATTTGGGCCTCGCAGGGATGTTTTGTATTAGCGGCTGGTTCTTATATTGGTGCAAGACATTCCCCATTCTGTACGTTATTATTTGATATTTTTACTCTATATGCTATTATTATAATGCTATTGTTTTTTTTAGATTATGAATAAATATCTTTTTAATCTGTATATATGTATGTATATATTGTGGAAAAATAGATCGCATACTCATATACCTAGCCCGTACCTAGTACCTGTACGTGAAACTAACAGCTCGAATATTCATGTAATCCAAAATATGTAAATCACTTAATACCAGAAAAACCAGTTACAAAATAGCATTTCATCAGTCGTAGATTTAACCAACAAATTACAAAAGAATAACTTACAAACATACTGTATGTATAATCTTTATCCAATATTATATCAATTTATGTTTAGTTATATACTGTTATATTTAGTCATGTTTTAGTTTTTATTCGTTTCTTTTTAATTTGTTTGTCTCTATGTATCATTTTATGTAATTTGTAAAAATCTATAATTGGGCTCAGATGTTTTTTTTTATTTTGTTACATTTATTCTTTATTTTTATGCATTTCTACAAATGTTGTTTGTTGATTTTTCAATAAATAATAAACTAATAAACATATAAAGAGTTTCAGTGATTACAATAAGATGTCAATATCATTCAAGTTAAAACACAAATTACCAAAACACTATTTTTATTTATTTTAACTCATTTTATAGCTACGTTCATCTGCCTTGATACGTAATTTCCCCTGCAACAAATCAAAACCTATGTTTTTTTGCACAGAATAAAAACAGCGAACTTTACTAAGCCATCAACAATAACTTTAATTCAATAAACCATCAAAATATCTCCATGCTTTTTCACGAATACTAATTCGCGATATAACGACAAAGATCCTAATGCACTTTTCATACAAACAATACAATCTATCACTCGGTACGACCTAAAATTTAATCTCAAATAATAGAACAACTAATTAGAGGCTTTGCAGATGGCAAGCCGTAGTATACAGCCGGATCTACATTCAATTATTTATTAATGCAAACCTGTCAACGCTAACCCTCATGTAATACAATTTGTACTTGATTTCGTTCCTATTATCCCTCTAATACAATTACGAACATCCGCGTACGACGACACATTTAAGCAAACTATTCCGCAAATTTGATCGTAAGCTACGACCCACATTAAAAATGAAAACAATGAAGTGAAAATAATCCCATTAAATATTTTCATTCTATAGAAAATTTTGATTCAATACGAAGTCAAATTAACTACACTCGATTAGGCCCACTAAATATAGTCGTAAAGAGCACACAGCGCGATATCTCTCTCTCCTTAATAATTTATTATAATATCTGTTTTACGCTCTCGCTTATATAATACATATTTCAGATTAAATCGGAAATGTTCAAAAATATCAAATCTTGAAATCCATAGTTCATTCTTGCGTCATAAAATAAAATTTACGTTCGAACACGCGGATGTAAACTCGTAATATATTATTTGAAAATCGGTAACTGCCGAATACGTACATGCGTATATATCCGATTTGAATATACCTACAATACAGCTATCAATAGACCTAACGATATATTTTAACAATCGAAATTTATCGCATAAACGGTATAAAACAATTGTATACATATTTCCAATTTTAAATGTCTACTAGATGTTCTTTGTAGATTTTCCGTTGTCTTTTGTATGAAAAGAAAAAGAAAAAGAAATGGATAATGAATTCAATCGATTTAAATTTAGAAATAATGACATGTGACAGTTATTTCAGATTTTCAAATCTCAAATAACAATATCAAAAACTACTAAATAGTACTGTAGCTGTACAAGCAGCCATCATTCACTAAATTTTAGTCGACTGATTTGATTGACTTATGTAAATTCCAACGAATTGTAGTCGCTGAAATATTTTAAAATAAAATGCCACAAATATGGCTAATCTTATAATATAATAATAATTAAATATAATAAATCCCATCGTAAAACTTTTGACTACTCTAAAGTAATGAAAATCAAAAATTTTAAATGAAAGACTAACCAAAAAATTCAACAACTTCGACAACTTCGACAATCAAGCCTAGCTTTTTCTTAGTTTAATTAAAAGAAATAATAAAATAAACATATACATATATGCACGTACACTCATAAGCTTCATTAACAAATTGAAATTGTTTGATTTTTTCATATAAATTTCAATCTATAATATATGTCTAAATTTGTATATGTATTGAAATTCATATAAATACATATATTTACATACATATATTTGAAAGTGACGGAAGTTTCTTTTTCAGTCTCAAAAACACTATTTCTGTTTGACTTAATTCACAAATCGTTATTTCTTATTTTAATTCGATATGTCCAGAATCTCGGAAAAATAGAATAAATTGTTAAACGTGAAATATTATATTTAATGTTTTGCGAAATATTTCTTGAAAAGAAGAAAAGTGAACTTTTTATGCCACTTCAAATATTACGATTCATATAAATGTTTTAATAAACAAGCCTGTGAACAAACAAATGATCTGAACCAAACTCCAATACTAATGTCCAGTTAATGTCATTGTCACATGTAATTAAATGTAAGTGTCACTAATTCAACATATACATATACAGATTGTATCGAGTATTATATTATTAAGAATTTGCATCGTGGAAATTGCAAGAAAAGGCTTAAGTTTTAATATTCGACGTAAACGTCTCGGAATCGGATTATCATACTCGGGGGTTAATTACAGCGCATAAAACGCTAGCCTTCGAGAGATCGTTTCCATTTGCATTTTTGCCCGCTAATTTTTACCCGAAAAACGTAATTTTATTCAAATGAAATAATTATCTTAAACAGTCGCCAGTATAAAATAATATATTTCACGCGTAAAGACCACATATATACGACTGTAGATTTTATCTTTGAATACTTTCTCTATGACACAATTCACGGCCGCCTTTTCAGAATATTTTTTTGTTATATATCTAATATATAATTTCGAAAGAGACTTTGTATGTAACTATTATTGGTTCGAAGAATCCGTGACGTTAAATTTAATAAAAATCAAATGAATATATTTTTTATATTACAAATACGGTAGTTTATATTACAAATATGGTTGTTGGTAAATTACAAAGCGGTTTATATTACAAATACTGGGCGAATCCGGGTAAAACCACTACTACATATTTTAATAATTTTATATATACCAGGAAGGCCTTACAGGAAAATCCCAATGCGCCTTCCTGGCCAATTACAAATACAAATGCAGCATTTTTTTTTTTTTTATTACAAGTCGTTGAATTGCGAGACACTGAAAAAACTCGCAAATTAACGAGACATCTATGAATTGTACATAAATTTTTATTGTACATCCATCAAATTTCAGATAGTGGTGACATAGTAGGTAGGAAGGATTTTTAGCCAATTTTTTTTCCGGGAACCGTTTCAACATTGAAATCAGAGAAAATTGGCAAACTCTGATAGAAAACGATCAACCTGGAGTCACAAATCCAGGTCTGACCAACAGCATACTCTGAAAAATATTATATGTATAACGTAGAAATAGTAGTTTATTATTTAAAGAGACGTCAATGTGGTACTAAATTGTGATGGGATATTTGGAGACTGAATGCCAAGATGCTACACTGAAGTCCAATGCACTCAAAGAAGTATGGAACGCTGTATGCTCGGCATAACGAGGAAAGACAGGAAGCGGAACACGTTTATGAGAAGTTTGACAACGGTAGTGGACATAGTGGATAGAGTAAAGATATTGAAATGACAATGGGTGGGCCACGTGGCTAGAAGAATGGACGAAAGGTGGACAAAAGAAGTGCTTGAATGGTACCCGAGAGAATACAAAAGGATAAAAGTAAGACCACCGGGAAGATAGGTAGACGAAACTAGGAAAATGTGTGGGGTCAGGGTTGCCAGATTTCCAAAATTACAGATCAGGACATTCATTATTTCGAATGATCAAAAAAAAGTTCAAGAAATCAAGAAAAAAATATTTTTAATAAAATTATAATGCTTGTAAATATGTAAGTGCATACATAAGAATGCAGAATAGAACTTATAAAAATAAATAGTCACTTATTAATTCACAGAAATCACAGCTATTAAAATATGTATAATGGATACAATTACAGGAATTATATGTTGGTTTATATGCAAAAAATTATGCAATCAGTTTTATTAAAAGTTTTTTTCCTAGCTTTTAGCAATTAAAATTTGCCTCTTATCCGATCATTTTCATACTTTGCCATATTGCTCATTTTGGTCATCAATAAAATTAAATGAATCTTCCGCCATTACGATAGAGATAAAATATCGTTTAATGCTGCGTACGGACCAAACCAACGACGATTTTGGTCCAACGTTTTAACCAGCAGGATAAAACCAGTAGTGTACAAAATATCGAAATAAAAATTAAATTTAAAAATTGAAATTAAATATCAAAACCAAAAATATTATTATTATATTAAAATTAAATTCAAATATCAAAATAAAATTAAAATCAATATATTAAAATTAAAATAAAATATTGAAAGTTAAAACAGAATATGCACAATTTAAATAAATTTTCGAGATTGACCTAAAATTAGATCATCAACAATCACATACAGGTAATCCTCGACTTTTGTTTGTCGAAGATGTTTTGACTTACGAAGATACGCACTAAGATCGAAAAAAAATCAAAGAAATATTATTTTTACTTCCCCGTAATGCGCAGTTACTGAGAATATATCATGTATTAGTATGGGTGATCCAACGATTTTTGCTAACGGTTGTCGGTCACATCAAACGGATTTTTTTATTCTTCAATTGTTTCTCTCGTCGAAATAAATCAAGTAATTAAATCATTTCAGAGGTAAAATTTATCGGATAATGTGTGATTATTAATTTTATTTCGACGAAAGAAAAAAAACCCTTTGACAAATCACCGACATCCGACACCGCGTTTTTTTATGAATTGTTTTTTTTTATCGATCATCCACGTGGAAATACAGTAACATCTCGTGACGACTTTAACAATATTTTTTTTCGCTCTTAATCAGAGAAATTATAATATTTCTCTGGTTTTAAATGCGGTATCGTCGTAATTCAAAACATTGTTGTAATTCAAAACATCAACGATGATCTAATTTTAGCTCAATCTCGCTCTTTAGCTTGATTTTGATATTTAATTTCAATTTTATGCTTTTCATGCTCAATGGGCACATCCTTGGCGACTCCTAACGGACATTAGGCTAAATTTCTGCCGGCCTAATGTCCGTTTGACCAAACGTCCGTCGACCTAACGTTTCTGTCGTTCTGTCGATCGTCCGTCAGCATAATGTCCTTAGGTCAATAGTCCGTCAAACATCCTTGGTTAGGTCAACATCTTCGATTCAATTTATCTCAGAAAGAAAAGGATTAAGAAGAAACGCTTCAACTATAATGTAATTAAGAAACTACTCAAATTGAACACAATGCTTAGTTATTCGTGTTTGTCCGTGAGCGTCTTTAATTGATAGAGAATTTTGTATTTCTTGAAATTCATCATTCATTTTGGCAATGTTTTTCTTCTAAACCTCTGAAACATTTCCATGGACCGCTAGTTAGGAGCCCCTTCCCTTTGTGTATCTCTCTAGGGGGAGTAAAAATATGTCCTATATGATATTTTATCACATTGTATTATATATAAAGGGTCGGATGGGGTCTTAGTTGAGTGTCAATGTTCGGATTGATGTATGTCGCAGTGTCACTGTCCCGTGGGAATAATAGTGTTTGGAGTTTACAAAACATCCCCCCCGCCGTACAATTATATTATACAGAGTCGATAGAAGAAAGCTCGTCTGCCTTTGCCTCTGATAAAGTAGCCTTAATGTAATAGGCTTCTCCGCTGGCGGAAAATAGATAAGATCAGGGCGAGCATAAATCAATTTCAGAAAAGCAATTTAGAACGGATTTTAAATCTTCTTTTGTTGCCTGCACATTTTTACTTGGATACGTTTTTTTTATTCAATTTTGCTTCTTTTTTTTGTGTTTTTCGGAAAGTGATTAATCACGGTTTATTAAACTCACGTAAAGTAGATATATATGTGCACACCCGTATGCTTTTGGCGTGGATGCAAATTGTACGTCAAAGAGATATGTAAACTTTATACAATAGATTTCATTCTTGTCTGTATATGTTGAATATGCTGAAAGGTTTTGAATGGTTAAGATTAATGCTTCTCATTTAAATTTTTATTCTTAAATAGTCTTAGAAAGATACTCTAAAAGGTATGCGTATGTATTTATGTATATATTAAGCCAAACTGCTACCATTAAGCCAGCAGTTTGGCTTAATGGTAGCGTATATATTTAGCACCACTGAGGTCGAAGGTTCGAGTCCTCGTCAAACTGCTGGTTAGGTTTGGGGGTTTTGTGACTCCAAATCGATCGTTTCTCTATCAGAGTTTGCCAATTTTATCTGATCATTGTTGAAACGGTTCCTGAAAATTGGTATTGGTTCATTTCCTGTTGTCACAAAATCTGTGTGTATAATTTGTAAAAGTTATGCACAGCAATCTGAAATCTATAGACATCTCTATAAATTCGTGTTTATTATATGTATAAAAATTGTAATAATAATTGTACACAAAAATCTAAAAAAAATAATCCATAGATGTATCTATGATTATTATTTCTGTACTGATTAATTGTTATATGCTATGTATTCTGATTGTATATGTATTATTGTATTTCTGACCGTTATCGTACACTCGTCGCATTGGAGCGATCTGTAATGACGAGTGTATATTGATTGTAACAATAAAATAAAATAAAATAAAATATAACTAGCAGAATAGTTAGCGTATAATTTTTTGAACAAAGTGGTCATGGGTTCAAATCCCACTAGTTTCTGCTGGCCAGACCTTGGATTTGTGACTCCAGGTCGATCGTTTTCTATCAGAGTTTGCTAATTTATCTGATTTTCGTTGAAACGGTTCCAACAAATTGGCAACCTTACCCGTTATCTCGCAAATTTTGAATTTTCAGCTTGAATCTCACTGAATTGTTTAAAAATGCCTCAAATTTACTATTTTGACGATAGGTGTCTCTGTGGATGTTAATTTTTATATAAATATTTACTTTATATGATACTAATATTACTTGTATCAAATGTACAACGTTTCTGTGCCAGGAAGGAGCATTTAGATTACCTGTTAGCTCTTTTTGGAATAAATTAAAAAATAAATAAACAAATGTATGAAATATTTATATAAAATATAATATTATAACTATTATTAAATTTGAATTAGCTTTTTTCGATCACATTTCATGTAAAAATAGAACGTGTAATGTACACGAAATGGTATAAAGAAGGTTAAGAATATGATATGTATATATTTCTTAATTTTTATTTAACTTATAATTTTAAAGTTCCTTTACAAGTATAATTTATGTTTCTTTTAAAAGATTCTTTTACTATCAAATATTTTATTTTTCAGGAGATAAAACTTTTTTCTATCTCTATACATATATTTGAAAAGCACTTTTAAACAGTTCAACTTAATATTGAAACGATGAACGTAGATCTGTTTATTAAGATCTTCCGCTCGCACTGTATCTACTGATTTTGTCGGATGTTCTGACTACTGAATTCTAATGAAGAACTGAATCTCGTACTTCAGTTCGATTTATATAGTGAATTTGATAATTTTAATGTTTATCTTTTAGCAATTTATTTTATCTTATTGTTTAATTATTTCCAAATTACATAAATGAAGGTAGATAATACATAGCAGCACGGGATACGTAACAGTAATGTATAAATAAAATTTAAAAAATAGTACAAATGTATAATGCTCAATCATCAACCGCCATACTACAGACTAACCATCTATATACATATATATACAAATGAAGATTACTGTGAAAAAAAAAACGGGGAAAAACGGGAACGGAAACGGGAAAAACGGTAATGAGTGTCATTGCAACGCAATAATTTCAAATGTGTTCGCTACCTGCGTTTTTCCGAGAAATGGGAACGGGAACGAGAACGGGAACGGGAACGGGAATTGCAAGCGTTATTGTGGCATTGCAACGCATGCCGGGGTTCAGCTAGTATGTTATAAAAATATTTCGAAGTCAATTAAGTTAGATATATTGAAATTTTTTCTTTAATTTAATGAACTAACTAGGCTTTCAAAAGTAAACGACAAGAAAATATGTTTATGTGGTAATTTTCGTATCACAGGTTGTAGTTTTTCTCGATAAAAATATAAAATGATGAAATAAAGCCACCGGGCAAGAATTTTCCACTAAAAAATAGAAATGAACCGAAATATGTTCATGTTTCATTTTTTGTAATGTGAAGGAAAAATAGTTATCACAGAGAAAATTTTAACACTTCCAAGAAAATTCTCGACTTTGAATAGACCAGCATACCTTCTAGATAAGAATTTAACTGTCCGGAAAAAAAATAATAAAATTTATATTTTTAAATATATGTAACTTTCTATGAAATACAAACATGGTCCACAATTCTTATCACAAAACAAGCTTCCTACGTTCAAATCGTAGCTCTACAAAATCAATAGTTCAAAAGATATTTATTTATTTACATTTTAGCCACAGTGACATAAAAGAATACTCTAACGCTTCACTGTGACCAGGTATACATACAAACATAATAAAAATACTATATAAAAGATGTTATATGTATAATAGATAATATTTATTTATTTTTTACATATATACCAGGAAAGCCTTACAGGTAAACCCCAATGCGCCTTCCTGGCCAATTACAAACAATACAGCATTTTTATTACAAGTCGTTGAATTACGAGACACTGAAAACTCGCAAATTAACGAGACATATATGGAATTGTACATAATTTTTATTGTACATTAATCATACTCAAATAGTGGTGACATAGTAGGTAGGAAGGATTTTAGCCAATTTTAATCGGCAACCGTTTCATCAATGAAATCAGAAAAATTGGCAAACTCTGATAGGAAACGATAGACTTGGAGTGACAAATATCCTAGTCTGACCAGCAGCACTACAGATATACTCGAAAAAATTCTTTCATGGGATCGAATCCGGCGCCTCTCGGTGTGAAGCAGAAGCTTAACGAGTGAGCTATGCTGCTGGCTAATATATTTTTTAAATCATGTTCAAAAAGTGCTGACATAGTGGGTAGGATGGTTTTTCTCAATTTGATAGAGGAACCGCTTCAAAAATGAAATCAGATAAATTGGCAATCTCTCATAGGAAAAGATCGACTGACTTTTCACAAAATCCAAGTTCGACCAGCAGCATTATGATTACACTCACAATAAATTCCTTTCAATCGCGGCCAGCTCACGGAATCAAACCCGGTGACCTCTCGGTGCTTAGTATCAAAGTAACCACCGAGCCACGCTGCTAGCTATAAAAATGAAACTTGATATATTTAATGAAAATTCGACATATTTTCATATACACAAAATACACCTTGTCAAAATAGACCTCTTTGTCTACATAGGGTAAATCAAATATCTTTGAATCATTGTCTACCCATACTATCTTCAAATTGAGCTGTCGTCAGATCTGCAAACGAGTACGTTCAACTTTTTACAGCACTTGTTCGAACTTTGAACCTGGCCTCGGAATATTTAAATTGATTAAATTCCTCACGGCATTATATCGAAATTTGATTATTGCACAAGACCCCAGATGTATTTTCACCTTAAATTAAATTTAAACCCACTGCACGTCATTGGCCCTGTTAACCCCGCACGCGAGCAGGGCTAATCCCAGGGATGAGCTATTATCAGCTCGGAAGCATCTGCTTCAGATTAATATGTATTTAACTTAGGATAAACTCCTTAGATTATTGAAACACACACGAACATTTAAAATTCAACAAAAATCCACAAATTAAACTATGACTTCATATATCTGTGCTATCGTTGTGTCTGGACGTGTTAAATCGTTCGCATTCTACCATGGAGGATATTGTTACTATAAGCCAGAGAATACTCGCGGACCTTTCAAAAAAAGGATCTGGTGCCAATGTCCTTACCAAGGACAGGGTGCGATACATCAGCGACGAAATTAAAAATATAGTATCCATCGCACGCGTCGCTTTTAATAACCTGGCCTCGCTAAAAATCGCTGTGGAGTCCCTCCAGACTATCCACACTGATGTCGGTGAAATAAAGAGGATGATGTGTCGTCCCTTTCCAGCAGCTCTGGCTCCAGCTGTTTTTGTTGAACCTACAACTCTGCAATCGGGCGAGGTAACATTACGAGAACTCTCCACACTGTCAACTGAATGTAACAATACTACAGTACATAAACAAACACCTGTCAGATGCCCGTATGACGTTATAGCGGCATCCTCTACCGTTTCACCTCCGCCTTATTCAGCTTCAACTTCACTCGCGTCTGCTTTAGCTTCAGCATCTACTCCTGGGTGTGCTACTGTTTCTGCTTCTACTGTTTCTGTTTCTGCTTCTCCTCCTTCTCCTATAAAACCTGCGAAACCTTACAGTCAGGTCGCAGCGCTATCTTCTACTGCTTCACCTCTGCCATCTTCATCTTCAGCTACACTTACATCAGCTTCTGCTTCAACATCTGATTATGTTCCTGTCTCTTGTGCTCCTGCTTCTGCTTCTACTGTAGATCCTTCAAATTCGTTCAGTCAGGTCGCTGGGACTTCTTCCGGGAGACTGCCATACACTCGTGGATCTGGAGCACCTGATAAAACTTTACAGGTGGCCACTATTCCGAAATTGAAGAATGTACACGTTTTTAATTTGGCAAATAACTGCACTTGTGATACTGTGAAACAGTTCATATTAAATAAAATTAAAAATAAAAGAATCAACGTTTCTCAGGTTGCTAAAACTGACATGTGCTCGTCATTTAAAATTAGTGTAGATACTGAAACTTTTAATATAATTATCAATCCTGAATTTTGGCCTATGGGTACTGGCATAAGAGAATGGTTATTTCTCAAAAAAATCTCTTCGAAACCGATTGCCCAAACCCGTGACCCGTAACATTAAACTTTATTATCAAAATGTGCGGGGTTTAAATACAAAACTCAAGGAATTCTACAACAACGCCGCTTCTAGATCTATTGACGTCCTTGCTATTACTGAAACATGGCTAAACTCATCTGTACATGATGCCGAAGTACTTGACAGCAGTTTCAATATATATCGCCATGATAGATCTGCCAGAGGTGGTGGTGTTCTTCTAGCAGTTAAAAATACAAATATTATTTCGGTTGAAAGACTTCACAATCCCACTATCCTGGAGAAACTAAAATTCTGGGCCCCGGAAAATCGTAGAGTTTTAAGAAAACATGATATATTTTTACCAATTAGGGCTAAATCAAACGTGCTCATGAACTCCCCCCTCTCGAGAGCTGTTCGACTCCTTAACTTACTGGCACATTACTTGGACCTATTCGATGCCAGTTATGTTGAGTTGGTGGAACACATCCTAAATAGCACGATATAAATTTTTCAATCTTATTTCTTTGTTTTTATTTTGTGTACATATTTTTTACTTGATTTTTATTATTTTTTTATGATGTTTTTTTTTTATTTATGATTTTTATTATTTTCTTATGTTTTTTTTTATTTATGATTTTTATTATTTTTTTTATGATGTTTTTTTTGTAATTTTTATGATTTTTATTATTTGTATTAAAATCACATTGACGCTTTGGGGCAACCTGTCAAGTCTCTGTGGTATTGATTTTTTAAAATAAATAAAAATAAATATATATATATATATATATATATATATATATATATATATATATATGTACATATTTAAAAAAAAAAAAAAAAAAAAAAAAAAAAAAAAAAATATACAAACTAGACCTAAGCAAATTAGTGTGTACTAGGTACGAAGCCCAACCTCGATTTATGTAATAAAAATGCTGCATTGTTTGTAATTAATGGTCCAGGAAGGCGCATTGGAGTCTTCCTGTCAAGCCTTCCTGGTATATGTATATATATGTAAAAAATAAAATGAATAAGACAATATATAAAAAATAAATGTACATACATATATAAAAAAAACCTAATTGAGAAATCACCAATTCTCTCCGTATACTTTGATCATGAGTATGGCAAAGTGCTCAATCTGCCATAGCGAGAGGGGGGGGGCGAAAAGGGAAAAAACAATCGGTGCAGTGTGGACAAATGCGAAAGTGTGGACGATAAACGTCACCGTGAACGAAGATGCAGTATTTTCAAACGTGTCTATTACGATTATTTTCACCATCGTAAAAGCGGATTTGATTTCCACATATATTGATGACCAAACCAAGCAAAATGGCAAAGTTTTAAAACGATCGGATAAGAACCCAAACTTCGTCACACAACCAAATCGTTTTGAACTAAGAAGAGCTTAGTAAAAAATGAGCAATATGGCAAAGTATGAAAACGATCGGATAAGAAGTAAATTGTCCTCTGAATTGTAATCGTAAGTGAAACGTAAAGGAGGTTTGTAAAAACTAGCCTTTTGCTAGAGATACGTATTTTGGGCATTTTGTTATTATTGCTTAATTGATGCTAAAAGTCGGAATAGATGCTAAATTCGTAAAATATGCGAATAGGTTCTAAAATGACGAACAAATGTAAAATTAATTATTTTTAAGATTAAATTTTTTGTCTATGGTCTATGGCCTTTGTCTAACAGAGGCTCAATGTTTGGAAGGATAGCAGCATTATTTTAGACAATTAATAGAGAATATAAAAAGTGAATCCACGCCGGATATATCGCTATTATTTATGGCAACAAAAATTAAATATGAAGAGTTTGGTTGTGCAGCTCTAAAATCTAATTGGTGTCCCGACAATAGTGTGGATGCTGAAAGGTATTTTAGTTAATACAATTTAATTGTGACTCTCAAAAAAGAATTTGTAGAAATATACTCCATGTTGAGTTTTAATAAATTTTAATTGGTATTATATTTTTATATTCAAATTTTTTGTCTTTGTATTTTTATATTCATGTTTTTTTCATTGTAATTTTAATTCCAAAAAATTTTTGAATTTTTCTATTATTTTTTAATTGTTGTGTTGCCTTTAAATTGTATATATTTATATAAATTTTATTAAAATTCATCGAAATTTTTTATTAATTAAAATTAAACTCTTCATAAAAATACATAGATGCTAAAATTGAACATTTTTAATGCCCTAAAACGCTAAAGTGCCAAATGAAAATGACAAAAATAGATGCCCAAAATACGTGTCTCTACTTATTGCGTATAAGCGAACCATTATATTCCGCGAATTCCAAAGATTCCACTTTTTTAAGGCAGTAAGGAGTAAGACTAGACCGGATTTGAAACTAAACGCTTTAGCCTAGTGAGTCACAGTGGCGACACCTGTCGGTTTTTTTCGAATAATCAACAACTTCCGCTCGGCCTCTGACATTTCGATACGCATTCAATGATCGTGTGTCAATTGAAGAGAGGAATGAGTGAGAGGTGTCGTGAATGGGAAGGGGAGGGGCAATTCTATCATGCGTGGCTTTCCACATATGTACATACATATATACTCGATTTTTATCAGTGAATGAAAAGCACATTACTGAATTAAACTAGGTATATCTGAATCAATTAAACCCTTTCCATACAAAGATTCATAGTAAAATATAAAAGCCGAAATCGAATCTAGTAAGTATGCTGGAAGGCTATTTGCATACAACATTAGGGTCAGTTCAGACGGTCAATAACACGTATGACTTTTCGTATGCGAAATTCTACAATCAGCATACCACGATTATATACATACATACATACATACATAAAAATGTACATAGGTATATACAATGTATGTACATATGCCCACTATCGATCGAATAAAGTGGCATTTGCTTTAAATTGCAGAAGCGAGACTTGCAATCAAGTGCACCTACACTCTGGAGACCACGTTTATACTTCCAGCCCATTCTTTTAATAACCCAATTATTATATGTAATATAACTTGTTTACTTCAGATATACATAATTTTAAATATTAATTTAATTTTTTTTATAACACTGTTCGACACGAAAAATGGTTCAGAGACGAGATATAACTTTTCTTATGGATCTATGCCCACTAAACATGAATCTGGTAATAAAAAATGTCGATTGGCTCGAGATTCGGAGATATGTGTTTTTTAAATCGCGCGATTTTTCTATATCTTCGTGTTGTTCGGTCGATGTCTCAAAATCTGTCAATTTCCTGTTCAAAATGAATTTTGGAATCTATAGTTGAGTATTTTATCTTTCATTTGTAGTACTTTTCAACTTTCAAATCTCTCTAAGTAGTCGTCCAGTTCAAATCAAAAGTCTAAAGTACGTATTTTCATTTGGGATTTTTTCCCACGGTTAATACTATTTTAAATTGAGTATTTTCTATTGAAACATGCTAATTAGGATAGTTTTCTGGCCACACTATTTTTTGTTTTCATTTAAAAGGGTTAATTGGAAGTGTTCTAAATTTTAAATCGGTAAAATTGCGAGCTAAAAGCTCGTACTAGTATTTATTTGTATTTACACGAATCTGAATTTAATTAATAAGGATAATATATTGAATTGTCTTTATATGAAAATTACATAAAATTCCACTTAGAATCTTATTTTGAATATTCTTGTGGATTAATAACAGAAATTCGTTTATTTTATCAAGGTAAGCCAGTTATCAATAGAATAATTTTCAAGTTTGATTTCTTAAGAATATACATATACATGAAAGCATAAAAAATATACCTATGCACACATAATATAAAAAAGCGCATAAAACAAACTGTAAAATTAATGATCAACCATTACAACACATGCAATGGAATGAGAAATTACAACTTTAGCGAAAAATGTTTCATTTTCCGAAATTTTACCCGAATATAATTTAGCACCAAACCGAACGATCAATCCAAGTACTGCATCCTACATGTGTATACAGTGTCGGTCATTAAACAGACTTTCAATGAGATAAAAGGTCGAATCAAAATGAAAAAAAAATGTTGACATAATTACAAGGTTTATATTAGTTTCACTTCGTCCAATAGTATGAAAAAACTTACTAAACTCTTCAGATCGCTTTAAAACTTTGCCATTTTGCAGTAATTGGCCCCCAATAGACATTTCAATTGTGTCCGCTAAGTTGAAAGTGAAATATAATCATAATAAAAAGCCGATGACAACTAATCCTTTACCTGTAACCTTATTTGTTTGACTTTCCGCCCCCCATTCATTTTGTCAGATTTTAATTGCTTAAACCCCTATAACTTTATCTTTTTCACATTATATCTTATAAAATTTGAATTAAAACCTCTCTTTATCTCTCATATATTTTTACTTTACTAATAGATTATATAATCAGCCAGCAGTTTGACTTAGTGATAGCGTATATATTTAGCATCACTGAGGTCATAGGTTCGTGTCCTCACCACTGCTGGTTAGATTTGGGGGTTTTGTGACTCCAAATCGATCGTTTTTCTATCAGAGTTTGCCAATTTTATCTGATCATTGCTGAAACGGTTCCTGAAAATTGGTATTAAAAAATCTAATCCTGTTGTCACAAAAATCTGCCTGTGTATAATTTGTATTAATTATACACAGTAATCTGAAATCCATAGATGTCACTATGATTATTATTTCTGATTAATTGTTATATTCTATATATTCTGATTGTATATGTATGTATTACTGTATTTCTGATTTCTGATTGTTCATGTATTTCATTAACGTACACCCGTCGCATTGGAGCAAATCTGTAATGGCGAGTGTGTATTGATTTGTGACAATAAATAAATAAATAATGAATGATAAAAATATGTTTTTGTAATAAACTTTTCATAGAATCATTGGAAACTGTATTAGTAAATAATATGCTTTTCTAATTCAAAATCAATTAATTGTTGTCTATTTTTTAATTCTTCTTTATGTATATCGTAACATATACATAGATACATAGAGAGGCGCCGGGTTCAATCATAAGCTGACTTCGATTGAAAAGAATTTTTATGAGTATATCTGTAGTGCTGCGGGTCAGGCCTGGATATTTGTGCTCCAGGGTGATCGTTTCCTATCAGAGTTGGCTAATTTCTCTGATTTCATTGTTGAAACGGTTCCCGATTAAAATTAGCGTAAAACCATCCTACCAACTATGTGACCACTATTTGAATATGATTAATGTTCAATAAAATTTATGTACAATTCATAAATGTCTCGTTAATTTGCGAGTTTTCAGTGTCTCGTAATTCAGCGACTTGTGTAATAAAAATGCTGCATCGTTTGTTATTGGCCAGGAAGTAAAATTGGGGCTTACCTGTAAGGCCTTCCTGGTATAATATGTAATAAAATAAATAAATATCAGCTACACAACTGACGAAAATTGATTTTTTTTTTGTATGTATACAAGTAGTATAAAAAAAGTTTAAAAATGATTTTCGATGGAAACGGGAGAGGAGCTATATTCAAGCATTGCCCCGGGTGCAACTTTATGGCCGCCACTGTACATCAAATACGAATTTATACAATGCAATAAAAAAAGGTTTCATCGTTTTTATAAGCCGACTTAGGACATTTTTCCAATATACATATGTATATAGCACATATATCGGTCTGGCGAAAAAAAAGTGTGCAACCGGGAAAGTTATACGCTCGCCGATAACTTTTTACAGCGACAAATTTTATTTCTCACCCACTTTTTGCTGGCGCGCGATTCTCGAAACACAACATTGCTTTCAGACCCGACGACTGAAGCGACACTAGCGCCCTCTTTTCACACCACTCTCCAAAAATAATTAACCCCTAAAGTCCCGAACACGCCGCTAGTGGCTTTAAAACGTTTTATAGTGTGTATATGTGAATCGGGATGATGTGGGACGGGGGAGGAGGATACATTGAGCGTCCCGGATATTTGCTGTAAAGTTTTCGCAGGCGAATTGCCTACTAGGTGTTATATATTAGGGGTGTCCACTAATTTTTAAGAGCGACCAGGTCAGTTCAGTCTTGGGTACATACATATTATTTATATTATTTTATTTTGTATATTTGATATTTGTAAAACGATGACCAGTACTGTTATCAGGCCCTATTATAAATGAAATTGACTCGGTCTGTAACATAAAATTAATTGCATTGAAGAATATTTTTAAATGTCCTAGATTAGCCCCCTGTGGTATTCCAAAAGACTACATATTCATTTTAAATATACTTATGGTATACATATATTGACTAAAAACAGACGTTTTATAGTTTTTTAAAACACAAAATAAATCAATATTTCATCTTAAAAAAATTTAAAAAGTAAAAAGTTCAAATTTAGTGACATTTTACTATAAAGACAATAATTTATTTTATTTTTACATAGATATAAACCAGGAAGGCTTGACAGGAAGACCCCAATGCCACTTCCTGGACAATTAATTACAAACAATGCAGCATTTTATTATTACATAAATCACTGTATTTCCAGAAGCTGAAGAACACCAAATAACAATTAATTAATTAATTAATTACAGAATTAATCCATTAGATATCAATGGATTAAAGATTTGTACATAATTTTTACAAATTGTACATACAATAAGAAGATTTGAAGATGAAGAATAAAGAAGATTTGTGACAACAGGAAAGATGATTTTTTTTGCCAATTTTGAGGAACCGTTTCAACAATGATCAGATAAAATTGGCAAACTCTGATAAGAAACGATCGATTTGGAGTCACAAATACCCCCAAATCTATAGCGGATTGAACCCACTGATCACTTGGTGCTAAACACGCTACCATTGAGCCATACTGCTGGCTATACAAAATAAATATAGCTAACCCTCATATGTCGGTAAGATATCAAAACGACCTGAATAGTGTAAGTAATTCAAAATCAGATTACAGCTTTTTGACGGGTAAGAATGTCACTGAATTAACAGAGTGATGCTAATAATAAGACGATATATAAAAAAATATATGTTTATAAAAAACCTAATGTACTAAAATATAAAAAATAATTATAAAATAAAATAAAAAAGGCAATTTCAACTATATCTCAATAACAAATGTACGACAAAATATAAAATGTGTGGGATTTCATGATTAGAATTTCTAACAAAAATATTTCAATGATTGGGATTTCAATCAAAATGGTGATCCCGGCTTAAACTAATGTAATTAAATATATTACTAAGAGGCTTGGGCCGCATAAGTACGTATGTTATGATATAAAGGCGTCTAGTAATAAATAAGAGGTTAGTAAAAACAATAAATTTGAGGCAGTACTTCGATGGAACCAAAGCTATTCTATTGAATATTTTATAATATTTTATTTTATTTTATTTTTATTTTTTTTTATTGTTACAATCAATATACACTCGTCATTACAGATCGCTCCAATGCGACGAGTGTACGATAACGGTCAGAAATACAATAATACATAAACAATCAGAATAGAAGTACAGTACAGAAGTAGTAATCATAGAGACATCTATGGATTATTTTTAGCGTTAAATTTAG
Source organism: Arctopsyche grandis (assembly GCF_051622035.1). NCBI lineage: Eukaryota > Metazoa > Arthropoda > Insecta > Trichoptera > Hydropsychidae > Arctopsyche > Arctopsyche grandis. Next base: position 4,425,336 of record NC_135365.1, read on the forward strand.
TTAAATAAACACGAAATTATAGAGATGTCTATAGATATATCTATAGATTTCAGATTACTGTGCATAATTTTTACAAATTATACACACATATTTTGTGACAACAGGAAATGATCTAATACCAATTTTCAGGAACCGTATCAACAATGATCAGATAAAATTGGCAAACTCTGATAGAGAAACGATGGATTTGGAGTCACAAAACCCCCAAACCTAACCAGCAGTTTGACGAGGACTCGAACCTTCGACCTCAGTGGTGCTAAATATATACGCTACCAATAAGCCAAACTGCTGGCTTATTAATATGAAAAAATCATCAGAGATTTGACTTCCCATTGCGTTAACCAACGGCTGTAATAGCAGAAAGATGACACAGTAATACTGTTCCCATATTTATATGCACTCTAATCAACTCGAATAGTGTCATATCCGGTCAACCCCCACGGAAAATGAACGGAAATTTTCAATATTTTTTTTAAATAAACGGTTGAAACTGGTTTAGTCGGTGAGTATTTCGACACAATGACAACTTCCTGTATACTTTCGCTACAGTCGCTCTAGAAGTATTGACAAAATAAAAAATTCGAGAGATCATGGGTTGAAATCCTGACTGAAATCAAAAATTATATTTGATTCCCTCGATGACTGACAGTACACCTATGATAAGATCCGGATGGTTATTAAATCCAGTTGAGCTTACAAATCAAATACCTTAATTGTTGTGACGGATCCAATTAAATTGGCATCCCCCCCTTTCTAACAAATCAGGCTATTCGAATTTGTCGATTGTTTCGAGCATTCAAATGCTTGCGGTTTGTAATCATAATATTATGTACACAACTAGCCACAGTCCGATTGAACTTTTGGACAGCCCTGGTGTGCGGCGCACATAACACATACAACTATTCAGATGGGGTCGGAAATTTGGGAAACATCGGTGCACCCTTATGTAGGGGTCGCGAGTTATACGCGAATGTGGCGAACCGCACGTATGATACTCAAATACGCTCTTTGTTATTCCGCGCCCGTTACAACGGCCATGTCCATAATAATACGCTTCGAAGTGATATTTATTGTGTGATGTGTATTCGTGTGATTTTATAAAGACGTTATATCCCGACGCCACTGCGTAACCGCTCGTATTTTTACATTTGCTTTATTTTAACGTGACACAAACTATAACGGTCAATGTAAGTACATATGTACGTATGTACATAAATATACTATCTACGTACACACATGCTACGTGCGTGTTTTCGCTTAAATTGTACATGAAAATTTCACCCTTGCCTATAATAATACATACATTTTTTTTCGCACTCATATTACCCATATTATATAGCTTATACTGCACTATATATGTATATATATAAATATATAATCCAGCAGTATGGCTTAATGGTAGCGTGTATGTTTAGTACCAAATGATCAGTGGATTCGATCCCCCATACTGCTGGTTAGATTTAGGGGTATTTATGACTCCAAATCGATCGTTTCTTATCAGAGTTTGCCAATTTCATCTGATCATTGTTGAAACGGTTCCTCAAAATTGGCAAAAATCATCTTTCCTAATGTACATTAGGAATCTTCTGTACATCGATTACCATTTTCAACCAAGCCCCTAGGGCCGGGCCGCACCGTGCAACTTTGTCGGCCGACTAGTTGCGCGACACGAAAAAATGTATGGAAATGTGTGCGACAAACAAGTTGACGGGTGTGGCATGTCCCATATACCTGCATGCATTGGTCTGGTCGCCCTCAACCAAGTCGTTCGCAAGTCGCACGGTGGGGCCCGGTCCTTAAAACTAGCCGGATCCTAGAATTCTACCATCTCTCCCCCTCCCTCTCCGTATATACCTTTCAGATATAAACACTATTTGCTTTACATCGTCGATTTTAAAAGAGTCTGTAGTTAAAGATCACATATGTATTTTTTATTATTTTATTTTATTATTTTTAAATTATGTTCACAATACATCTTATATCTATTTTAATAGCTACTGATCTACTGATCATTTTCTAATTTACAATTTTAATTTAATTTTGTTAGTAATCATAGTATTATATTATTCTAATGTTAATGTACAGCATAATAGGTAAAAGAGCTCAAAAGCTTATTTACAATTCTTAAATCACATATGTATGACTTGAATCCATTATATGAGCTCGCAGATTTGCCGTTGATTCAACTTGAAACAAATTTAACGTAAGTATAACATTATATAACGATACGACAAACACGTCGTGTTCAAAGCAGTGGACGTGAATACGAATATCGATCACAACTTCGAGACAATGTTTAGACGTTTAGATACATATAATACACCGAAAGTTTTCTCATTTTGAATACGATAAAAGTTACGTATTGAGTTCCGACAAATTTTTGATATTAAACATCCCAACTTTACAACAGTACAAACTTGTAGACTCGTCGCCACTATATCGTCTTAAATAAACAATTTAAAAAGTTAAACGCGACATTTCGCCAACCTTTTTCGTCGACGACGTTGAAATACTACAACAGGAAAAAAAAAGTCGTTCATAATTCACGTCGCCGAAATGAAAAAGAACTGCTCTCATAATAAAATCAAATTAAACAAACATTCAAGGAGGGCTACATTTCGAGTGTAAATATTGTTTAGATTTAGAACGATAAAAACGCAAGAAATATTGCGGCAATAAAAATAAATTCAACGCAAATGAAATCTTGTACAATATTACATACATATATTATATATATATAATATTTCAAAGATATATTTTATTTTATTAAATGGATGAAAGTTCGGGCGCAATAAAATCTCGGTATAAAGTCTGTACGATGCAAAACGTAAATTTGTTCGAGTAAATTTAAATACCATCACTTCCAATACACTATATAATATGTAGTATTTATTTATTTAAGTATGGAAAATTGTGGCATTACAGGAATCTCTAATGCACCAAAAAGGTCTAAAATATAATATAATATAAAATACAAAATGCATTAATAAATAATCATTAAAAACAATAGCATTAATAATAGTGGATACAATAAAAATATCAAATAAGCAGAATACATAGTTTGGAATGTCTTACATTTACAGCCAGCACTATATATTATATTAGTATTGTGCCCGATGAAATATCATCACATTTGTTGTGGCATATTAAGTTATTAAATAAAAAAAAACACACACACAGATACACATATTTTCTAGATCATGAAAACGTGATCAGTGATCGATTCTGAGTTGGAATCAGTCAAAATCTCGAGTTCAAAATTTCGCATGACCACAAAACTTCATCGATTGTTACTACGTACATAGATAAAGTAAAAAAATAAAAGAAATGTGTCCTGTGTTCGATCTACAATTGTGGTCGTATTGTTTTCAAATACCTTTAAAATGTAATTAATTTAATATTTATATTTAATTGTTTAGTATGACAAAAATGGTTCAAAACCGCGCTAAATCATGACGTAAGCCATTTCGATTAATATAGTAATAGAGCCGATTAAAATTTAGTCGGTTGTATTTAAAGTAAAAACTATCTACCTACAGCAGTTTGGCTTAGTGATAGCGTATATATTTAGCATCACTGAGGTCATAGGTTCGTGTCCTCGCCACTGCTGGTTAGATTTGGGGGTTTTGTGACTCCAAATCGATCGTTTCTCTATCAGAGTTTGCCAATTTTATCTGATCATTGCTGAAACGGTTCCTGAAAATTGGTATTAAAAAAATCTAATCCTGTTGTCACAAAAATCTGCCTGTGTATAATTTGTATTAATTATACACAGTAATCTGAAATCCATAGATGTCACTATGATTATTATTTCTGATTTGTTTATGTATTTCATTATTGTTATATTCTATATATTCTGATTGTATATGTATGTATTACTGTATTTGTTGATTTCTGATTGTTTATGTATTTCATTAACGTACACCCGTCGCATTGGAGCAAATCTGTAATGGCGAGTGTGTATGGATTTGTGACAATAAAATAAAATAAAATAAAATATGTACATATAAATAATATATGTAAAACACCAATAGAAAAATGAATTAATGAAATAAATTTTCAATAGATGGCACTAAATGCTCTGATACAATTGCCCTAGAAAAAACATTGGTAGAAAACAGTATATATAGAAGTTTTTTCTTGGTTTGTTATTATATTCGTACATTTTGATGGCAATGTTTTAGCTGCGACGTACATATGTCGAATCGAAACGACTATTATAGTACGGCGAGCGTTATCGCACACAGATGCACACACACACACACACACAGAATAGCGATATTATGTATACAATACAAAAAAAACCCTGCGAGGCCCAAATAGAAGAGAGTAGATATAAATTCCACTCATATATCACATACAATTATAAAAATAAGGATGAGCGCTTATATGATCAGACAGATAGGCTAAAATAATCTCCGATTATTTACGTTCACTAAGATGGAAAATATCACATTCAGACTCACCAGCAACGAGGACAGGGTAGCCAATTTGTTGGAACCGTTCCATTGAAATCAGTTAAATTGTCAAACTCTGATAGGAAACTATCGACCTTGCAGTCACATATGCAAGGTCTGGCCAACAGCACAATGCCAGCGATTGAACCCGTGACCACCCAATTTAAAGCACTACATGCTAAGCACTGAAACATGCTGCATGGATGATATAAAAATATATTTTGATATATCGGATTTGACAGTGAAACGGAGTTGACAGCCTTGGATATATGCACACCCCGTCAGTATGAAAATAAGTGTTTTCTCAATTTTTAAAACATGTATGTAGAAGTTTCCTTCATAGTAATTGTATTATTCAAAGAAAAATAAGAGTGCAATAGAAGAAAAAAATCATTTCTAAAAATATTTATGAAAATGGCTTAACCAAACCATATTTTTCTCATTTACGAATACAAAGGCTGTCGATAAGAATTTGGACATTTAGACAAAATTAAATATTCATGTTATTTTACTAATAAGGTAAAGGGTAAAATATAAAACACGTCAATTAGATGATCCAAAAATTGAATTCGACTCTTTTAAAGAATAGTTCCATTAGCAATATCATCAAATAACAATACCTATTGATTGAATGTCATTTTTCTTTCAAAAACTTGTTATAAAAGAAATATGTAGACTTTAAGCAAAAATTTTAATTAAGCCCTTTTTATTTCATATCCAACAATTCTTCCACTTTAGTGAGCGTAGGTTATCGGAGATTATTTTAATTTGTTTGTCTGGTAGCCTGCGCTCATCACTATTTTCATAATTGAGTGCTATGTGTGAGTGGAGTTTTTATCTTCTGTCATACATTAGGGCATCGCATTTTATTTGTGGCTGCTTCTTATATATTGGTGCTGGCTGTACTTTACTTTGTATTTTAATATTTAATAGTTTTACTTTATCTGCCAGCAGCATAGCTCGGTCGTTAAGCTTCTGCCTATCACCAAGAGGCGCCGGGTTCGATCCCATGAGCTGACCTCGATTGAAAAGAATTTTTAATCGAGTATATCTGTAGTGCTGCTGGTCAGACTTGGATATTTGTGAAGCCAGGTCGTTCGTTTCCTATCTGAGTTTTCCAATTTTTCTGATTTCACTGTTGAAACGGTTCCCGATTAAAATTAGCTAAAAAAACCATCCTACCTCCTATGTCACCACTATTTGAATATGATTAATATACAATAAAATTTATATAAAATTCATAGATGTCTCGTTGATTTGCGAGTTTTCAGTGTCTCGTAATTCAACGACTTGTAATAAAAATGCTGCATTGTTTGTAATTGGCCAGAAAGGCACATTGGGGTTTACCTGTAAGGCCTTCCTGGTATACATATATGTAAAAAATAAATAATGCTTTAGTTTTTATATGATTATTTATAAATGTATTTTTGACTGTGTATTTACATAAATATTTATATATTTTTATTTATCTCACCTCCTTGTATTTTTTCAACCATTGTGGCACATGGGGGACTCCTATAATTACACAATGGTTCAAATTTTACCTTAAATTAATAAATAAATAATCTATTTAGATACAAATTCAGTAGTATTACATTCCCACTCACGCCTCACACTCTAGCGGTCGGAAAAGCGTGAAAATTCCGAGCCAGCGGAAGCACATTTGACCGCCCCTGACCCACACTCGACCCATCCGCCGCCATTCTAAAATATGAAAATCAATTATTATTAGCACAACACGACTGTATCCATAAAAAATATATTGTATATACGCCGGGCATTTGATGGATGAACGGGGTGGAATGTATGTCAGATTGTGTACACTAGCCGAGCGGAAAAGCCTCAACAGAAGTACGGTGTACAAAAGCGGTATTGAGGGGTGGGGAGTAGAGAAGTGTTAGAACCCCCGTAGGTGTGAGAAATATAATTAATGATAGCACTCGATGCCTTTCAGAACCGAGCGTCTGATACGCCGCACAATTGACCCGAGAGGGGGAGTTTTCCCACCCCCTCCGTTGCGAGTTTTCCTACCTGTGGAAAACCACAGGTGGAATTCCATCGGTACAAATTCGCGAGCGGTCCAACTTTGAAACTATGTATTACTATTTTTCATGTCGCCGTTCTCAGACATATATGTACATACGTACATGTATGGGGTGGTGTGTGGGTGGGTGGTTGTAAGATGGGTTGGGTGGGATAAGGACAGCGTGAAAGCCTCGGATGTAGGCCGGGGCACGTTCGTACTGAGCGAGGAAATCTAACGATTGTAAGGACGCCTCTGAATTGCAATGGGAAGCCTTTCGTTCTAGGAAAACTCTCTGCCAGTTATTGATTCGCAAAAGAGAGATATTATTTCATACGCGCGCACTCGTACGTGTGGGGGAAAAAATTCACGATGCGATTCGAAAAACACGCGAATTTTCCGACCCCCCTCCCCCTCCATACGAATGTTTCGTGTCTGCGCTAAACAAATTTTCAATTCGTCAAAGAGATTTTAAATTCCAATCGGATTCCATTTTTCATTTGCGAATGTTTCGAAAAGCTTTTTTGAAAAAATTTAAATGATATTACAGTGGCCCTCAATTTTAAGAAAACTTTTGATTACTTTTTACTTTTCCTATAGGCGAAAATCTCTTGCTGAAAGTATTTCATAAAATTTTAAGTTTATTTATCATAAGACGACGTATTTTAATCGTGAGCAAAATATCATCGAGATTTCAATTAATTTTTATATTTTACTAGCTGTATTACCCGGCTTCGCTCGGTATTTGTAATATAAACCGCTTAAACATGACTAATCTAATAGTAAACATTTGATTAAATTTATTTGAATACTTTTATTTTATTTAAATGTATTTGAATATTCATTTACTTTTTTATTAAATTGAACGTCGCGGATTCTGCGAACCAAACAAACATACATACAAAGTCTCTTTCGAAATTATATATAATGGTTAATTAAGTATTACGCACACAAAATTCATGATTTATTTTCAATACCTTTCAAAAGCATATGTATGTATTAAGTACTAGCTGTATTACCCGGCTTCGTTCGGTATTTGCAATATAAACTGCTTAAACATGACTAATCTAATAGTAAACATTTTGTTAAATTTATTTGAATAGTTTTATTTTATAGAAATTTATTTGAATACTCATTTGTTTTTTTTTATTAAATTGACTGTCACGAACAAACAAACATATATACTAAGTCTCTTATAAAAAAATATATGTACACCCCTGGCGTCTGCGCCCCCTAGGACTCTGCCCTTGGCATCTAAGCCCCCTAGGGCTTCGCCCCCGAAGTCTGCGCCCCTTGGGCTTCGCCCTCAGCGCCCCCATCGTCTACGCCCTGTAGGGGGCGGAGCCCTAGGGCTTCACCCCCGGATGTCTACGAACGAAGGATACATACATACATATTATACAAAGTATTTTTCCAAATTATATATTAGATTGATTTAAACTACTTGTGGGAGGCGGCAAAATCGATAGACTTTGATTTATTCATATAATACATATATGTATATAAATTAAAGGAGAAAAAAATTAATAAAAAATATGACAATAATAAAAATAAAAATTAGAGAGGAAAAAGTAAACAAGAAAAATAAATATCGAAATAAAATAAAAATCCAAATAGTATTGATCTCTGATCACATTTTCATAGTTTTAAACTATACATATGTATGTATTTTTATGTGTATTTTGAAAAAAATTTAAAAGCCGTTTATTTTACAACACTTTGAATTGATCAATGAAATGTAAATTGTTTGGTTTTCATTTAATTTTTTTACATAGTAGCGCCTCTTATAGATGTCCTCTTTTTTACAAACATTTTACTAATTCGATGGTGAAATATAAACGTAATAAACACGTTTTGGAATCCAAAAAAATTACAGATGGCCACAGCCAGCTTCTTGCTACTATAGTCTGTAATCTTAACCGTTTTGCCAGATTTTAATTGTTTAAACGCCTATAACTTTGTCTTTTTCACGCTATAACTTATAAAATTGCATTATAGGCTCTCATTATCTCTCATATATTCTCTCACTTCACTAATAGGTTTTATAATTAATGTTAAAATGTTTATATTATAATCCTGATATATGTACATACATACGTTTTACGGCTAAATATCCCACATTCTGACAGTTCTCTACTTGGACTGATCTATATTTGTATTAAACGATTTCAACTTTCTGGCTTAATTTTGGACTGAGAGCATAATAAGTATATAATAAATAATCTACCATAAAAAATGCATGTGTTTATTTGTTCACAATACAAATCTACATTTTTCAATTAAAAACCAATATATATTATACCCGATAAATTATCACCCGTGCGATGATATTTCATCGGGTACAACCCTACTATTTTTTAATATTCATCTTTATTCAAAAATTGAAAATAAGTTTTCTTAGAATTTATCAATCACTCTTCAAGAGTTCATATTTCGCTATAAACCATCCAAGTAATCAAAATATCAATCAGATACATAAAAATACGGGATGGCATAAGCAAAATTTGTTTGCCAACAGTTATAATATATTAAAACGAGATAATTTGAATTAATATACACGTGAATACGTACTTATGTAGGGTATTATTATGCAAACTATGTACACACCTGAATAACGTTTTTCAATCAGCTTAAGCCCAGTGGCCGGTACTTTGTCACGTTTAAAATTATGCACATAAACTCACTAAATCACCACTATTTTCACAAAGTATGTATATTTGATTTATATGAGGCTATATATTATTTTTTGAAAGTAGCCTAAGTCCACTTTTCGTCATTTCAAGAAATATTTCGCAAACGTTAAATATAATATAATGTTTGGCGTTTGACAATATTTAAAAATAATGGTAGTCTATTAAAATAAGTGATAGCAATTTATGGATTAATTCAAACAGAAATATTGTTTTTGGGAATGAAAATTTAACTTCCAAATATAACGGCTCATATAACATATGTATGTACATATATGAATTTCAATATACATATTTAGACATATATTATAGATTGAAATTTATATGAAAAATCAAACAATTTCAATTTGTTTATGAAGCTTATGAGTGTACATTCATATATGTATATGAGTGTTAGTTTAGTATGCGGTTTACCTGCACATATCTACTTTAGTATGCGATCTACCTACTCGTTTTTACTTTAATATGCGGCCTTTAAGTTAAGGTTGGCCCTATAAAAAACAAAAATTACATTTATAGCGAAAAATAATACACAATGATTACAAATTTAACTTTATTTGTACATTAATGACGATACATATCTCTTAACCAAATCTTAAATGAATAGGGCCAACTTTAACTTAACCTAACCTATCCTGACCCTTAAATAAATAGGTGTTGGCTAGTAAAAAAAATAGTCCACTGCGATTCAAGGTAGATAACACGCTAAGTAAACTAGCACCTGTATATGTTTATTTTATTATTTATTTTAATTAAACTAAGAAAAAGCTAGGCTTGATTGTCGATGTTGTTGAATTTTTTTTGGTTTGTCTTTAATTAAAATTATTTTGATTGTCATTTCTTAAGAGTAGTCAAAAGTCTTACGGTGGGCTTTATTACATTTAAATATTATTATATAATAAGATTAGCCACATTTGTTGCCTTTTATATTAAAATATTTCAGCGATTAAAATTAGTTGGAATTTATTCAATCAAATCAGTCGACTCAAATTTAGTAAAAGATTGTTGCTTGTACAGGTTACTTTAACTTTTTATTAGTTTTTGATATTGTTATTTGAAATTCGAAAATCTAAAATAACTGTCACATGTCATTATTTGTAAATTTAAGTCGATTGAATTCATTATCCATTTCTTTTTCTTTTTCCTGCCAGACAAAAGATAACGGAAAATCTACAAAGAACATCTAGTGAACATCTAAAATTGTAAATATTTATACAATTATTTTATACCGTATATGCAATAGATTTCGATTGATAAAATATATCGTTAGGTCTATTTATAGCTGTATTGTAGGTATATTGAAATCGGATATATACGTATGTACGTATTCGGCAGTTACCGATTTTCAAATAATATATTACCATTTACAAATAATATAATAATATATTTCAAATAATATAATAATATATTTCAAATAATATAATAATATATTTCAAATAATATATAACGATATTGTTAAAATAAGTGATAAAAATTTATGGATTAAGTCAAACAGAAATAGTATATTTGGGACAGAGAAATGTAATAATAATAGAAGTGGCTTTAGGCGTTATATTGTTGTCAAGTGACGATTGTCCACAGACAAACCTAAATAATTTTAGCATGGGTCGTATTTGATGGTCGACGTATGTCCGATAAAAACTTCTCTGGGCAAAGGCAATGGGCAAGTGCTTCGTTAAAAATACACAATAAACAACATGGGATACATTTTTATAAGTAAATTGATCATTTAAGTAACATATTATTCAATTAACATCGTATTTTGACAGTTTTTAAAAGTGTCATGGCGATCGCCGGCATTCTAAATAACAATTCAAGGGTGGCACCAGAGAAATGTAAAAATATTTTTAAATAAATGTAAAAACATTTCTCTTGGTGGCGCCGAATACTCAATTATATTAATAACCAATTATTTAAGTTTTATTAATATAAGCATCGTTCATTTTATATTATACATATTTTTGTTGAAACTATACATTACACGTTAATTTGAGAGTTCCCAAGAACAGACAAATACAAAAAAGTGAATAAAAATAATCCGCCAACTGAGAAAAGAAACGGATTGGCCACCAACGCCCAACACCACCATATTACTCAAATTGTAAATAAATCTATATCAAAATAAAACTTTAATTTCTGTTGTGAATATGTGATGACCCTGATTTTTTCCCTTGCGTTTTAGCGTAGCTATGAAGACGTACATTGTAATATTGAAACAAATTATTTATTCGTAATGGCGTTTCTATTATTATAACATTTTTCTGATTTGGGACCGAAAATTGAACTCAAATATAACGGCTCATATAGTGGCTATTTTAATTCAGCCAATATTATACAGTTCAAAACAAACTACGTGACTATACTATCGAATGAAAAAAAACATGAATCATGCATATATTTTTTTTTAATTTTATTTAATTCAAAAATAAATGTTTTTTTTTAATTTGTGAATATTCACATTGAGAAGTAAGGGTCGGATTAAAAATTGCCATCTTGTGACAAAAGCGATGTGAAATCTTATCGTCCGTCGTCTAATGGAAAAGTGTAATAACTTTCTGTCACTATCAACCGTGCCCGAGTCTAATGCACTGTTTTTTTTTCTGCGCATGCAAAAAATATCGATTTATTTTTTTATCAGAGCGAATGCTCTCTTTAACGTGTCGGAGATTTTTCCCCAGCTGAATTTTTATATTGTATTATTTTATTTTGAATGGCGGAAAATTATAATAGGGGTTTTTTATTTATTGTTTTTTTTTTCGCTCTCTTCTTAACCTTTCTTTCCGCTCTCTTTCCGGAATTCTATCTCTCGATCCATTTTTATTGTTTATATAAACAATGAAAATATTATTTATTTACATACGTGTGTACATACATATGTAGGCATTAGAATGCTTGTACATACATATGTACATACATCCAGGTTTTTATTTTTAAATTCAAACAAATAATTTTGTCACTCCATACTGACAAAAACACACATACAAATACAGGCTCAATTGCATGCAGATGGCCGGGCGAGTGTGCGGGGATGGAATGAAAGGATAGCTCGGGGGTGAAGTGAGAGGGTTATTTGAATTGACCGATGTGCAGACTAAACCGCTAGCGACAATATCCTCGAGTGTGGTTCATGTATCAATTCCTTTCCAAAACGTTGAAATATCATATTTGTAATATTGCTAATATTGTGCTCGTTGAAATATCAACGAGCACAATATTAGCTTATGGTGTTTATTTTATTTTAACGGTTAGACGCTAAGGCATAATGGAGAAAAAGTTCAAAACCTACATATAATATGCATATATGTAAATATATACAATATATATATTTTTTTTTTTTTATTTGAATTTTTACAATGGGCGATTGTTGTAACATGTGGCGTGAACTATGTGTCAATGCAATTGATCGTATTGAGAAAAGATTTTCATCCTTAGAGCAGTTAATACGAGGCTTGAATTCTCCTGTACTTATTAGAAGTGTTGTGCCTTCTCCTTATGTTTCTCTCGTTGCTGATGCAGCCGTGAAGATGGGCAAAAAGAAAAGAAACAGACGTAAATCTGGTCTGCGAATTAATCATGAAAAACCTGGACAACCCGCATTACCTGACCGACCTTCGGCTGAACAACCTCCACTTAGACGTAAATTTGAGGTGGGAACAGCAGCTTCTGGAATTATTGTTTCCGTCAAAAGGAATGTCAATATACATATATGGAAGCTCTCATTGGACACTTCGTGTGACGAGGTTTTGACTCACGTTAGTGCCATCTGTGGATTAAAGGATGGCATTGTGGTTTCCCCTCTTAATGCACGAGGATCTTATACATTCTTTAAGGTATCTGTTCCTGCTTCTGTCGCTGGCCTGTTATTTTCTGCTGGTTCTTGGCCTGCTGGTGTTCATTTTGGTAGATTTAAAGATTGGGGAATGAGCATTAAGAATATAAAATCGAATACTAATACTACTTCTATGTCTGCCACTGACGTTGTTTCATCATTTGAGCTGCGCCCAAGTGTTTCATTTGCTGATGTTTGTACGGGAGCTGCTAGATGTTTGAAGCCTGATATTTAAACTACGTCTGCAAGTATTAGTGAATCTTCTATGGAAACGGTCGCAGTGACGTCGATGTTTGCCTCTTCTCCTACATCTGCCTGCTCAAATGGTCCTGATAGTCGTGATTCTGTTGTGACTGTGTTGGCTTCTTCTTCTGCTTCCTCTTCCGTTTCGTCTCCATTGGCTCAACCTCCGTTGGCTCAATCAAAACTGCCATTTCTTGTCTCAAAGAAAGTCACGCGCCAAACTGGGAGACCGAAAATTGGTAATTTATTACCAAAATGCACGAGGTCTCAGGACAAAGCTGGCTGCGTTTAATTCAGCCGTTTCTACTACATATTTGTGATGATATGGTAGCACTAACGGAAACATGGTTGACTTCATCATTTTTTGATGCTGAACTTTTTGATTCTTCCTGGAGGCTGCATCGTCGCGATAGAGTAGATCGACGTGGTGGTGGTGTATTATTTGCTTGTCGTGATTGGTTTCGGTCAGTCCGGATGACAAATTTTGAAACTCTATCTGGTGAGGACTTATGGAATTCATAACTTGAAAATCATAATCGAGAAAGAATATTACGAAATACAAAAACCTTGTAAACATAGAATGAATTCAAGACGATAAACGATATATAATAATAATTATTATTATTTTTAGTTGTTTGTGTATATATATGTTTTGTTTTTGTTATGTCTAATTTATTATTTTTTTCTAGTTTCTTGTCTTTTCTGTTATATTTTTGACCATTGTGGCGCATTAGGAATTCCTGTAATGCTACAACGGTCCAAACTTTAAATAAATAAATAAATAAATAAATAAATAAATAAATAAATAATTACTACTATATCATATAATTTAAAATATGCTCATTATCAAGCGCACGAATGCGTGCACCTGGTTACATACATAAATTTATGGTTGTGGCTATTTAAAGATACATTAAAGACGAATTATTGACTATTTGTAGATACACTATCAACGAATTATTGACAATTTGTAGATACAGAATCGACGAATTATTGACTATTTGCAGGTACAGTACATATGAAGCTTTTTCTTGACTTGATATTTTGGGATTTTATATGCTTTGGAGTAAATTTAGAAATCACATATTACAATAATAAATCAAGTTTATTTGTTTCATAAAAGACAGTTTACAAAAATCTATTTAAATGCTTAGGAGTAAATAATTCGTCGATACTGTATCTACAAATAGACAATAATTCATCGATACCGTATCTACAAATAGCCACATTCTAAATTATTATATTTATATATATATGTATGTATGAACGTAGAAGATAGGCTAGTGTTATAGTAGTGGATAGCAACGAAGTTAAACAAGGCATATAATATTATACTATACAATGTAATTTAATAAAATGGCCATAGAGTAATGTGAATGCATGTACCTATATATGTATGTAGTGTACCATCTTATCTAGACTATTTTCACTTAATTAATAATAGAGTATCGGATGCAATTTACGGTGCATTCACCGTTGATGCATTGCATATACATAGTATAGTACATTTACTTATACGACGGCGAGTATATTCGTAGCCAAGTTTTCCGTCGAGGATACCATATGGTCTTTATCCGTATAGTAAATGGTATTACGGCTATGTGGGTAAACTGCACTTCCGCACATAAGCCGATACATTTTCGCCTCACAACAAAAGCGCACCGCGATCATTAACAACCCGGCTTGAATCCTCTGAAACTGCACATTTAGGAAAAATTCATTATTTTCACCCGGCGTCGCATCGAACTAAATGTAGCTTTGTAAGTTGGTCGTTAACTGCCCAATTGCGGGTGAATTTTATTACCAAAACGCACTTGGTGTATTTTAACGGGATGGTGATAATACTGTGCTTCCGTTGAATGTATACATATATGTATATAAATTGGTTGGAGTTTTACTTAATAGATAAGAAGGCTGCAAATCAAGTATTAAATTTATATGTACATATTTGATGTCGCAATACTCCTATAGGCTTAGCATTCAAAGGTTCTGCTGTTAAGATTTGGATGACATTCGATTCAAGTCTGATTACTCATTTATTCGTTATTGAGATAATCCAATACTATAGGTATATTTTTTAAACATATATACCAGGAAGGCTTAACAGGTAAACCCCAAATGCGCCTTCCTGGTCCACATAATTATTACATAGATACATGTAAATCAAAATATCTGACATCTATGGTCAGTATACATATAATACAAACATCGTATTAATACGATAAATAACGATGAATAACTTTCATGTAACAATACGAATTTTATATTCGATAAACAACCACAGAGACATCTATGGTGAGCAATATGGCGAAACCTAAGATATAACAATAACTAAAGGTTCGCAACAGAAAATTAGGAAGGAAACGCCAATTTTACAGGAATCGTTTCAATGAAAATCAGAAAAATTGGCAAATTCTGATAAGAAACGATTGACCTAGACAAATCAAGGTCTGGCTAACAACGAGACTTAGCGGGGAATCGAACTCAAATACGAAATAATTCAACATTCACCACTAGACCACGCTGCTGGTTAAACTGGTATCCGGACATGTACCCCCCGGACACATACCCTCGGGAAAAAACCCCCTGGATATTAACCCCCCGTGCAAATAACCCCCGCCATGGATAAAAATTGTTTAAAAATAGTAATAAATAATTAATAATTAATAATAAAGTGAATTTATAAATAAAAATAAATTGAGTGTGGTAGAGCATATTGAATTTGAATTTATATACAATATTTAATTTCAATTTATTGTTGTAAATAGAATAAATATCAATTTAAAAGACTTTTAGTCAACAGTTAGCGTTTGCGTTCTGTGGTATTGAAAGTAAATTTTAATAGAAGTATATATTATTGTTTTATTATTATTATTATATTTTAAATATTTTTAGACTATCCATGATGGAGTTTGTAAAATCGAGAAAGGAAAAGAAAAAGAGATTAAAATTCAATTGATTTTGGAGTTTTGTATATTTTAAATTATTATTATTGATTTTTTATTATTGATTATTGATTATTTATAAAGAATTTGATATATGTATTATAAATATCTGTATTTTTCTGGCTGAAATAAATTAGCATTGATACTGACTTTTTTCTAAAGATACTGTCAATTTTTATAAAATATTTTTATCCTTGGCGGGGGGGGGGGGGTTAAAGTCCAGGGGGTTTTTGACCGGGGGTATGTGTCCAGGGGGTAAGTGTCCTAGAACCATATAATATTATATAAACTGGTATCCGATTCCATTTTTATTGTTGTATTATTTTTTTTTGGTAAGTAATGATTTAAAGAAATAACTTAAATGGATTCTAAAACCATATATGTATGTATATATATATATGGTGGAACATACATACATACATATAGTCATAAAATTAATAAGCGTACATATAACGGATGTGTAAATTATGTATAGTATTTCTAAAAAACTAAAGTAAAAAAAAACTGTAGTAAAAAAATAAATGTATTTAATAAAACTGTAGTAATAAAATAATGTACTAAAATATAAATAAAATAAAAAGGCAATTTAAACAATATTTCAACAACAAATGTACAAATATGTGGGATTTCATGATTAATATTTCAATCAAAGAGTTTTCAATGATTGGGGTTTAAATTAAAATTATGATCCCGGCTTAAACTAATGTAATTAAGTATATTACTAAGAGGTTTGGGCCGCTTTTATATCACGCTTAGGATTGATCGTTGAATTTGTTATATGTACGAACGTTGAATTTGTCCTCTAAAGACACGAAGTTTATACATATATATGTAGGTACATATGTACTATTACGTTCCAAGGAAAGATTAAATAATTTTTCTTTTGTTAAAACTACTTTGTTAACTAACCAAGATTTCTTTATTATTATTAAAACGTTACATTTATCTTACTGGTAGATATGTATATTCGAAAAACGACAGATTTAATTATGGAACGGAGAATTTAAAAGAGATACGTAGAACTGTTTCACTTTAAATTTACTTCACTATTTAACTTTGTTCTGCTGCTGATGTTTTGACTGCTACTCTCGGAGTCTCGATGGTGATGACTAACTTGAATTCTAACAGTAATGAGTTTATATACTCTTTTTTAAAACAATAAAGTGTTGAAGACACGTTTCGTACAATTTTGGTTAGTCTGTGTTTAAGGTGTGCCATGAATATATGGTATTTAATTAGGTGTGCCACAAGTCAATGGTGCTACTTATTAAATTAAGTATGCCACAAATCAACGGTGTGTCTCATCCCTACTGGTGAGTCGACTACATTGATAAGCGCGGTACATAACAGTAAATATGTATGTGTGTAATAAAATGTATAATACTCTTCTAGAACTAATTATAAAATTTTCCCTTGAATATATTCTTAAAAATCAAATAAAAGCTAGACTTTACCTGGTTTCTATCAACAAAGTACTACAATCAACTTCATATTGTTATGCTCATTTAAGACTGCCTCCTTTGGAACTTTCGTTTGGACTAAGACCAAAAACCTTTCAGCAGATAGATAAGTAATGTACTAGTCTACCTTGAGTACGATTTGAAATCAGAAACCAAACTTTAGATCAAGAAGACTTGTCCATACTTAAACCATGTTCCTACCCACAGATAAAGGAGAGAGCTCGCCAGTGATCGACTGGCATCGATCGAGGCCCGCATAATAAGACACTAACGAGAGACCGGAAAGAAGCCATTAGGGGGTCTTCCACCCCCCATCAACCCTCCCTTTCACCCCCTCTGGATATTATTGCCGTGGCAGCCGGTGGCGGAGCACCCGCGCCCCCGCGAAGCCCCAACTCGAATACCAATGGCCGCCTCGAGGCCGTAACACGTCCAACCGCGGCCACGACAAGCCTGATTAACTCATACATTGTTGATGGGGTGGAAGGCCCTTCCCAACATAACAAATTTATTGCCGTTCCTCCCCAAAACCACCCACCCACCTCCCTCCCACTCGTCCGCGCGTTGGCCCTTTCCAAGTCGGTCATCGAGCCGCCATCAATGCGATTGTAAAAGAGATGGGATGGTTCGAGTATGCAAAATTTACGATGAACACGAGAGCTCGTTTCCGGTGTGTCAATATAGAATGAAGTGCATCCATGTACATCCAAATTAGGATACAAAGAGAAAATCGCATACACACCTTTGGATGTGGATCCAGGTGTCTTCATACTCGTAGGTGATAGAACCCTTGGGTCTCCATGTACGCCATGTGTCTCAGTGTGTACCTTATGATAAGCTAATCTTTGCAAAGTAGCATTGCAAGCATTTATACAATTTATTTATTCTTTAATATTTTGGGTAGCGTGTGAATGTTTATTAAATAAAATTTGTGTTTTTATATATTTTATATGTGTGTATGTTTATATAAAATGTGTGTTATTTATGTATTATCTAACCAGTGCCAAATTGGGGTAACCTGTAAAGACACTGTAGTATATGTTTATTAAAATAAAAATCTAATATATAATATCGAAAAAGACTTTGTATATATATGTACATATATGTATGTATATATGTAACCTTCGTTCGTAGACGACACATCCGATTTTTTTTCGCTTCATAGACGCCGATTCGATTTTTTTCGATTCAAAGGTTTCGAAGTCCCCGGGGGCGAAGGCTCCGGAGGCGCAGCCGCCGAGGGCGAAGGCTCCGGGAGTGCGAGCGCCGGATTCTGGTATACATATAATTTCGAAAGAGACAGTATATATGTTTGTTTGTTCGTGACAGTCAATTTAATAAAAAAAACAAACGAACGAAGGTTCTTTCCAAATTATATACAAAGTCTCTTTCCAAATTATATATTAGATATTAAGTCAAACCCAGTGGGTCGATCGGCTTTGCCGCCTTCCCCATGTATTTTTAAATAAATAAATATTGTCCCCATAAAAAATAGATTGAAAAGAATGAATCTCAATACACTGGAGAAGAAAATAATAAGGGGAGACTTAATCGGAGTCTTTAAAATACTAAATTATCATTATAAATGTCATATTTCCAATCTTATTACATTCAACAAATACACTTAGGGCCGGGCCGCACCGCTCAACTCGCGAACAACTTGGTTGAGGGCAACCAGACCAATGCATGCAGGTAGATGGGACATGCCACACTCGTCAACTTGTTTGTCGCACACATTTCCATACATTTTTTCGTGTCGCGCAACAATTCGGCCGACAAAGTTGCACGGTGCGGCCCGGCCCTTACCCCTTTGAGGTCACTCGCTTAGACTCCAAAAAGAAAAAATCTAATAAATTGATCAGAGATTCCTTCTTTTCAAACAGAGTGGTTTCAGTTTCGAATAGTTTTCCCAATGAAATTGTAATTTCGGATAGCCTTAATATTTTCAAGAATAATCTTGATGTATTTCTTAAACTTAAAATATTTCTGTAATTCTTCTTTCCCAATATCTTATTTCCAAATTTCTTATTTCTGTTTCTTGTTCACATTTAATTTACATATATGTATGTATAAATCAAACTCCTTGGGTCTATCGGCTTTGCTGCCTCCCCCAAGTATGTTAAATAAATAAATAAATAAATATTTTATAGATTCAAGTCTCTAACTTGTAGTATGGGTAACATTATAACTATAAATCTGTTTATAAACACTTCACAAAGTAGTGAATTGTTTCTACGTATTGTATATAATATACATATATGTATATACATATTATAATATATATAATATAATAACAGTTTAATTTCATATTTATTAAATATATATATAACATATTTGAAACTATGTAGCTTTATAAATTTGTAAATAGACTGTATTACTTTGATCATCGAAAGCTTTGAATCCATATAAAATTCAATCAAAAACAAATGATACACCGCATAATGTCAATTCTATTATGTAAATATAATATAATAGAAAATCATTCGACCGAAAATTAAAATTAACTTATATTCAATGGCTCATTGAACAAAACATTTAAGGCTAACAAGATATTATGCACATACATAACGTTCGTCCGCAACGATGCACACGTGCATTATAACACTTTGTGAGCAACCCAACGACCTTATCTCGATTTTTTTTTTATTATTTACATTACTGACATAACATCTAACGGTAGTTTGTACGCGACGGTGGACCCAAGGGTGAAATATTAATAAATATTCGATACGCCCGACGATAAATATATTCATAATGGCTTGAAACAACAATCGTCACGTATATAAAAAAAAGGCGAGCAGGAGCAGAGAGAGAGAGAGAGGAAGACAAAAATATGGATGGAAATTCTCCGGGTATGAAAAGCAATCGTGGATGGTAGAGACGGGAAGAAAAGGCTTCTCAACAAAGGCGGCAATTCCGAGATGCTCTGAAGTTGACCTATTTTCTTACGAGAACTGAGGTATTGCTCTATAGACGTTTCGCTCTCATATATTTCATCAATTATAAATACTATACATGTACTATATGTATATGTTTGTGTGTTTGCCCTTTCGGTAATACCCATTGTATTGTATTTGTATTATTCGGAAATATTTATTCAAGACGGAAATTTTTCGTCGCAATATCGCGTATGTAATTATATTATATATGTATATATTTATTGTAATTCCGTATGGAATTATTACGTGAAAGTTTTCACGTGCTGTGTAATAATTTCCTCTGTGTTTGTCGCATTGTCGTACGTTTGTATTTGTATCAACTGAAAGGTCGGAAAAGATGAAAGATTTTCAATGGATTTAAGAGGGAAAAATTACGGAAAATAACATCAAAGCCTTTTGTTATTCGATTATTATTATAGAAATATGTACTTGTATTTTTATGGGTGTGACATTTTTTTTTGTATAATTTAAAAATTAACAATTGTTAATCACACTTTTTAATTCAAATTAATATAAATTAGTGGCTAAACAGTTCTGCAGTATATTTAAACTGTAGCTTTGCTTAATATAAGGTTGTTTATTCTGAAAGTATGTATTATATACCCTCATGAATATTTTTCGACCTCCCCAATTTAATGACATTAAACAGTATATGATTATTGTTGTTGATTATAACTGCCTAATTTTAAAAATGTTCATATTTTAAATAATACTAGCTGTATTACCCGGCTTTGCTCGGTATTTGTAATATAAGCCGTTTAAACATGACTAATCTAATAGTAAACATTTTCTTAAATTTATTTGAATAATTTTATTTTATATATGTAAATTTATTTGAATAATCATTTGTTTTTTTATTAAATTAAATGTCATGAACAAACAAACATATATATTAAATCTCTTATAAAAAATTATATGTATACCAGAATCCGGTGCCTGCACCCTATAGGGCTTCGCCCCCGGCGCGAAGGCAGCTTCGCCCTCGGCGCCTTTGCCCCCGGGGACTTCGAATCATTTGAATAGAAAAAAGTCGAATTATTTGTTCGATGACATTACGGATTTACGACCCAACGAACGAAGGTTACATACATACAAAGTCTCTTTCCAAATTATATATTAGACTAGTGGTGCTACCCAGCTTCGCTCGGTAAATGGAAATGAAATTAAAACCATGAAAAAATATATATAAATATAAATGTATGTGTGCGTGATTTAGTTTTCTAAACTAGAAATATGCATGTTTAAATGATTAGGTTGACACGCATAAGGGCGAAAACACACATCGATGAACGGCACATCGTGTGCATGGCTCCCCGCTGTGGGTGATCTCCTACATTTCTTCAAATATGGGATACACAGATATCGATCACTATCAAGCAAGGATTAATACAAGGATACAATTTTACCGAAAACACCCCAGAGGGTCATTTTGGGGCGGGGCGTGCTGGGCGTTCCATTTATTTTTTTATTTTTTTACATATATACCAGGAAGGCCTTACAGGTAAGCCCCAATGCGCCTTCCTGGCCAATTACAAATTACAATTACAATGCATTATTTTTATTACAAGTCGTTGAATTACGAGACAATGAAAAACTCTCAAATTAATGAGACATCTATGAATTGTACATAAATTTTATTGTACATTAATCATACTCAAATAGTGGTGACATAGTAGGTAGGTAGGATTTTTAGCCAATTTTTAAACGGGAACCGTTTCAACAATGAAATCAGAGAAAATTGGCAAACTCTGATAGGAAACGATCCAAGTCTCACCAGCAGCACTACATATGTACTCAGTAAAATACATTTCAATCGAGGTCAGCTCATGGGATTGAACCGGGCGCCTCTCGACGCTAAGCAGAAGCTAAACGACCGAGCTATGCTGCTGGCTGATACGTGCAAGACACGGCCCATTTTTTTCGCATGTTTAAAATTATCTAAAAACACCACGTGCCACGTGCATCGCTGTGTGTTTTCGCCCTAAGTTGAAGAATAGTTTGTTGTGGCGCTCCGTGAAATAAACCGTATCTTGACAACCAGATCCTACAAATATGTACGTTTAGTAATTTAAATTGAATATCACACGTATTTTCCTCTTATTTGTAAATATATAACGTACATATACATATGTATGCGTATTATATTTATTAATAATTAATAATACCTAATACAGTTTTGATGAGTACTTTGTAATATAAATGAGATGTGTTTTTTTATGTATGGATTATATGAAATGTGTATTATATTTGTCTATTATGTTTAATATATACATATGTATTATTAGGCCACAGTGTAATATTGAGTTAACCTATGTGGTATATGTTTATTAAAATATAATAAAATAAATATAAAAATAAAATAAAATAAGCATAACAATTCAAAATATATGTACATATGTATACCGTCGTTTTCAATATGAACATGTGAATCTTCATACTTTTTAATGCATAAAAACATAAATAAACACACATACATATCTATATATGATATTATATTTTACAAAATAAATCGTGTTGCGAATGTTGAAGATTAAGTTGTGTGAAAATTGAATAATACGGTTAATTTTATTAAAATCGTTAAAATTTAACGTCAAATCTCTGAGAAAGTTGTTATTTAGGTAATAAAATTAAGGAATTGATGTAATCATTTTAATTTTAAAGCTTCTTGTGTGTTTTTCATTAAGATATTTGTTTTTGACGCGATCTTCTCAAAATGGAAATTAACGGTAATTATCGACGATTCAACTTTCGGTTAATTCGCTTATTTATTTATTTATTAAATTATTTATTTATTTAGCAAATTTCAAAATTATTTATTTAGCAAATTGCTAATGAATTATTTCACAATTTCACAATTAACAATTTCAAACTTAAACTAACAACTATAATATAACACAGTTAACAAAAGTAACAAAACTATAATAAGTAAACCTAAAATAATATAATATAATTAAACAGCATTTTATTAAACTTACATATGTAAATAACTACTTGCTAAATAAGATTCTCGTAATTCAGCGACTTATGGAATAAAAATGCTGCATTGTTTGTAATTGACCAGGAAGGCTCATTGGGGTTTATTTATTAGGCCTTCCTGGTATATGTATATGTATATATGTGGGTAAAATAAACAAATATATGCCTTAATAATGCCTAATACTATTCGTGTATGCACAAACTAACATGTTCATGAACAAACGATATGTACTTTTGTACCGTAAAATACATTCATATACCGATTGATCATTTTAGAACGTACTTTACTTAAATGGTGAGTTAATTTTGACAGTTGGTTGGAAATTTGCTCAAAAATCTCACTTCTTACATATGTATGTTAGGTAATATACTAGTGGCTTTACCCGGCTTCGCTCGGTATTTGTAATAAAAACCGCTTAAACATGGCTTATATATCCAATAGGGCAATTGGATTATTAGTCACATTGCGGTGGTCACAAAGACAATTTTTCCCATTAAAATCGCGAATACGCAATATTTGGCACTCAAGTACTCGTTAATATGATAATTATTGTTAGTATGATGGACTTTTTGGCTGCCAGATGTTCCATTATATGTAGAGATTTTAGTGAATTTGTGACCAGTAATCACAGAACCATCCAATGGTAAAAATTTCGGGTTTGGTGCATCCGCTCTAAAATCGCCAGATTAACAGAACGGTAGCTTTAAACGTAATTCTCGTTTTCTCGAATGATAGATTGCACATCAGATGACGAGTAACCTTTCGATGTGCACAGATGCAATTATTAAAATTGAGTTGGATCTTTCTGGCGAGTTTAATAAGGCATGATTCGGAACTTATCGAATCTTGCCTTATTAAACTCGCCTGAAAGATCCAACTCAATTTTAATAATTGCATCTGTGCACATCGAAAGGTTACCCGTCATCTGATGTGCAATCTATCATTCGAGAAGATGAGAATTGCATTTAAAGCAGCCGTCCGTTAAGCTGTCGTTCAATTTGTCTGGCGATTTTAGAGCGGATGCACCGCATACAAAAATTTCATTAAATTTATTTATAATCGCAGCTGGCGTTCCACAGGGGAGCTTGCTTGGCCCACTCTTGTTCTCCATATATATAAATGACATACCTATTCCAAAAAACTGTCACATAGCCCTATATGCAGATGATACAGCTTAATTCACAAGTAGCAAAAAACCAGACACTATTCTTAAAAATCTTGAATTTGCAATTAAAGCAATGACTGAACACTTCACTAAGTGGAAAATTCAAATTAATCAAACCAAAACAGACGCCATATTCTTTAGTGTTAGAAAGCATAAGCCAAGTTCAGATCTGAAAATCCCCTCTGGAGAAAGTCTGAAATGGCAGCCAGTAATAAAATATATAGGAGTAACGTTTGATAAAAGAATGAGATGGGCACCTCACATTGAGGCAGCGAAATACCCTCAATATATCCAATATTTAATCGCCATAGTTCTTTATCAACGCTAAATAAAATAAAATTATATCGCGCGCTCATATTACCATTATTAACCTATGCTTTACCTGTATGGAATAACGCCTCGAATACTAACCTTTCCAAGCTCCAAGTAATACAAAATAAATCCCTAAAAATAATTTATAATACACCCATATATACTAACCTGAAAAAACTGCATGCCATATATAATATTCCGTTTGTTACAGACATTACTAACAAACTAACCAGTAGATTCTATGACAGAATCACTAATAACCATACTAACACATTTGTGAAGAGTCTCGGTGATTACAACAAAATGTCTATACCCTTCAGGTATAAACACAGATTACCTAAACACAATCTGCTTTAGGTCATCGACTTTAGAGAGTCTTTAATTAATATTATGTATTAGATGTATTATGAACATTTATAAGGATTGTAAATAGGTTTTTGAGCTCTTTTTCCTATTATGCTTTAGATTAACATTAGAATAATATAATACTGTGATTAACAACCAAATTAAATTAAATTGTAAAATAGAAAATAATCAGTAGATCAGTAGCTATTAAAATAGATATAAGATGTATTGTGAACATAATTTCGTAATAATAAAAAGCATTTAAAAATCAAAAAAATTAAATTTATTTGAATAGTTTTATTTCATATAAATTTATTTAAACATTCATTTGTTTTTTTGTTAAATTAAACGTCACGGGTTCTACGAACCAAAACTTACATACATATATACAAAGTCTCTTTCGAAATTATATATTAGATATGATGAATAAATCCAATTGATTAAAATCCAATTTCCATCACTCTTTATATGTATGTACTCGAAGATACTCTTAATGTCTAGCGAAACTGTTGAATTTTCCATACAGTTTTCCCCGCACATTTCCCCAACCTAATTTATAAGGGAATAACGATCCCAACACACGTCCAACTCGACTCTGACGTATATTGGGGCAAAATCGCTCTATTGACTCTGCACTCCATCCTTCAACGCCGAAGATACCATAAAAATTAATCTACAAAAATCTTTTATTACCCACGAACGTCAAATATCGACCGACACAATATTAATAATATCAACGACACGTCAAAATCGTAAATATTTCATCGAACCAAATTCCACTTTTTGATGACTCTTTTGCATGTGTAAATGATCGAGAGCGGAAAACGGGGGAGGTGACACAAAGAATCGGGAAAAAGCATTTCCCGGGAACCGCTTGATACGGCAGGCGGGGAGGGGGGGGCAAATAAAAATAATATAAAGTGGGTGGCGAGGGAGGAAATGGGGGTTGTTCCGTAAACCCCGAGGCCCTGCACTCGGACATGTGGATATCTATAGCTGACCACCGTTAATTATACGGTCCGCTCTTATCTCGGTCGTAAATCCTCGCGTGGAAAACCGGAAACCGCACGACCGCCGAAATGTAAAGTTCAACTCCTAAACACCGCACACACATGCCGGAAAAATACCCCTTTTTAAAACAGTTTCGCTGTCGGCCAGGATCCGCCTAATTACCATGGCTGAATTATGTTAATTTTTTTTTTTTGGTATTTTTTCATCCTTCCTCTTCGTCCGCCATTAATTTTCATTGGTCAATTTGAATAATTTGTCAAGTTTATTCGCATTGCATTTTATTTACAAAACGAATCTACATTATTTGAATCGGTGTATGAAATTAAAAATAAAACTATCGATAAAAAAGTTCAAATTATATTTAATTTAAATATAATATAAACGTTTTTCTTCATACAAATTGGGTCGATAAAACAGAACGCTATAATAGACATCTGTGTTTTTCATTGCAAACTATTTTGAATCAAAATTATTTATCACACCTTTGATATTAATAAAATATATATTTTGATTTATATATATATATATATAAATTAATTAAAAAATTATTTCAAAAAATATATAAAGAATATTAATGTTTTTAAAACGTGTGTCTGTAATTATTAAAAATAAATTAAAAATAAACTAGTTTACTACTGTCACCTGTTGAAATTTCTTTAAACTATTTGATACAATTTTCTTATAATTTTCTTCATTGCCAGAGTATTTTAGCATTAATTTTTCTCAATTTCAACATTTTTGTTTTTCATTTCAGCGAATAGGATGTTCAATTTTATCATATGTTTACTTATTTTAGACACAATTTCGAAAATAAATGTCAATTTCAGTACTTTATGAAATACAAACAATTTAAATATAACATTGCAAATAATAATAGTAATCGTAAGTGAAAGTAAGAAGAGGTATCTAAAAATGACAATTATTCGGAAAAAATAATATGAGAAAATACAGAAATAAATGCACAAATTAGCATACATATATTGTGAATTATTAACATTCATCAGAAAATGCTAACAATACGAGAATTTTTTACTTTACCCATGTTTTATATAATTTTTCAATTTTCGCTAACACTTCGGATGAAATAATTAAACTAAAATTAAATGCGTATCCGATTATTATATATAGATACATATTTCCACATAATATTAAAAGCAAATTCAAGTTCAAATTCAATATTAAAAGCAGTAAATCTTTATACAATCCCAACAACTTTAAAACGTACTCATACATGTTCATATATGATTTAAAGGCTCAGAAACAGTTACAAATACAATTTTATTTTATTTTATAACAAATAAAGCATACACGTAATAGATTTTGCACTTGGTATGAAATACCATCTACCCATTATTTAAATTTATTTACGTTTTACAACAAAATCTGTATCTTAATTAGTTTAATGTCATTAATCACTTGACTAATTGTGTATAGAAAACTGTCAAAAATTGTTTTCTAAGATGATATTTCAAATTATAACGATTTAGATATATATATAATATATCTAAAATCGTTGACCGTTTTTCAAAGCATATAATTGCAACCCAAGCAGTACGTGAATTAATTAAAATCTGATACCCAGCTACCATATAAAAGCTGTTACACATTCACATTATGTCGGATTAAACAATCGAATCGAATCGG
Source organism: Arctopsyche grandis (assembly GCF_051622035.1). NCBI lineage: Eukaryota > Metazoa > Arthropoda > Insecta > Trichoptera > Hydropsychidae > Arctopsyche > Arctopsyche grandis. The sequence continues at coordinate 4,453,376 of NC_135365.1, forward strand.
CACAATGTAACCGATTTACCTACAATATATGCAATGTCTGAATAAATTCGATTAAACCGCATCGAAACACTCCAGACGACCATATTATTAATACTGCATAATAAATAAACGTCGGGTTTCTTTCGAAACAGACATAACGATGGGTATATCTTGTTTTGACGACCGTGAACCAATTCCTTTCATTTTGAACTTGATACGGAAGTCCTTGATTGAGATTTTATATATATACATATATAATATTTTTATTAGAGTGGTGGTGGAATTGTTGTTTCAGCTCTCGATTTATGGCACTCTCTTATTCTTTCTCTCGTTTCTATATAATTAAATATGAAAGAGTCGGTCTATTCTACTCAGTGTAACCATTTGGTGTCGTAAATTTAAATTTCACATATAAAAAAAATCATATTACTGAGCGTTTTATGTTCAATTTATGTAGAATATCATTGACCGCTGAATTCGAGTGAAAAATAACATATTTCACGTCTGAATTATTTATTGAATTTTATTTTGACTTCGCACATCAAAATAGTGGACGATTTACCAAACAGTACATGTCTCGTTTGTTAGGAATTAAATATAAATGATCGTTTCGCTGATTTTCAACCTTGACACAGAGCTGTTTAAAATCCTATTGAGAAAATCCGTATTTATATTGCATGCGTGTTAAATAAAAAGTTCTTATTGAAACCATTATTGCATTAAGTTATTATCAATCACGAAATGGTGACGATCAATTCCTTGTTATATAAACGGGGGTGATTTCAATGATGGACTTGAGTGAGAAGCGACCGTTTGAGTCGGACTGAACTCACTTCACTGTCGTTTTGTATTATTATTAAAATAAATAAATTTATTATATTTTAAAAATGTATACAGACAGTTCCAATATAACTCTGACAAACCCTTCAGCCGAAGCGTTGAAAGCGTGCGTGCTTTTTATATACTTTTTTATATCGATTCGTTGTTTTCTATTTCGTTTTCAATTTTCCGCAGGGCTATCGACAGTTTTTCCGAACATATTTTAGGATGGAATTTCCCACCGGAACATCAGGAGCTTGTTCATCCCCATTGGAGAAATTACGAAGCGCCTTCGAAATACTGGCACTTTGGCTTAGCTCTAATTTACCTAATGTTGATGACCATGTCGATGACAGGAAATGGAATAGTCATTTGGATATTTTCTACGTAAGTTTTAAACACAATTTTATCATTTTAGTATACATTCAATATTGATTTATTAATTTCTTCTTATTTGATAATTATAAAGTGACCGAATTCAACACTAAAACCCAGTTAAAAGTGTATTTTAAGATGAAATAGTGCGAAATCTGCGAGTTAATTGGCTATAAAAATCATTTTATCGTATATTAAACGTCGAATAATATAAAATAAGTGCAATAAATAAAAAAAATAACAATAAATAAATAAAAATCAAGCTTGAACTTATGCAATCGTCCAATATACATATGATGTATATGTAGCTGAAATGGATTTTTAAAGAAATTTCATTGTATTTACAATAAAAATCAGAAATATAATATGATAAAATGAGTCTATTGTTAAAATGAATCATAATGGGACCAAATTTTATGACTTATATATATATGTATATTTTTTAATTTTTCAACCAATTTTCAGTGGGTAGACGTATGTTTTCTATAAGAGACTTTTCAAAAAATTTTCACAATAAGTGAAAACCAATTTTGAAATATTAAATAAACATTTTCTAATTTCTCGTGATTATTCAAAATAAGTGGATGGTTAAAGTTTATTGCATTTGAATTGTTATTTAAGTAATATTTAATTGTAGAATTAATATTTACTAAATAACTAACTTCACTATGTATTACAAAAAGTAAACATTAAAAAATTTCACGTTATTATATTTTTTAAATATATAGAAATATTAATATTTTTTTTTACATAATAGTATCGTTTAAATAATTCAGAAAAATTCAAATTATATTATATTTTAAAACCTGCCATATTAATATTTGATTTATCTTCTACTACATAAATATGAATATTTGTCTGTTTTTCCGCTATGAAAATCTACAGTTTTTAACATGATATATACATACTTAATTTAATACTCTATACAAACTATGACAATAACGTTATACTTTTAATTTTTCTGAAAAAGTTTAACCCGCCCGAGCAACGCCGTGCAATCCCGTTGATTAATTATATCGAAAACACTTAAAGTTCATATATCTAAAGATCCACTTACTCTATATATATGTATATGTATTACACGTGCAATATTTTGAGTTCTCCATTTCGAGTATTATAATCAAGCAAAGCGAGCTTTTCAAGTTCGATATAAATAATTCAAATTCTCACCTTGGCCGAGGCGATTAAAGGAGATTTGATTCTGAATTCCAACCACCAGACAGGAATTCAACCATTCGAATTCCACGTGGCAAATCTATCAGAGAAATGTTTATAAAATAACCGTTAAATAGTCTCGCCTCTGTTTTTTTTTTTTTATATAAATCGAGCTTTTTTTCTACTTTTTTTAAACGATCGATTTGGCATCGATTCCAGGTCGAAGTCACTGCGAACCGCCAGCAACATGTTCATCATCAATTTAGCCGTTTTCGACCTGCTGATGATGTTGGAAATGCCTATGTTCATAGGGAACTCTTTCCACCAAAGACTTTTGGGCTACGAAATAGGATGCGACATTTACGCTATTCTTGGATCACTTTCTGGGATAGGTGGAGCTATGACTAATGCCGTGATAGCTTTCGACAGATATAAGTAAAGTTTTGATATATTGCGGTTAAAAATTCAATCAGAATCCACTTCCTTTCGCTTTCACGTGTGTCCTTTTTGAATCAGGACCATTTCCTGTCCGCTAGATGGGAGATTAAACAGGATACAGGCGGCCATTCTGTGCGCTTTTACGTGGTTTTGGGCACTTCCTTTCACCATTTTGCCCGCGTTTAAGATTTGGGGGAGATTCGTTCCAGGTACGTGTGTATAAGATGCTATATAATAGTGTGTGCTCCCGCTAAAACCACTTTTATACTCAGATAATCAAGATTTTCTCAACAAATTAATTATTAATTATTTTTTTATTTAAATAGCAAAACTGCTAATACATATAACACAAAATAACAACAAAAAATTATAAATCATCTTCCACAAAGGTATCCATTAACACCCTTCAAGAAAGCAGCAATGTTATTAGAACTTCTAATGCCTTCAGGAAGGGCATTATACATTTGAACACCTCTGTGAAAAACACCTCCTGCAGTTTTAGCTTTCTTAACTCTACCTATAATTAATTTATTCCTATTTCTCGTTTTATAATTATGTATATCTCTATTCCTAACTAAATGATTATTAAAATATTTGGGTAATAGATTCTTATCTAGCTTATATGTATATAAACTTTAAAGTGCTTACTTTAAGACTATTTCTAATGTCCAACCATTTCAATTCATCTAACATACTTCTTACATTCTTACGTTTCCTCACATTCAAAATTGCACGCATTGCTCTATTCTGCACTTTCTGCAGTTTATCAATACACAAACCACTAAATAGATTGAGGACTATAGCGCAGTATACAGTATGAGGCCGTACAATACAATTATAAATCCATATTTTACTTTTTATACTTAATAAATTTCTTAACCTACAAAGTACACCAACTTTTTTGCCATTTTTTTAATAATATAATCTGGTGCACCTTAAAACTTAATTAACAATCCAAATAAATGCCCAAATACTTAATATTATCTACTACTTCTACCACTCTCCCATCCATAATCACATCACTCAGAACTTTTTTTATTATTCATCCACATCATCTTAGTCTTACTTAAGTTCACTTTCAGTTTATTCTCACATAACCAATCACTTAAATACCGTAATTCCTTAGATAAAATATCACTCATAACTTGCACATCATCACCTACAATATAAACTAACGTATCATCCGCAAACATATGAACTTTACATATATCAAATACTTTCACCAAATCATTAATATATAGAATAAACAACAGAGGTCCAAATTTAGAACCCTGTGGTACTCCAAATGGAACAATTAAACTTTTAGAAACTCTTTCATTAATTTTTACATTCTGTCTTCTATTATTCAGATAACATTCAAACCAACTTAATACTTTCCCACCCAATCCTAACTTACTTAATTTCTCTATCAATCTTCTCCTATCTATGGTTTCGAACGCTCTTTTGAAGTCCAAGAATACAGCTGCAACCACTTTATTAGAATCATCTATCACTCCCATCCAACTAGAAATGATCAATTGAATGGCCGTTTCAGTTGAAAGACGTATCATTCATAACAACATTTTTTTTTAATTGATTTATAACTACTTGTTCTAATAATTTTTCAACAACAGGTAACATATTAATGGGTCTTAAAAAACCTTAAAAATATAATCAAATTTATTATGAATTTCAGAGGGTTTCTTGACTACATGCTCCTTCGACTACTTATCAGATGATCCAGACACTAAAGTGTTCGTTGGTTGCATTTTCGTGTGGAGCTATTGCATTCCAATGGCTCTAATATGCTACTTCTATTCACAACTGTTCGGACAGGTATAGTTTTTTTTTTATTTATTTATCAAATAAATTCCAAATTAAGAATACATTACAGAGTATTTACATAAAACATTTACGTTAGGTTCGGGCTCACGAAAAAATGCTGAAAGAGCAAGCGAAAAAAATGAATGTGAAATCATTAGTGGCAAACCAAGATTCAGCAAATAAGAGCGTCGAAATCAGAATAGCAAAAGTGGCTTTCACCATTTTCTTTTTATTTATATGTTCATGGACTCCATATGCTATCGTAACAATGACTGGAGCTTTCGGCGACAGGTATTATGATTTTTGATGATTTTTTTATAACATAAGATGAGGTTCATTCGCAGATTAATTTCCAGGACGATGCTGAGTCCTGTATCTACAATGCTTCCTGCTGTCTGCGCTAAAATTGTCTCCTGTATAGATCCCTGGATATATGCTATAAATCATCCCAGATACAGGTACTTTTTCAAAACTATATGCACTTCCATTCAATGCTCATACATATGAGTGTAAAAACTATACTTACAATAATTTATTGGAATTATGTAATGGTTTTTTCTAGGCAAGAACTTCAAAGGAGAATACCATGGATGGGAGTCAGAGAACCAGATCTAGACAACATGTCTGCAAACACCACTGGAACAGTGTCAACGACTGCTCCAGCTGTAGAAAATACTCAATCTTCTTAAAAACAAAAGTACTACAAGGCAATGAAGAAAGGATTACGAATTGGTACGCGATACAATACATATGTTAAATTTATCCTGATTCACAATGTTTCGTCCCTATTTTTATTTATTTTTAATATTAAATAAAATATTCCCAATGAAGTGACGACATATGGCTTTCATTTGAATGAATACGTAGATATATGTATGTATATGAATGTAGAAATATTAAATCTTATAAGTGTTTTAAAGATCAAATCTGAATGTTCTGAATCATTTTTGGCAGTTTATTGTCGTTCATTTGAAAATCCTGACATGCCTATGTATTATTTTTGATAAAATGGTATTCATATCAAATTATTCTATTGAAAATATCTCTTTGTGAAATACACCGACCAAATTCTACTATTAAATTTTATAAATGACCGGTGGTAACCTTTTGTTTCATATTCAAATAAAGTCAATGACGTTCGGGATCGAGGCATCTTTTCCTCATTTTCAGAAAAAAATGTAAAGATGATCTGCTTGAAAAATCCACTTCAATCCAAAAATCTTAAACCCAAATGATTATTTTTTGTTTTTGATCGAAAAAAATCAATCACATTTATTACAATAAGTTTCGACAAATGTTAAGTCAATGCTGAGGAACTTTTTTTGGGGAAAGATTCATATTATAACATATGTATATTCTAAACATTTAATTAGTTCTGAATAGCATTTCATATTCATTTATAAATGTTTAAGTCTCCGGATGCATTTAAATATTTAAAAAAAATTACTTTCGAATTATATCGATCATCTTTTTATAATAGCTACAGTAAATTTTCTCATTTATATAATTTAGATTTATTTCTACGTTTTATTTTAGGCCTTTTGAAACACAATAGATATGAAATATGACGTATAATAGATCTACTATTGAAATTATAGAAAAATCAGACAATGAAATATACCAATTGTAACGAAAATTATGACAAAGGTAACTCATGCATCATTGATGAAATATATTTTTAAGCATAAACAGATAGCGTTTGAGGATCGTTTATATTCCCAATGCTACAAATAAAAACAGAACATGCTAGGAGCCGAATTTCCTCATGTATCATCATCATCATCTACAGCCATTTGCCATCCGCTGCTGGATGAAAGCCTCTCCAAAACGCTTCCACTCGTCTGTTTTGCGCAACTCTCATCCATCTCACCCCACTCATCATCCTAATTTCGTCCCTTCATCTTCCCCGTGGTCTTCCTTTTACCCTTTCTCATTCTCTCGGGTACCATTCTAGCACTTCTTTTGCCCTAATTTCGCCGATTCTTCAAGCCACGTGGCCCGTTCATTGCCATTTCAATATCTTCACTCTACCCACTATATCCACAACCCTTGTCATACTTCTCACCCACGTATTCCGTTTCCTGTCTTTCCTCGTTGTACCAAGCATACAAAGTTCCATTCTTCTTTGAGTGCATTGGACTTTGTGTAGGAATTTCGCGTTCAATGTTCAAGTAAATTCACAAGATTGACAACCATGCGTCATCACTGGTAAAACAGATTAATCGAAGATCTTATTCTTCAGGCCCTGGTATATACATACATATATGTTTGCATAAAATAAAATTTAAATGACCCGTTGGGAAGTCTTTTCGTGTCACTATTGTCAAACATTGTAATAATTATACATATAATAGTGAAGAAAATATATATGAGAGATAATGAGAGCTTATTATGCAAATGTTATAAGATATATTGAGCAAATGGTAAAGTTATATGCGTTTAAACAATTAAAATCAAATATACAAGGCTATTGGCAGTGGGTTTTCCGTGCGTTTGTGACTTTATTTCTCGACCCCTAGTTTGAGACCCTTGCTATATATTGTGGTCAACGTACGATGAAAGTGTCAAGAGTTGCCATGTGTTACTTGGACGTTGTTTGCAAACGATGAGATAAGCGATAGGGACACGTGAGGACAAGGGAAAGGTATATGTGTGTGTGTGTGCTCGTTGTATGCGATATGCGAAACGATAGCTCGTAATGGCGACACCGACATCTATTCAAAAGTCATGAAGACATATGAAGCCAGGGGTGAATTTGAATGAAGCTGTTAAGTATTAGCGCCGCGTCGGGCTTAAAGATATGATACAAAATAAAAACAGGCGAGTGGGAGGCTAGCGGGGGAGGACGCCACTGGAGAGTGGAAAAGTAACTGCACACTTTGACGTTAAATTTTTTTTTTTTTCGGATGAGAAACTTTTACACGAATGTCTGTTTGATGGTGATGTTAAAATAATAAGGTCAAGAGGCTACAAAGAAAATTGGAAGTTTTTTGTTGAAGTATTGATTTATTTATTTTTTTGAAAAGGGGAATTATTTTTTATTTATTTTTTTACATAGGATGTGCTTGTTAGTCCATATGACTGACAAACTAATCATAACCAGCAGCGTGGTCTAGTGGTGAATGTTGAATTATTTCATACTTGATGTTACGAGTTCGATTCCCCGCTAAGTCTCACTGTTGGCCAGACCTTGATTTGTCTAGGTCGATCGTTTCTTATCAGAATTTGCCAATTTTTAACTGATTTTCATTGAAACGATTCCTGTAAAATTGGCGTTTCCTTCCCAATTTTCTGTTGCGAACCTTTAGTTATTGTTATATCTTAGGTTTCGCCATATTGCTCACCATAGATGTCTCTGTGGTTGTTTATCGAATATAAAATTCGTATTGTTACATGAAAGTTATTCATCGTTATTTATCGTATTAATACGATGTTTGTAATATATGTATACTGACCATAGATGTCAGATATTTAGATTGACATGTATCTATGTAATAATTATGTGGACCAGGAAGGCTCATCTGGGGTTTTCCCTGTTAAGCCTTCCTAATATATTTGTAAAATAAAAAAATAAAATAAAATAAAATAAGTTTATATGAAAGAATCACTCACTATACTAATACGCTTGTCTAGAGTCTTGGTTTATACAATAAAATGCCCTTAAGGTACATATATTATATACAAATACTAGCTGAACCCAACATGCAATGCAATGCCACAATAATGCATACTACGAAAATATGATTTATTCTGAGTATAATCTTTAATTCTGCTGGTCAGACATGGATATTTGTGACTCCAAGTCAATCATTTCCTATAAAAATTTGTCAATTTACCTTATTTCATTGTTGAAACGGTTCCTCATCAAATCGGCAAAAACCATTCTACCCACTGTGTCATCATTATTTGAATTAGATTTCAAATCTATAATTTATAAATTTTGTATACATATATATACTATGAATACTATGGTGTTACCTTTTTTAATAGAAAGAACTATATTCGTTGGTAAAAGTTGATAAAAGAACTATATTCGTTGGGGGGGGGGGGGGGTTGCCTCATATAGATGGCTTTATTGGTTGACTTCATTGACATCTAAAGTGGTTTATTATTATATGTCCAAGATTAATACCATAGATGTCGCTCAATGGCAACCCGCAAAAAATCGGCATCATAGGAAAATATAATATTGAGGTACAAAAAAAATAATAAAATTAGAAAAATGGAATTATGTACCAATTTATATATGTATGTACTTATGGTATTGGATTATCTCAATATCAATCAGACTTGAATCGAATGTCATCCAAATCTTAACAGCACAACCTTAATACAGATTATATTCGGAGTATTATCTGTAGTGCTGCTAGTCAGCCTTGAATATTTGTCAATGCAAGTTTGAATATGATATAAAATAATATAAAATCTATAAATTTTTATATGTACTAGTTTAATAGGATAGATTTCGTGCAAGAGCAACCTGAAAATGGCATCATGGTAAAATATTAAATTGGGGTCCAACGACTATGCCACCTTTCTGAAGTATAAATAAATAAAATAATATCAAAAAACATAAATAAGTAATAGATAGGTGGATTGTCAATTTGGTGAGGAACCTTTTTCAAAAATAAAATCAGATAAATTGAGTAACTCTGATAGGAAACAATCTATCCAAGTCTGGCCAGCAGTATTGTAGACTTTCTTTTCAACAGAGGTCAAACCAGGACTCAAACCTGGGACTTCTCGGTGGTTAGCATTAACATAACCACTAGTACTGGCTATAATATATGTATGTATGTAGCTATATTTTTTTTAAGTTTCATTATAAATTTGAGTGGTGCAAGTCCATTTTCAGTTCCAAAAACTAAAACACTACTAAATTTGACTCAATTCACAAATATTTATCACTATTTTTAATTTCATATATCCACAATCTCGGAGAAGCAAAATAAATTTATTACAGGCTTCCACTGTTTTTAAATATTGTAAAACGCAAAACATTAAATATCTCGAAATTAAGAAAAGTGGATTTATCCCACTTTCAAATGTATATGTATGTTTGTAATAATGATATTGAAAATATGCCTTCCTTATACATATATTATATTTTTAGTGTAAAAAACAGATATTATACACTAGCATTGTAAACATCTGTCAATTTTTCTAGCAACGCTTATTATCAAGCTAATTTCCCGGAAAACATCACGTATTCCTTTTACATAGTAGATAAAATAGCATGGAGCTAAAACTGATGAAATTAAAGAGAAAACTTGTTATAAACTGTATTATTTAGAATTAATTCGAATCAGTATTTTCCTTTGAATGAATGAATTTCAATAAAACGAATGAAAATAAACAAACGTTGTGATTCGAAGCAAACAAGTAACGAACTTACTTTATTAATAAACCGATCAATCATTAAATGTTTACCTTCTTCTTAGAATGACATTATCTAACAACCCCAAAAGTTTATTAAGGCATCACTCAATGGAGACGTCTTTCATAATAGATAAATAAATTTAAGCTATACTTATATATATATTATAATAAAAAGCTTTATTTAAACCAACCAAGTGTTTACAAATCGTTAAACCAATATTAAAATGAATCTATTTATAAACCACACCTTGGGTCAAGGTCTTTGACCCACAGACCGTTCTGAAAATGGTGAAAGTCTATTCTGGGAAGCATCGGCTTTGAATAATTTAGTTTAGTCAATTTTCTGGAGAGAATATTAGGACCCGAAAGGGCTTTGGCGAAAATGAGCAAAATGAACGTGGGAATCTTCGAAGAAAAGCGGCCGGAAAATGGGCTTCGCTTCAGCGGGAAAACCCAGGGCACAGGGTGGGCTCCGACGAAAATTCTCAAAAGTGAAAGACTTCCTGTGCAATCTATCACGCCATTAATTATTTATGAGAAGTGGTGTCGGAGTACCCACGACGCGTCTGCATCTGAATTATTGTCTGGCTCTCGTGTCGCCATCATCATCATCATCGGCGTCATCATCGCACACGTGCACCGAAACACGTGTATGCGAGAGCTCGGGGAAAATCTACATATACATATATATATATATGTATCATTGAGCGTTTTGATGTAGGCAAGTGCGTCAGCTTTATAATAAATTACCACATCATTTCACTAATTGGGATTGAATTTTGCAGGGGTTTTTCCTATGATATGGCGGATTAAATTCTACATACATATGTATTGTTATGATTCACATAAAGTAATTATGTTGTAAAAAAAAATACTCACATAGTTTTGATTTTAATTATTTGACGCTTTTCACACTGAATTTGATATTAATGCTATGCATTTGCTGAATTTTTGCATGATTGTTTTGTCATAGCAACGTATTGGGGAAATGTGTTGAGCAACTATCTAGCACAATTTAGAATTTTGCAAATATAGTATTGCTGTGCCAAAAGTGAGTATTGAAATCAATAGTCGGTTATTTATTCAATTTATTGTATATTTTAATTACTTTAAAATACTTATAATTAATTATCTAGCGAATTTTAAAAGTCAATAATATTTTATTTTTATACATTTTCTTTTCGAGCTATCATGCATTTATTGGACCAACTCTGTATTTCACTACGTTTAGGAGAGCTGGTTTTCGGTCTTAATGATATTTATTTTTTCTGAATGTACTAATTTGAGCGGTAAATGGTTTTAAATTACAATAAGAAATGTTATAGGCGGGCGCTCATGATTCACTCTCTACTCTTGTATCATGAATACGGTCATCAACAGTTGCATTTTTTTAATTGAAAAGAAATAAACCATGTAAACGATACAAAATAACTTGCCGCTATTAAAATATAAAGATTGAAAACCCTTGTAAGCGTAGTGAAAAATAAAAATGTTCCAATGCATGCATACTTGAGAAAAGAAATTGTAAATTAATATGTATTTTTGAGTTTTAAAATTCACCAGATAATTAATTGTAGGTATTTTACAGCAATAAAAATCACAACCAATAGGAAAAACATCTGACTATTCATTACAATATTCACTTTTGGCACAGATTTACCAGATTTTGGGTTAAAACTAAAAATTGCACATTTTTTAAATGGTCTTACCTCATAAGCAAGAAGAAACCAATAAAAAGGTTAAATTTAGTAACAATTTATTAGTTTCCGCTCCAATAAGTACAAAACGTAATTTTTTATCGCTCAGTGCTATTAAACGACCAATTCTTTGTTTAAAGTGGGTTCAATGATTTTGATCGAATTTCTTTCACTAGCCTATTTCGTCTAAAAGTTGAAATATAAGTCAATTTAAAAAAAAAAGTCATTGAGCTAGTTTGATTACCAAATATATGTACATACATAAAGCCAGTTCAATGAAATCTTTATTATATTTTTTATATATTATATGAGATAATGTATAAAATATTATTAAAAATAGCCGTTCATGTATGAAGTTTCGAGTTTCGTACGATTATCCAGCTGTCAGCACGTCGATCTGACAGATGATTCTGATGAAATTTTAATGATTTAATTCCTATAGCGTCACGTCAGAGACATTAATTTATTATTAATTACATTAAACCCCCGTATTTCGGTAAAATATCAAAGCGATCGAAAGACTGGAATAGGTTCAGAATCAAATTGGAGCATTTTTTCTAGTGAAAATTTAAATACACACTTACGTGTATGATTGATGTGTTTCCACACGTAATAAAATTGTTTATATACATATATAACGAACATAATCCAAAATAAAATTTTCAAAACTATCTTGCCCTCATTTCGACTGCTTTAAGTGTTAATAAACAATGTAACGACTTTGACACTGACTTTTCCCAACGTATGATGTGAAGTTTACAAACAATAATTCAACTCGAATACACTTTTTACAGCATCGTTCGAAGCATATTTTTAAATTTGATACTATTTTTCAGCGAAAAATGCGCATGCGTTGAAATTCTTTTGTGCATCAAACCAGGAATTTTAAATCAGAGCCTTCAAACTGAAGCACCAACGAAGCCTTGCAGTTTCCCGTGATCTTCCGCCATGTTCACATGCACATAAAAAGTGAATCAAATCCCAATATATTATAATTAATGATCGAAAACAATGTCTCATATGAAGTTCTTCGCACGACTGATCATACACATTGTTCTAACCGACATGACAAAAGGTACGCATGAATATATCGTATTTTTATATTGAATAGAACGAAATTAGACCCACCTACGTATATAAATATGAATCGAAAATAAACCAAGAGATCCACATTCATAATGAAAATTGGATGCGAGTCGAAAGATACAGAAATAAACCACGTAAATATAACTCACCTGCTTTTACCGCGTTCAAATCTCGCAACAGCAACACTTCCTTCCGTTGATTTTATCCATTTTTTACATGTATATATTTATTATATGAAAACACTTCGCTGTGTGCTCTGAAGGGAAGCTTGAGGCTGTGTTTTTGATGTTTTGTGGCTGTTTTAAAATTCAGGCAACATTTCCTCATAATGGCAAATGTACACTCGGAAGATTCGAAATAGTACGACGAGCTGATAAGGCAGAAGTGGAGCTTTGATCTTTCAGGTCTTTGTGAAAGTCGCAGTTTTCCTCAATTTGCTCTCTCTCAAAATGTGTATTTTCCATTTCTCCAGTGAGTCGGCTGTATTTTGAACCGAAAATGTTGTTGGAAATTCCGAAAAAATACGTAAAATCAGAACGCTATTGGATGTTGGGATTCATCATAGGATTATACGCTGTTTGGGAAACGAACTTTATAGAGATTTATCGTTCATTATGTATATTTCATTGTTGTAATAATGACATGTATTAGAGAAAGTAGATTAGTTTGGATGAAAATTTGAGTTAGTTTTGTGTGCAATTGCAATCTGTTATTAATTAGTAATATAAACTACTCGTGTCTAGTCAAATCGTCTATTGCATGTTATTATCTTTGAATTTAAATAGTTTAATATCATTTCCTGAATATCTTAACCAGTGGTTCTCAAGTGCGGCCACTAGTGGATTTTACTGCGGCCACCAGCGACTTAATAGTAAATAATACTAATATTTAAAAAAAAAAAATTAATTTTAAAAACTTCAAAAAAGTAATTTAACACTAATATTATAGAAACCATGCTCATCATCGACAAACTAAAATTATAGCGAAAAAAGCCTTCTGGCAGAAGTTGAAAATGACAATTTTTCAATTTTATCTTCTGTTAGTGATTTCATAGATAAGATGACAGAAACAACTTCAAAATTAAAATTAAAACTTAAAATAATAGAGTGTCTTAAATCTCTGAATCTGGAACTTGATAAAAGGTTCGAAGAATTGAATATTTTTAAAACTGTTTCTTTTGTATCTTCCCCTTTTATTATGGATGACAAATGAAAATTTCATAGTACTACAAAATAGATTAAAATCATTTTCAGTATTGAGATTAATTAACTAGGCTAACGTAAAATATGCATTATTAGAAATTAGTCATGATCAAGTACTTAATAACCATTTTAATAATATTTCGGTTCAAAAATTTTGGTCGGAAATATACGTTGACAATAAAACAAACCAAT